>NC_058134.1:211441783-211539283 GCF_016433145.1 Gracilinanus agilis | reverse complement strand
ATAAGAAATGCAAGTGAATTTTTAATTCCCTAATGGAATGCTAAAATACTATAGACTCTTGAGTAGTAAGGAAGTAAATAAAAAAAATTAGGGGAAGACAAAGAGTCTGATAGAGTTCCACACCCAAAGACGCGGGTGGTATTGTGGCGAAAAGCTCCTTAATATTATGAGAGCTGAGAAGCCGTTGGAAGCACGGGGATTTTTAAGGTTTAGGACCACACCAGAGATAGGATCTGAACCCAAGTCTGATTATCTTATCCCCTACTTACCACACTCCCTCTTCATAATTTGAAATTACAGAAAAAGTATTAACAACATAGAAGAAAAGGTGGGAAAACAGAATGGAAAGAACAAAGTAGCAAAAATCAGAGATGCAACAATATTAGAACCCAAATTCAAAAGTTAAAAATTCATCATTATTAGAACATTAAATTTCTAAAAATCAAAGCAAATGACCATGATGACTTGGTTAAAAAAAAATGCCTTCTGGACTAAAAAGGGATAAATCTTCAAAATTGCAAGTATCGGAATGAAGAGGCCAAAGTGAAACTTACTGGACATCATCAGAGAATCTCAATACAGTGGCTGGCGCTTGAGCAGCTTCAGTGAACCATTTCGTAGTTCGAGTGCCCAGAGGGCAAATCCAAGCTGCCTGTGAGCCCCAGCATCCCGCGAGAGAGTGGGGAGGAAGGACTCGCTTTGGGCGGCTGGACAGAGGGGCAGAAAGATGTCCTGGGACGCTGGGAAGCGGCTCCCCGCGTGCCGGCTCTGCTCACGTGCCACGTCTCCACCAACGCTGCCCCAGAGCATCGGGCTTCAAGGTTTTTACAACCTTCAGGGACGAGCAAGTCTCTGCCAGGCCAGACTTGCTTAACCAAAAGCCAAGGAAGATGGATCATGACAAGGAATTTAAAACCAGCAGCATCCAAACTTTGCTTCTGAGAACATCAGTATCGAAGATCTCCAAAGTTAAAAAAACTACATGCAGTAAGGAGAAAAGAATATTTGCTCTAAGAAGTCCCACCTTTTACCTTTTCTGATAAGGATATGGATGCAAAAGGAATGAGCTATGTTCTAGTCTAGTGAAGAAAGAACAGATTTACCCCAGAGAAAAGGAGCCACGAGGAGGAGGAATTAAACGTTACTCTTTGTTAAAACTGGAGCACTAGCGGTAAAGCTATATTCAATAAGACTCAAGATACTGGGTTGGACAAGGAACAGGATGAAGGGGGTTTCAGGGGTAAATGGGGAAATCCTATTGCTTCAAATAAAAAGGACTGAAAGCTAAGGCAGATTGTAAAGTGATCTGAACCTGGAATGAAAAGGGGAAGGGATTTAGAGACAAAATGATCTCAAAACAAAAGGGCAGGTTTTTGAAGATAAAATGACAATTTGATGGTGAGGAAAAGACGTCTTAACCATGAATGGATTCTGAAACACAACTGACACCAAGCACAGGAGCCGTTTTCGAAGGAGCCAAGTGTTGGGGAGTTGAATCCGAGGTGCCCGTTTCGGGGGTTGCGGGGTTCCCCGTCACAGCCACGGCGCTGGAGGATCCAGGCTTGGCCGGGGCGCGCGAGTCGCGTTCATTCGGGGCTGGCAGGGCTGTCCGTCGTTTGGAGACTTTGCAAGGAAAACGACTCCATTAAGAGTTCCTTCTATCAGGAATGGTTTTTCTTTCCACAAAAAGCCGCTTTCTGTCCCTTCCCTTTCCTTATTCCAGTGGACGAGAATGGATGGTCCGTCCTGAGTCTGCCCTTCGTCCTCGCTCCTCTGCTGGTTACGGTTCCTTCGTCTGTCAAAGCTGTGTTTTCCGGGTTCTGCTCCCGTCTGTGCCCCGAGGAAGGCCCTCGAAGGAAGGGAGTGGCGCTGGGACTCCAAGGAGGCCTTGGATGCCCCTCGGCGCTGGGCGCTTCCCAGCGGGACCCCCCACTTTCACATCCTTTGCGGCGGCCCCATCGTGGAGCCCTCTTGAGTTTGTTCCGGTCCGGAGCGCTCGCTCGGCGCGTCCTCCTCGTTTCTGCACGGCACCGCACGCCTGCTGCGGCAGATTTCCCGTTTCCGTCCCCGGCCTCCCACCCCGGCCCCGGCCCCCCGGACTCTGCCAGGACGCGGGTCAGGCCGTCCCCCTGCTTGCTCCTTGTTCCCCGCTTTCACGCCCGTGTTTCGGTTTAACGGCCGCCCCACGGCTCGCGCCTTTTTCAGCAGGAAGGCCCGGAAGCCCTTTGTCAGCTCTGGGTCTCCATGTGAAGGGAGGCTCATTACGTAAAACGGTACAATTGGCTCGGTGGGTCTGTGCAGTGTGAACTCCAACGCGTGCAACGCCTCCAGAGGGCTGCTGGCACTCATTGGAACAGCTCCATCTCAATAAAGGTCTATTTCGGGGCAGCTGGGTGGCCCAGTGGATAGAGCTGAGACCTGGAGAGGGAGGGTCCTGGGTTCAAATTTGATCCCATTTTCTAGCTGTGTGACTGGGCAAATCACCGAAATCCAATTGCCTAACCCCTACTGCTCTTCTGACTTGGAACCCATCCTTGGTATTAAAACAGAAAGTAGGGCAAGTGTTTGGGGGGCCAGGAGGACGTGGTCCATTTCCCTCACAGAGAATTATACTCTTTTATAGAGAATTCTTGGTGGCGTGTCTACACCCTTTGCCTTTTGGTTATATGTCAAGCTCTCTACTCCCGTAGAGGGGCGTCTGCTAAGCTGCTTGTGACCCACCCCTGCTCCGGTTCTCCTGGAACGTTTACCCTCTGCCTGCACTGCCAGGAAGCTGTATTTCTGACAGTACTTCTCTCAGGAAGTGGCCGGTTCTGAGATATGTGGGCACTTTTCTGACTTACTGAAACAGGATCTCTCCACTTTGGGGGGCGGGAGTTATCGTGTTGTTTGGGGAGCCCAATGAGGCCCCCCGCCCAAGCCTTACTCACCACGTGACAGAGCTATTCCCTTTGCAGTTCTTTTCCCATCGCCCCTTTTTCCTTGCTAACAAAGCGTTAATCTTTTAAAGTCCGTCTCTTCCAGCAAGCTGAACACAGGCCAAGACCAAGACGGGTTTCTTTGAGGCTCTGCTAGTAGATCATTTGGGATTCATTCTTCCAGGCTGCTTCTTGACTTTGGACTCTCTGAGGGCCGAGTTCTGCTGCTTTCGTTTGGGTTACTGAGTTCTGTCGGGCCCCCTAGTCTAGGCTCTGCAAGCTTCGGCTCTGACCCACATTAGCTGAGCAATGGGAGTCTCACTAAGTAACTAGATGGAAAGCTCCTCTGCTTCAAGGAACACAACGGCAACTCCCCTTCGGCCTGGGATTTAGCTTGCTTATTCCTGCTCTGGCCTCCCCGGATGCCTGAGGGCACAGCTGGGGGGTGGGGGGGGCTACCTGCTTCTTGACTTTCCTGTCAGGGCCCCGCAGTGCACCCTCCCCCCCAACAGCTCCTCCTTGGTCTGCCCTGGATCTGAGCCCCAGACCTGAGTAGCAGATGGCCAAGCTGCCACGTGGCACAACGTGGCAGACGTCGAGGCCCTCCATGCCGCATTGGGCATCTCGCTCTTGGCTAAAGCCTCTCCCCGCAGAGAGCCGAGCTGGAGAAATGGCTCAGACTCTTTTTCTCCATCTTGTCTCTGTCCAAGCTGGAGGGGCTGTGAGGCAGAGCCTGGCATCCCTCCTCCCCATCTTCTGTATTACTAGACTTATCGTGTGGGTGGCAAAGGACCAGAATAAAATTACACTCTCCTGTGACATAGCAAATAGGCAGAGTTCCGAGAAATATGAGATGTGTACTTGTATGAAGCAAAAAAAATCAATCAACAAAATCTGTTTACCTTAATGTGAATAGGGAAAATATTTTGGACAATGTAAAGAAAGTCAACAAAACTCAAGCCTCTTAAATGTAAAGAACGAGTTGTTGAAGTTTTTACTTATTCACAGTGAATAATTTACTAATTCACATGCATAATGTAAATAAGCAAAGAAAACTTGTTATAATAGAAGAAAATATGCTTTATTAATTTTTTTACACAAAACAGTTCCCACCAAATACCCAAGTGTTTCTTGTCTTTAAGAGAACATTCCTTAAAACCAAATGATTACATCAATGTCATGGAAAGAGGGAAGGGAATAAGCATTTATAGAACATCTACTCTGTGACAGGCACCATGGTAAGCGCTTTACAATGACTGATCACAGGCTCACAGATTTAGGGCTACAAAGTCATCCATAGTCAGTCCTACCGCTAAAGTGAAGTCCCTTCAACTACACTGAAGAGAATTCAGAAAGCATGTGAGTGTGCAAGAAGAAGAAATGCAAAGGAGGAGAGAGCCTGGCCAGGGGATAAAGACAATGAGAGAAAAGCCCATTGGAACCTCTAGCGACACATCTGGAATCACAGAATCTGGATGTAAATCCTGATCCTCACTATCAGTGTGACTTCTTGAGCAGTTTCCTTTTCTGGAAAATTAAGTTGGATTCTCTATGTCTTCTAAGGTCTCTCTCAGCTTTAAACTTATTTTCTAGTGAATCATGGTATATTTAAGATAATTCAATCTACCTGGAATACTGAATTCATGGAGGAAAGCTAAAATGAACAGTCAACAAATACTGAATACTATGCTATGTCTCACAAACTGCAGTTTGGGAGGTCTTGGGTTCAAATTTGACTCCAGATACTTCCTAGCTGTGTGACCTTGTGTGATCATTCTTTGCAGATTCTAAGACAGAAGGTAAGGGTTTTTGTTCTTGTTTTTTAAAAAAGGATCCAGATACTGCAGAAGGAGAAACAAGTACTTGGTAACAGACTGGGTGTATAAGGAAAAAATTTAAGTCTGACACTGATGATTAAGGGTACTATAATCGACAGAAATAGGAAGCTGCGGGCAGTGAGGACATTTAAAGTTATTTTGATCACCTGAAATCAGTTTCAAGGAACAGGCAGGATTTGGTTGGATTTCTTCAGAGGGGAAGGGAGACAGTTTCTTATTTCCCATTTTTATCATGGTATTTGAAACACGAGCATTGGATTCAGAAACAAAGGGCCTGGGTTCATTGCCCTAAATCTGCCCCTTTCTTCTGTGACTTTAGTCATGGCGTGTCCTTCTTTGAACCTCACTGGAAAACGGTGTGCGAGAAGAATGTGATTATCCTAAAGGATCTCCCAGTTCTAAATATATGATCTCTTTACATGGAAAAGGGATTAGACTTATTCTTTTTCGGGTCCATCAGAAGAACTTGCCTAGGATGTCCCAGAGGTGGAACTCAAGTTGTCTGACTCAAATGCCAGTTCTCTCTACCTACTACACCATCAAACTCTGTATTTTAGAGAGAGAGAGAGAGAGAGAGAGAGAGAGAGAGAGAGAGAGAGAGAAGCAGACAGTATGGAAGGATGAAAGTAAGAAAGGAAAAAAAAAGGATAGAAACCTCACAATGCTGATTCTTCAGGGCTAAAAGGACCTTAAGGAACACAGCTAATTCCATACCCAGATTTTGGTGTTATTGAAAAATTAGTGGAAATTACAGTAATTTCAAATAATATATCCTAGTAAATAAAGGATTTCAGGAAATCAATATTATATGCTCATTGAAATAAAAAGAAATTCCTTACACTCTCCCTGAAATAAACTTTAGAACTAATGCTAAATTCAAAAAGCAGAATGACATTTTTGGAAACAACCAATATGAGAATTAATTTTGTTTGAATATGCATTTATTACACGGGTTTTTCTTTTTTTCTGGGTGATTAGGAGTAGGAGAGAGAAAAGAAATGTTCATTAATTTAAAAAATTTTTAAAAAGAATAATGCCATTCAGGGCCTTAAGATTAGTTAGAGCAGCAACTAGGCATGTTCAGCAAGGAACAATTCACAGATTCACATAGGTACGTTTAAGATTTTACAGAGCCCTGGGGAGGAGGGATTCCTCTCTTTCAGATGACATCAGAGAGCATAGCCAGGACTGATTGGTGGAAATAACATAGGCATATTTAGTCTTAATGTCAAGAAAAACTTAACAATTAAAGATATTTTGCTAACTACCAAGACCCCCAAGGAATAGCAACAGCCTCCATATCATGAGCCCCAGAAGCCATCATGGAGGTCTGTTATCCTTGTGAGCCCCCTTCGACTCAATAGCCACAGCTGTTTAAAATTCACAAAACAAAGTTCTAGCCTTTAAAGGCCTTGGAACTGTCAAATGATTCAACACCAGAAACCAACATGCGCTTTTTCTTAATTGAAATTACATGAAAGAATATTTATTGCCTGCTCTCTGCCTCCTCATTACCCTCCCTTCCCCCCAGACCCTGACTTCCACCTTAGAATCAATATCACATATTGGTTCCAAGGCAGAAGAGCGGTAAGGGCTAGGCAATGGGGGTTAAGTGACTTACCCAGGGTCACACTGCTAGGAAGTGGCTGAGCCAGATTTCAACCCAGGACCTCCTGACTCAATCCACTTGAGTTACCCAGCCCCCCCCCCCCCCCCCAATCTATCTGTTTTAATGTTGGAGTCTAAGGACCGCGTGTTGGCCTTTCCATCTAACTGAATCCTCTTCCCATCTCTTCTTGAAAGCAAGGATTGTCCTTGTCTATTTGTGTCCCTATACTGTAGCGTAAAATAAGTACTTAATGCATGTTTGTTCACTTTTTTTCCCCCAATAAATAAAGACTAATACCAAAACATTTGCCAGGAAGGTTTGGGCTACACTAGAATAAGGGAATCCCTCCTCCCTTTTAACTGTAATGAGTTTCCTCACTGGTATTATGACTCAAAGGAATTCAGCTAACTTTGGCCAGACTAGGCAGAAGGTATAGAGATCATTAAGAAATTCTGAGAAAGGAGAAAGAGTTGCTCACTCCTTGGTTAAACCATAACTTCTAAATTAACACCTCCTTTTCCCCCATCTTGCCTAATAAAAGCTTTTTAGGGCTTAACTCCAGACCTGGCTAAGACTTAGTTATCTTTGGTTTCAGACACCTTATTAACTCATAAAAAGTGCCTTGTCTCCAACTGCCCGCCCTTCGCTACGCCAGATGCTGTTCTGTTTTTAAGTGTCTTAGACTTGTACGCTAAACTGAACATCTTAAAGATGGATCCATCCCAAAATATGTAATTTGGTTTCCTACTATAAGGCAAGAAAAGTGATACTAGGTTAAAGAGTTATGGTAGCACATAGTAGGAGCTTTGATAAAAGGTGAAAATTAGGAAACTAGAAGGAGATATATGAAACAATATAGGAAAATGGATGCTGCCCCTCTCTAATCTTCCATCTTTGTTTAAATATACCACATTTTTCAATGAAAGGTCTCCCCCCTCCTTTAAAAAAGTTCTTCCTTGACCCAAACATCTCCTCAAGCTCTTTCCTCCCTTTCATAGCAAAATGCCTAAAAAGAAAGACTCACATCCTTCAAGCCCCAGAAGTCTGGACTCTGACCTCACTACTCAAAATTTACCTTCTCCAAGGTTACCAACAACCTCATAATTGCTAAATCTTTTCTGGCCTTTTCTCAGGCACCACTGTTCATAATTCTCTTCAGCAGGGGACATTGCAAACTACTTGCCCCCCCCACCCCCATCTCTTCCTCAAGTTCTTAACCATTCCTCGGTCTCTCTGCAGGAACATTGCCTGTGCCTGGCCCTCCTAAAAAGGGCATCTCTTTGAGGTCCTTTTATCCTTAAGGATGCTTTTAGTGATCTTTTTTTTTTTTTTTTTTTTTTTTTTATCCTGGGACTCCATTCTAGGAGCATAGGGCCACAACCAGTAGGCAATGGGTCACCCAGTCGCTCAGGGTCACCCAGCTGGGAAGTGTCCGAGCCCGAACTTGAACCTAGGACCTTTCGTCTCTAGGCCTGGCTCTCAATCCACTGAGCTAGCCCAGCTGCCCCTACTTTAGGTTGCAGTTTCTTTAGCAGATGTAGTTTTTACAGGGTGGGGTTGCTAGCCCCACGCCCAACCCTCCTCCCTCTTCATCCAGGCTAGGAACTGTCCTTGGCCCTGGAGTGGTAAGGGTGGGCAATAGGGGTCAAGTGACTTGCCCAAGGTCACACAGCTGGGAGTGTCCGAGGCCGGACTTGAACCTAGGACTTCCAGTCTCTAGGCCTGGCTCTCAATCCACTGAGCCACCCAGCTGCCCCCTTTAGCGTTCCTAAATAATAACAACAATAACACTCATAGAGTGCTTTAACATTTTTGAAATGCTTTACAAATACCTCATTTTAGCCTCACAACCACCTTGGGAAGTCATTTTGCAGATGAGAAAACAGAGGTTAAGAGGTTAAATGATGAGAGCAGGGTAGCAACACTATAAAGTATCTCAGTCTGGATTTGCACTGAGGCTTTCTTGACTTGAGCATTCTATCCATTGTGCCACGAAGCTGCTTCATTAGCTCTGCAGATGATGCCCAAATTATACGCCTGTCTAACCTTTCCTGAGCTCTAGTTTCTTACCACCAAACGATCCATAGATCCCTCTAACAGATCCCCCCCAATAGATGTCCCAGAGATAGCCAAAACCCCAAAGGTATAAAGTGGAATTCATTTTTCCTACCCCATAAGCCCACCCCTTCTCCAGACTTTTTTTTCCTTTCTATTAAGGTGAAGGGAACCAGTCTGAAAGCCTTTCATCATATAACTCTTTTGCCAGCCATTGTCCATTCTACCTCCACATACCTCACGGCCATCCACTTTTCTCCACTCACAGGCCCGCTCTAACTCAAGTCAGGAAACACTCACTAAGCATTTATGATGTTCTAGGTGCTGTGCTGAATGCTCAGGTACAAAGACAAAAAGCAGCGCCTGCTTTTAAGGTGCTCACGCAGTAATAGAGGAGGCAAAATGAAAACACAGATGTTCAAACAAGATACGGGCTAACTCCGAGATGATCACAGTTAGAAGGCACTAAGTATCGCAGAGACTGGCAAAGGTTTCTTTGAAGAAAGCCAGAAGGAACAATTCAAGAAGAGAGAATTCCTGGCATTCCCGGCATCAGAGAGCATGGAATTGGGAGATGGGAGTATCATGAAATGAGGAAGAGCAAGGAGACTCGTGCCACTGGATGGCAGAGTACATGTACGAGTCTTTAAAGGTAGAGGATTTTGTATTTGATCTTTAAGGTAGTGGGGCTTTAAGGGGGTGCTGACTGAATATGGGGAGGACAGACTGGAGAGAAAGAGGAGGCAGGGAGACCAAGGAAAAGGCTATTTCAGTTGTTCAGGTGTCAGTGGTTATCAAGATAGAATTGACAGAATTTGGCCATTGACTAGATATAGGAGGTTATGAGCATGGATGAGTGAGATTGTGTTGCCCTCCAGAGTAACAGGAAAGTTAGGAAGAATTGGGGGACAGACAAGTTCAATTTTAGACATTTAAAACATCTATGGGGCATCCATTTTAAGATGTCCAACAAGCATTTGGAGATATAAGCCTAAATCTAGATAAGCAGAGCTGAGAATCCTCTGCATAGAGATGATCCCTGATGAGACGAGTAAGTGAAACCACAGCCAGAGAAGGGAGCATCAGACAGAACCCTGGGGGACACCCGGCATCCGGAGGCATGAGCAAAGGAGACAAGAGACGCAGCCTCAGGAGACAACAGGAGCACAAAACCTGAGAGATCATCTGAAGAATGCTCAGGACCATGTCTAAGGCTGGAGGGGTCAATAAATACAAGGACTGAGAAATGGCCTTTAGTTTTCTTAAGAAATCATCGGTAATTTTGGAGAGAAAGGGCAGCTTCAATTAAATTAGCTTGTGTAGAGTATGCAAACTGCTGAGAGTAAAGAAGAGTGGCAGTGGTAAGGAAACAGAGGCACCTCGAAAGGCACTGGAGGACAAGAACAAATGAGGAGGTTTTGATGAAGAATGTTGGTAGGCAGCAAGAAGCCAATAGTTACAATATTTCAGGTCACTCCACTATTTGTTCTCTTCAAATTCCCACTTCCTTTGCTGAATCCTGAATTTACCATTTGCACAGTCTTGGCACCGCCCCCCCCCCCCACTTCCTTATGCCCATCTCTTAAGAGTTCATCGACAGGATCACAGACACTGCAGGGTTCACAGAAATGATGCTCTCTTCTGCTCCTCTTCTGGTAGATCAGGGAACAGTTAGAGTCACACCCACTCTGTCTTTGAATCCTTTTTCAGTCTTTCTCAAATACAAGATGTTATTCCCAGCCTGCTATCTCCAAAATTCTCAAGAAATATCAGAGGAAAACCACCAACCATACACCCTTTGAGCATCAAACTCAAAGAGTGTCCAGTAATTCCTAACTGCCCCTCCCAGGGCAAACTGGGAATTCTTTTCCCATCATCTCTGGAGGATTCCACTGTCTGAATGAAAGGACCCTGTACCACTCACAATCATCTATCCAGCCCTATTACTTATTCCTAGTTGTTCAGAATCGCTAATTACTTAGCTAATTAACAAATAACTTATTCACCTTCAAGCTTTGGCATGTGGGTCCTATCCTACTGGAAGCCTCTTCTGAACACCTTCTCTGGCCTTGAATGATCAGTGACACTTGTCTGCTGAAAGGTAAACCCGCTCCTCACCACCTACACTCCTACCAGGAAAACAGAAGCTTGAAGAAACTCCACTGGAGCCTTAGGAAGGTGGCTGTGGGAGAGGATTGGATTATTTGCATTAGGGTATAGAATGGGTGAATTTTCAAAGGCTCTGATGTGATAAGAGCAGCTTCGTGTTATTCTGAGAAAAGGTAAAAAGCCTTAATTCTTAGTCTAGGAAATAGACGGAACAAAGTTTGTAATGTGAGCCTTAAAAACTATTAACAGAATACAAAGGACTAAGAATTTCAACTGTGGCAAGGATGGAAGTCAGGGAGAATCTCACAGGGAACTATGTATTTTCAACAATATCAACCACCACCTGTCTCCAAGATTGAAGTAATCATATCTTTCTAGTTAAATAAAAAAGGATGAACAGTTCGTAAGATGAGAGTATGAGAATATGACAGAAAGAGAAGGAAGGGGAAAAAACGATTATCTGAAGCCTAGCAGATATGATCAGGAAAGAAAGGAGAAAAGTCTACATACATGCCAAAAATTAGTATCATAAAGAGCAGTAAATACACTCAAAGAATAATCTTTTGAAAGGACTCTGAAAGACAAAGGGCATTTCTTAAACATCAGTATGACTTCAGGAGAAAAGGAGAATAGAAGACTAACTTTATTGGGTATTTTTGGATAGGGATATCCATGTCCCAGGGTGGAAACACATGAACTTCTAAAGAATTAAAGAACCAAGTCATCCAAAAGGCAACAAAGCACATAGTGAACATGAGTCAACTGTAAAATGAAAGAATGGTATACAATTGACAAAAGTAAAAAAAAAAAAAAAAAAAATCAGTTGTTTTTTTCTGGAGCCTTAAAAACCTGACACTCATTATCTCCTGAATGGACTACTACCTCAGTCTCTTAATTGGCCTCCCCTCTCCAAATTATCCGCTGCATAGGTACCCAACTGATAATCCTAAAGTATAAACTCTATGTCACTTCCCTGATCAAGAAACTTCAATAGCTCCCCACTAGAGAATAAAATTAAAACACAAACTCTTTTGTGTTACAAATTTAAAGCCTTTCACATCTGCTGCATACCTTACTTTCCTCTCACATGCTCTCCGTGGGCCAAAGGGCCCCCCTTTTTTTGTTCTCCATATATAGCATAGTATCTCCCACCCCCCATGGCCTCACACAGCAGTCCCAAATATATAAGGTGTTCTTCCTCATTTCTGCCTCTTAAGATGCCCTAGAGTCCCTTTCATCTTACTTAACTAGCAACTTCTCAGTCTTTAATCCTCTTATCTCCTAAAATTACTCGTTATTTTTCATTTTGTTTCTATTCTATATTTACTTATCTGTGAGTAAACTGCATCCTCCCATTAATGAGGGACGATCCCTTTTGTATCTCAATTTTTAGCATACTGTGCTGCCTGGTACATATTAAGTACTTAATAAATGCTTGTTGTTTACCTGATAAAGATACAAATTTAGTAGATATAGATATAGATGGAAGAAATGGTCCCAAAGTGACATAAGCTTAGATGTCACTAATGGAATGTCCTAGGATTCTGTCGATGATTCTATGCAGCTCAACATTTTAAACAATAAATTGAACCTTTTGAAGGTACACTTGCCTAATGCTGTGGGAGGGATCGCCAAGACAAAGAATGATAGATAAAAAAAAAATTTTTAAATCCTGACAGGTCACAAAAATGGACTATGCTTAATAGAGATAAAGTTGTAATCCTGGTTCAGAAAAATCAACTTTGAAAATCTGAGATGAAAAGAGTAAGCCTAGACAAATGGTTAAATAGATTTGGAGGTTTTTGTGGATGAAAGGCTTAGTGAGCCAAGAATGTGACATGAATTGCAACCACAGAAGCTGAAGTTCTCAATTGAGGCACAGTGGTCCTAAAGAGGACCCTCTCAGGACATACCAGCAGTATTGTTCAGAATGCCACATTTTAGCAAGACATATATGCTGGAGTGTACCAAGGACTAATATCACATACTACCCATTACTTTAAATAATTATAAGTTAAACATCCAATATATTCTGCTAAGTGCTAAAGGAGAATGAATCAGTCAGATACTGGGAAAATCTGATCTATAAAGGACAAGTATTTCAAATGATAATCTTGATCTTTTACCCTGGCTGTTACTCGAACCTCTGACCCTAAACCGTAGAACCAATGCATTAAATAAGTTATCCCAGGCTTTAGGAAAAGCTATGGAAAAAAATACGGCATTTAACTAAACTGGAACATAAAAAATATTAAAGACAGCACTTATTTTAGTCAAAAGAATTTATTAGAAAATATTATGCACTACATAATTTGTTTAAGATAGTATTGTTTTAGTAGGCAGCACTCCAGCCATAGGCTACAAACACAGACCCTTGGGCAGCCACTGTGCTCCTGACAAGACATTCAAGCAGCAAGCACAGTGATCATTTCAAGGAGTGTAAGGGGGCAACTCAGTCATTAGCAGAAAGGTACACAAAATCTTTATAATTCCAAAAATTAATGGTCACCATCTTTAGGTTCTAAAAAATAATTTTCTTCAAAATCTTAGGAATTTTTTGGCCGGGAACATTTGCTAATAAACACTATTACATTTTGCTGTATTCTGGCCAAAAATTATAAAGTTGAAGTCTTAATACCAAAAGAGATCAGTAACTAACTGGTGATGATGATGGGGAATGCACATCAGATGTATGCAAAGTAAATTTAAATTCAGGGAAAATAACATGTGTATAAGGCAATATATAGTTTGTCAAAAAAACATACATCATGCATTTTCTGATAAATTCTTAAATATTTCCAAGTAAACAAGAAAAAGCATACTCATCGCATTCTAATCTATCAGACATTCTTAATTAGGAATTACAGATACAGCAGAGCTCCAATGTAACCACTGCCCCAACTAGAGATGGCAGCTCTCATTATTTCCCAGCAAGGTACAAAAAAACAAAAACAAAAACAAAACTTTCTACCCTAAACCTAGATTTGATATCCTTACCATATCTGCCCTTCTGTTAAGCCCTTTTGCTGGTTTGCAAGAGTAGTCTGGTAATGAGACTCAAAAGCATGAAGCGATGGGGGGATGGGGTGGGGTGGGGTGGGGGGGAAATGTTATATAAACAACTCCAAAAACTCCTAGAAGGAAAATGCAGGAAAATACGCACAGCGTGTGATTAATCAGCATAGGCATAGCAATTTGCTACAAATTTCTTCAAAGTGCTAACCAGTTTTAGTTCAAAATAGATGAAAAGTTCACACAACTGCTGCCACAGGTCAAAACTGAATTGGGAGAGAAAGAGGGTATTCTGGGAATCTTAAGACATGGTTTGCATGTGGCTTTAGGGAAGACAAAAAAAAAAATCAGTATCAAACTCCACATCCTATTACTCTTTTAAGTTTAGCTATGATGAGTTTTTAAACAAAAATACAAATCAGAAAAATGATAAAATGAAGCTATACCCCCTCTCCCCAAAAATGCAAAGGTCATTTTTTAATGCCTCAGAATTTTACTTTTAAAATCTGACAAAGGTGGTGTTACATTAATTAGGTCCTATATTGCAAATAACTGTGCCTACCAAAGCTAGGACCAGGCACATACTGTGCACCTAAAACTGAAGAAATGAAATATCTTTACTTTAAGATAGCATAGTAATAAACAGTATTGCTCAAGCTGAAGATTTTAGCAAGTAAAAGGGTCATATTTGACTTAGTGAAATAAAATCTTGCCTTGGAATATATAATTGTTTGACTAAATATCATTTATATTATTCAATTTCTAACCAAAGCTAATCCTGGCTGGGAGTGGAGGGAGATTTTGTACTGTACCAGTATCATCCTTTAAATAAAGGACCCCAAACTAGTCTTTAAGTTGCTATTTCCAAATCAGCGAGTTTTGTAGGATTTTCTAAGCCAATAGGTTTATCGTCCCCCAAAACCCAATTAAAACTGCACTACTCTCTTCCCTTACCACAAAACACATGTTCATGCCTAGGACTTTACAACATGTCTAAGTATTTTTACTCGCTGTAAAATGAGATTCCTAAAGAATGACAATAATACTATTCTTGACCTGTAAGCCAAGCCACCAAAAAGAAGTTTATATTATACCCTATTTCCAAGAAAAAAGTCAACACAAAAAAATCATGCACATAACTACAGATCTCAGGTGTCACAATTTGCTGCCTCTGCCAGTAGAAAATGTTAATGAAGGGTGCACGATTTCTAAAGTGTTCTCTGGATTGTCCTTCCATGTGTAGCCAGAGACTATGGACTGCTAAAATTTTAGCAAAGACAAAAGTTATACCATTTCTTCCTAATAAGCCAAAAGAGATGGGGGTAGGGGAGGGCACGAAATTAAAACAAGCAGCATAACCTTTATTTGGTGTTGAACAGTATCCCAAAAGTTGTGGAGTTGAACAGTACTATTGTCCATAATTTTTCTATCTAAACATTTTTCTCTGTTCTGACAGTCGTGCTTTTTTTAAAAAATATATATGTATATGTGTATGTATACACACACACACATATAAACAAATATACACACATACAATGAATCCAGCAACCAGTCTGTCTAGTTAATATCAGAAATATTATCCATGGCAATACATTATTTTAATTTTTACCACAATTCAAAGGGGAATAGACATGAGGAAGAAAATCCTACCATAATATATTTAGGCTTACAGTCTACATGTACATACCTCTTCCAAAACCAATGTTACTTGTTTCTAATTTATGTGCTCCATTGTTCAAGTCAAAATGCTGTACATCTTCCAGTATCCATACTATAGCACATTCCTAATTCAAATGCACTCTCCTTCAAACTTTTCACTTTCCTTTCAATTTGTTTTTGAAAAAAGGGATAAAGAAGTTGCAGTGCAGAACTCTATTAATTTAGAACAAACCATTATAACCTACATTGAAAAAAGAGAATTTTATCAAAACCAGATTTCAATAACAGTTGTGTATAATTTTCAGTTAATGGTACTTGTTGAAATTGCACTTTGCAGATAATCTTGATAGTGTTCTTAGCGCTTCTATTTCATCCTATTTTTTTTTCAGTAGATGCAGGTTCTTCTGGGTTTTTCTTTTGGCTCCCCTTCCGAGAATGTTTGTATTTGTCTACATAGGCTTTAACCAGATTTGCCACTTTAGCAGAATTCACTTCTCCACTCTTACTATGACAAACCTGTAGCAGAAATGGGGAGGGGAGGAGAAGATTTTTATTTGTAGAAGGCGGCAACATCACAACCTTTGACTCAACCAAACAAACAATAAAAAATGGAAGGCTTCAAGGAAAACAAATGTCTCCAAAATATCCCACTCAATAGTTTAACAATAATGCTCTGTACTTATCTGGAATATTAGCTCCAAAACAAATCTAACTTAGATTTAATACTTGTTTAAATATATTTATCTATAGTTCAACCTTGTATAACAAAGAAATACCATCAGGGTATAACTTACTTTATCTACTGCCTTCCGCACAATCTCTTTGTATTCTTCCTTGGTAATATCTTTATTTTGGTAAAATGGCTTAATGGCCAACTTTACTTCCTGTGCTGCTTTTTCTTGAATTTGCAATTTCTGATAAGAGAAAAACAATGACTGCTTCAATTATACACTGGAAAAATCACATCTTTAAAAATGTCTCAAAACAATTCAAATTCTAAAATATTAAAAATCTCTTCAAAAATTAGTTTTAACAAATGCAGTGTTTCTAAAGATTCTAATAAAAGTATAGGCTCTGAAAAATATATAAATTAATATATTTGCTCATTGTTATTAAGCATTAAAATAATTATCATCTACAAAATAACCTTGGAAATTCAAGGATAGGAAATTGGCATAGTTTAATCTTTACTTTGTTTTTAGTATCAGAAAATTAAGTATGTATTTCTCTTAACTTTGAACTTGCCTTGTCTGTCTTCGAGCTATCTGCGCTGGCTTCCACTGTAACACTTACTTTGCTTTCTGCCAATTTTACAGCAGCATTAGGAGCTTTGCTGTGACTTGATGATGAAGCATTACCAGAACTTGGTCCCTGAAATGTGCCCATATTTCCAGGGGTTGATGTTGGAGCAGGCAAGACTGGTGTACTTGTGTTATTACCTACATGAGAAGCACTAGGAATACCCTGTTTTAAAGAGTTAACAGCAGTTAATGAATTATTCTCAATGTATCTGACACTTTAAACTTCCCAAGTTATATAAATAAATGTCAACAATTCACAATAACATTTAATTACCTGTAGTACTATCTGAAGACAAATGAGTAACCTTCAAAAACTAGCTTACCACAATCTTTTACATCTAAAATACTAGTCAAAATTATTTTAAAGATGCACTTGCATTGCCACGTGCTGACAACATGAAAACAACTCGATGAGTTTAAAGAACAGTACCTCTTAGGCAAAGATCTTTTAGGAAAATTAACTGATCACTGTTCCGAGTGAAAATGTCCTTCTTTTTTAAAAAATGAAGGAAACAAGACATCAAATTCAAATAAAGCCAGTTGTCATGAAGATTTTTTAAAAATCAAATACTCTGAAACACCACGACCTCTGTTCTTCTCACTAAATCATGCTGAATTATCATTAGATTTCTAAAGTCTCTAGAATGCAGACATAATGCTGAATTCTTTTTTTATTTGTATGAACTATTTTCATTCTGTTGACTTCTGCAGAAGCATCACTTAAGACAAGAAGCTGCATGAAAATAAGAAGAGTACTTAATATTGTCCATGCAAACCTTTACAAAGGACATTGACTGCAAATTTCTTTTGATTTTCCCCTCTGTTTTCACCACAGTAAGTTTGTGAATATGAAGGACAGACGTTAATGGATAATGAACATATTTACCTAGAGTTTGTCCGAACAAGACAACATAAGCTTCATCACATTATATCATGATGTTTCCTCATAATGTGGAGACATTAGAGTAAAACAGAGAATTTAGCCTCCAACATGTCTGCAATTTTTGTCAAAACAATTGTCATTTTTAAAATGTCATTGTCAGAAATCTGTGTGACTGTTGATTGAAATTATATACATACATATCGGTTTGGGACAATAGATTTGAATTTTTGAGTTTGTCAATTCATTTTTATATCAAATATTGGAGAAAATGGTTGGGATTAGTCAAAACAATTTTTCATATGTCAGGAAGCTTTTATTCTTTTAACATCTGACACCATTAGCTAAATTTTGTTTCAAAGGGACTATGCTGATTAAATCTTAGTTGCTAAAAAACATACCTGTGATTGTTTTCCATCTGGTTGTGAAGCAATGTAGTTGACTTGTTGGGATGGCGGGGGAGGGGGTGGTGGTGGTGGTAATCCCTGAGACACATTAGCAGGAGCAGCTACCTGCATGAGAGGCACTCCTGTATGGAGATGCATGGGTAGCTGAGGATGAATGTTAAATGGATTACGTTGGATGTTCATCAAGGGGGCATGAACACCCACTGGATATGGGAAGATATTCATAGTTTGGTGTTGTGCATTCATTTGTTGTTGCATTACATTCATTTGTTGCGGCATCATAGTTATAGGAAGCTGAGTACCATCACCTTGTTGGTTGGTTTGGTCTTTGAGGTTTTGATCTATCAAAAAAAAAAAAATTCCCTTTAAAAAAATTGATACTTTTTGGGTCCACAGAAATATCCTAGCAACATAGTTTCCCACACCTTCACCAAGTATATTCCCTAAAAACAAATTAAATAAGGCTTCCTAATAGATTATTTACAACTAATTAACTTCAAATTATAGCTTCCTTTAGACAGTAAAGTACTACTAAATACTATACTCAAATCTCATTAAAATAAATTAATTAGGAATTTGTTAAGGCTCTTTAAAAAACCTGAAAGTCAGGGCACTAATGTGTCCAACAACAAAATCCTATGAAATTTCTGTCATTTTCTGGTATGAGATGATTTTCTGATGCAACTTTCAGCTGAAAATATCTTTTAAGAAAACACTTTCATGTGATAGTGGCCCATAAATGCTAGATAAGACTCCAAAAAATTTACTGATTAGTCAATGGAAATGTACTTTGAGATATTAGTAGGTTTTAAATTAGTAATTCAAAATAGTCAATTTTCATTTCAGTCAAGTGTTTTTCTCATGTTTCTCAAACGAAACACAAAAATGAATATTTAATATAGGCTTCTTAAGAGACATGATTCCACGTTTGCCTGGCACTTAATATAATACTTGTCTATTAAAATGCTTCAAAGTAAAAAAAAATGCAGCTATCCCTTCCCACACTGCAACCTCCCCCAATATGGTTTTGATAAAACATGGGTTGACATAAGAAATCAAATGGGAATTTTGGGGGGAGTTTTGTGGAAGCTGTAAATAATGTGTGAATGCCAGTAGATACCAAAGAAAAAGTTAAAAACTCAGAAATACTATACTCAAATACCCAAATGCATACTATACCCAAAATTAGCAATAAGGTACTATAAAAATTCCAAAAAAGAAATACAGAAAAGTTAGTTGTTCTCTAATATAAAAAGATGGCCAAAAAAATTTTATGTAGATTTTCAAGATCTAAGGAGTGCCATATCTATAACTCCTGGGACGTGGAAGGGATAACTATTTCCTTTCTTTCTTTCTTTCTTCTTTTTTTTTTTAAACCCTTACCTTCTCTCTTGGAATCAATACTATGGATTGGTTCCAAGGCAGAAGAGCGGTAAGAGCTAGACAATGGGGGTTAAGTTACCTGCCCAGCTTAACACAGCTAGAAGTACCTGAGGCCAGATTTGAACCTAGGACCTCCCGTCTCTAGGCCTGACTCTGCATCCACTGAGCTACCCAACTGCCCCCTGGGATAACTATTTTCAATAAATATCAGTTTGAATATAAACTATGGCCAAAAATATTTTTAGTATACCTATCTAAAATTAGCACATTAGTTAAATACTATTTAATGAGTTCCAATAATTGTTCAAGTTCTTATTACTTTAAATTACAAATTCTATAGAAAACAGAATTTGTTGTCAAGTTTTGTTACACTGAATAGTGATTGAAGTAAAGTAGACTTTTGGGAAGGTTTTGGAAATATTTTGCTAATCACAAATTTTTTAAAATAGAATTTAATCTTTATCTTACGGTTTTAAGTATTTTTCTAAACTATAAATAAAAGTTCCACTTTAATTCATTTCCACAAATAAATGTGTAGGGGGAAGAAGAATGATGGTAAATCAAATTCTTAATCATTACTTTATCGTAAAAACTAATAAATTATTAGCAAAAAAAACAACAATCCATTTTTTAAAAAATATACTACCTTGCTCAGGTGTTTCCTCTTCTTGCCTCATCCAACCAGACTGTGGGCCTGAGGAATTCCTCCCTCTTCTTGAATAATAATTCTGTACATCAGCAGGCAACGTCTTTCTTACAGCCCAACTAGATGCAGAAGTCCACCCTGACCTATCAGCAGGGGTATCAAATGAAAATTCTTGCTCACTTTTACGTCTATAGGATTGCTGTTCAACAAACTTTGATGACTCATTCCCTGAACTATTTGAGTTCCCTGAGAGGGGCTTTCTGTTTTGCCATCTATTTTCATTCTGTTCATTATGTCCAAATCCTGCTCTGAAGGTGCTTCTGCCCCGGTTGCCTCTGCCCCGGCTGGACATCCAACTGGAACCAAAGTTTTTATTCCAAGATTTCCCTGAAGTATCATGTCTATTTTCTTCCCAATGAGAATCTTTAAATTTCTCTGTATTCCTAGTCCTTGGGTCTTGACCTGAATTTATTCTTTCCATTATCCAATCTGGACAGTCATTTTTATGTTTATCAGCAGAACACTGTTCATCAATATCTGGATTAACTTCATTTTTTTCTTTTTTCAAGTTTTCATTCTGCTTATCTTGTTCATTCTTTCTGTATCTATCATTTCCCCTGGGAAACCTCCAATTGTCATTTGTCCATCTTTCCTTCCACCTAGGAGAGTAACTGTCTCTGTCATTTCTACTGAAGGAGGACTTATTACTTTTTGTTCTAGATCTTGAACATGACCTAGAACGAGATCTGGACCTAGACCACCTTCTGGCCCTCCTCTCCCTAACACGATCTCTCCTTTGCCCATCTCTGTCATTTTCTCTTTCTCTGCTTCGAGATCTAGATTTCTCTCTTGGGGAAGAATCTTTTGTTCTTGATTGAGACCGTCTACCCTCTCTTGAAGTGTCTCTCCTAGGAGAGAGTGACTGAGACTTCCTGCCTTCCTCTCTTTTTGGAGACCAAGACTGAGATCGTTTCCTCTCTCTTGCAACATCCCTCTTTGGAGATCGAGACTGAGACCGAGATCGTCTTCGACCTCTGGTAATTTCCATTTTGGGAGATTGAGAATGAGATTTTCTGCTTTCTTTTCCTATGTCTTTCTTAGGAGATTGAGATTGAGACCGCTTCCTTTCCCGTATAATGTCTTTGCTAGGAGACCATGTTGTAGAAGGAGAATGAAATCTAGACCTTCTAGTTCGAGGCTTTTTAGCCTTATCTACTAAATTTGCAGAATTTTCAGTCTCAAGCGTGAGTGTTGCACCCTTTACACTTATAAGATCTGAATCTTGTGTTTTATCTTGAGAATTTTCCTCCAGTTTGGTTTTAGCACTGACAGTCAGTTCACTCTCAGATTCATTTTGGTCACTACAAAATGAGTCACATTCCATAGGTATTGTTTCATTATTGTCCTCATTAAAATGTTTGGGGAACTGTTCGCTATCTAAATTAGATGATTCTGTATTTTTATTTTCTTCAGCAAGAAATTCAGACTTCTCTTCTATAGATTTGTTAACATTATCATTGTCTGACAGATCATCTTTCAATAAATTTTTATTTTCTTGAGTACTTTCTAAATGTTCATTATTTGAATAAACTATTGTACTTTCCTCATTTCCAGGGCAATCCAGTTCACCAGATTCTGTATGATCAAGCAAATCAACCTTTGGGTTCTCAGGAACATGATCTTCTACAAGTAATGCTTCTTCATGTTCAAGGGACTCAACCTCAGAACTTTGTACACATAATACTTTAATCTCAGAATCAAGATGGCCAACGGTACTCACTTTGAGACTCTCTGTACTTTGATCTTCATTTACCTTTGATTCTGTACTCTCAAATACCTCATCTTTGAAATTAGTATCAACCTGGTTTACATCTCCCTCAGATTTTGAATGCGTAAGCAATTCATTTTGAGGACTTTCAAGGGCTGCATCTGCCTTTACCTCAAATTCTAAATGCTCAGATGTTTTAACTTGAGTTTCTATTGGTTCATCTTCTTTCTCAGTATTATTCTTAGAGAGCTCACTTTCTAAAAACAAAGTGTCTTTCTCAGTACCTTTGTTCTCAATTTCCTTAATTTCTTCTTCAACTAGCAGAGAAGGTTCTGGATTATCAGAATCAGAAAATGACTTCTCTACAGTATCCGGTTCTTTTCCATGATTTTCTTTAAGTTCCTCAATGTCTACATGTTCATTTAAACTTCCCAAGCCATTAGCAGATTCTTGCTCTATGTCTGGCTGCATGATGCAAGAGTTGCAACTTTCTGTATTGGATATACATTCTTTATCCAATACAGGGAGTGTGTCAGACTCTAAAACTTCTTCATCTGCAGAATCACTAGAAGATGATTTTTCAGGGAGAGATGATGAACTTCGAAGTTTCTTTCTAACTACAGGTGCCTTCCTAGTTCTTCTCTTAGGCTTTCTTTTGGGGACTGGTCTAATCTGCTTCTTGGAATCTGCTGAAGTGGAAACATTTACCGATGAATTATTGCTATCTGGAGCATCACACTCAGAATTATTTGAAATCGGTGAATTCTGAGACTGACTAACAGTTTCAGATTTCATATTACGTGTAGATCTTCTCCTAGGAGTTGTTTCTGCAGGCTTTCTTCTTGTTCCTCTACTATTTGATGTGCCTGAAGTTTGTTTCTTCTCCTCTCCCCCTTGTGTATGTGCTAGCACATGTTCCTTGCAAAATGACCCTAGTAACAAAATTAAATATAGTATTTATTAAATAACACATGTCTGTAATAAACATACCTCCTGATATAAGTTGCATAGATATTACATAGTATGGGCAACTAGGGCCTGGAGTCAGGAGGCCCTGGGTTCAAATTTGGTCTCAAGACACTTCCTAGCTATATGACCCTAGGGAAGTCACTTGATCCCAACTACCTAGGCCTTACTGCTCTTCTGCCTTAGAATCAATATTAATTATAACACAGAAAGTATGGATTTTATAAATCTATATAGATGTGTATAACTATATATATTACACAGCAATAGATTTTTCAAAGCAAAAGACCTCAAAAGCAATCCAAATTAAAGTTTAGAAACAAACCCATACCTGAAAAACCTGTTTGTGATGTATCCTATTTAGCAATAATACTTGAATAAGCATACATATATTATTTATCATATTCTAGTCTAAGTGAGATAATACATATAGGAAACAAATATTTAATATGGACCACTGGCTTTATGAGTCCATGTAACCACGGGATAAGACTTTTTACTGGGACAACACGCAGAAAAAGTTCTAAATAATTTACTGAAAGTTAGCTAAAAGAAGAAATGAATTAGAGAGGCCACAATTCCTGTTTCATGACCAATGAAACCACAAAGGCATTATCCTTTTGTCAATAAAAAAGATAACAGGTGGGCTTAAACTTTTGAATTCCAATTTTATTACATGCTAGCAGAAAAAGTCTAAAGTAAATCTTTAAATTTCTTCAGAAACAAAATTTACTGTCAAAAAATTCAGTAAATGGTGTTTAAGATTCAATGTAACTTTCTGAAACTATTTTGTTATGTCTTTCTCTCTCTTCCTTTGTTTCTTTTTTGATTCCCTGGGACTTCCTATATATTGCCCAGACTTAAAATACAGCAGGCACTTACAGGCCAAATCCCAATAATGATCTTTGAATTTTTCCACCTTGGCCTGGTGGACTACCACTCTCAAGGGCTCTACTGATGGTAGATTTGGTGCAGATACCTGATTACCTTTAACCCTATTTAACCTTAAAATTTGAAAGCTCAATGATTTACTAGCCTTCCCAGTAGAAGAGATTACAGGCATGAGCTACCACATCTGGCTACATTTTCATAACTTATATATTTTTCCATGCAACTGAAAGGGGAAAGCTCTTTAAAAATATATTTTGACATTTTACCAAAGTCCTCCAAAGAAATAGTATTCATTGGAAAAATTGTTCTTGGCAACATAGAGGAAACAAGAGGAATGATTTCAGCTCCAGCCATCCAAGGAATGAAACCAACTCTGAAAAAATTGAAATATAAACATATTGACATTTCAAAAAATTAGCAAAATGTTTTAAAGTAAAAACTTATTTAAATCAAGATAACAATACTGAAATTAAGTAGTTAAAATTCATATGTATGCCCAATGATAAGTTATTGGTAGGACCTTTAGATTTTTTAAATTGCTTGTCAACAGGCTACAAATAAATCATCTATGAAGACTTTTTTTGGTACTCAGTATACTAAAGGGAGACTAAGAACAATTAGTAGAATTACAGTTAATTTCTTGTTTTTAAAAACATTTAAGCAGTAGCAATTAGAGAAGAAAAAGAAATTGAAGGTATTAAAATAGGCAATGAAAAGACCAAACTATCACTCTTTGCAGATGATATAATGGTCTACTTAAAAAATTCTACAGAATTAACTAAAAAGTTAGGGGAAATAATCAATAACTTTAGCCAAGTTGCAGGATACAAAATAAATGCACATAAATCATCAGCATTTCTATATATTTCCAACACATCACAGCAGCAAGAGGTAGAAAGAGAAATTCCATTCAAAATCACACTAGACAATATAAAATACTTAGGAATCTATCTGCCAAGACAAACACAGGAATTATACGAACACAACTACGAAACCCTTTCCACACAATTAAAACTAGAACTAAACAATTGGAAAAGCATTGATTGCTCGTGGGTAGGATGAGCTAACATAATAAAAATGACCATTCTACCCAAATTAATTTACCTATTTAGCACCATACCTATCAAACTACCAAAAAACTTTTTTACTGAATTAGAAAAACTATAACAAAGTTCATTTGGAAGAACAAAAGTCCAAGAATATCAAGGGAACTAATGAAAAAAAAAGTGAAGGAAAGTGGCCTAGGAGTACCAGATCTTAAACTGGTAAAGCAGCAGTCATGAAAACAATATGGTACTGACTAAGAGATCAGTGGAATAGACTAGGGGTAAGCGACCTCAGCAAGACAGTCTTCAATAAACTCAAAGAACCCAACTTTTGGGACAAAACCCCACTATTTGACAAAAACTGCTGGGAAAATTGGAAAACAATATGGGAGAGATTGGGCCTGGATCAACATCTCACACCCTATACCAAGATAAACTCAGAATGGGTGAATGACTTGAATATAAAGAAGGAAATTATAAGTAAATTAAGTGAGCACAGAATAGCATATTTGTCAGATCTATGGGAAAGGAAAGATTTTAAAACCAAGCAAGAGTTAGAAAAAAAATCACAAAATGTAAAATAAATAATTTTGATTACATTAAACTAAAAAGTTTTTGTACAGACAAAACCAATGCTACCAAAATTAGAAGGGAAGCAACAAATTGGGAAAAAAATCTTTAAAACAAAAAACTTAGACAAACATCCAATTACTCAAATACAGAAGGAGTTAAATCAATTGTACGAAAAATCAAGTCATCTCCCAAACAATAACTGGGCAAGGGACATGAATAGGCAATTTTCAGATAAAGAAATCAAAACTATCAATAAGCACATGAGAAAGTGTTCTAAATCTCTAATAATAAGAGAAATGCAAATCAAAGCAACTCTGAGGTATCACCTCACACCTAGCAGATTGGCTAAAATGATGACAGAGGAGAGTAATGAATGTTGGAGGGGATGTGGCAAAATTGGGACATTAATTAACTGACAAAAAGAAGTAGTGATCCTTAAAGCACTCCCCCTTCAATGGCTATTAAAAGTTACTGTGGTGGCTACTGCTGTGAGTCAATGTTTCCAAAAGCATTCAAGTCCATAATGAAACTAGTTGAGGGGAACAGCTAGGTGGCTTAGTGGATTGAGAGCCAGGCCTGAAGTCAGGAGGTCCTAGGTTCAAATCTGATCTCATATACTTTCTGGCGGTGTGACACTGGACACTTAACCCCCATTGCCTGCCCCTTACTATTTTTCTGCCTTGGAACCACTACACAATATTGGTTATAAGAAGGCTTAAAAAACAAAAAACAAAAAACAAACAAAAAAACAAACAAAAAAACAGGTTGAGTTGCATAAACTGAAAAGGAAAGTGTGGTCAAAAACAAAAAAACAAGGCCAAGACCTAATAAACTATTGTTTTGAAATAACTTTATAATCCTCAAAAAATAAAGACCTTCAAAAGGACCTGGTAGCTAGAGAGTTTATTACTGATTATTCTATAATGCAGCATAAACATCTTGAAACTAGAAGGAACAGTAAGCCTAAATTTTTCTTAACTACTGTAATAAACAAGACAATGTAAGGAAATGAAGTTCCAAGGACTAAAAAAGGTCATTTTTACTGATGAAACTCACTCTTTATCTAAGTCTATATCAAAATTGTTCTCAGAAGAAGTAGGGTTGATATTCTTTATCCAACTCTACAATAAAATGTTTCTTAGATTTTTATTCTAGTGTGTCTCAAAGTCTTGCCCCATTGAGGGAATGATTAATTTTCATAAATATATGCTAACAAAATAATCTCAGAACTGAAATTCTCAAATGGAGGTGACTTCGACATGACCTTGTACCATTCCATACATAACAAAAGGTCAAGAAATTTATCTAAGAGTTGGAGGCAAACATTCTTCAATGATTTGGGAACTTGCTTGGCTTAATTCCCATTGAAAACTCATGGCTGTAATCAAAGCTAGAACAGAAAAAATGGATTGTTTATCCAAAACACACTGAATCTTTCACATGATTAAAGTGTGGTTTCCTGATGAATAATTAAAACATTTGTGTCAAAATTTAGTGAACTCAATGCCAAATCAGTAAAACAAGTGACAGCAACAAATGGGTATATTGCTTATTAAAAGTTTTCTAAACATATAAAATGTTGTAAGGTTTGTTACACATTACTTTAATTTCATTATTTCACATTGTAAACCCAGCTATTTTGCATGCCACTATAAATATTTTTTTGTCTTGAGCACGTTTTAGACATATAATAAGAGAATAACTTATTTGGAGCCCATTAACTTCATTTGTTGTTTTTTTAATTTTTCAAACATTTACCTTCTGTGTCAGAATTGATATTAAGTATCAGTTCCAAGGCATTAGAGTGCTATGGGCTAGGCCAGTGATGGGCAAACTTTGTTTTTTTTTTTTGTTTTTTTTTAACCCTTGTACTTCGGTGTATTGTCTCATAGGTGGAAGATTGGTAAGGTTGGGCAATAGGAGTCAAGTGACTTGCCCAGGGTCACACAGCTGGGAAGTGGCTGAGGCCGGGTTTGAACCTAGGACCTCCTGTCTCTAGGCCTGACTCTCACTCCACTGAGCTACCCAGCTGCCCCTAACTTTTTACAGAGGGGGCCAAAAGAAAGGAAATGCTCATCTGTCAGTCTGTTTCTAAGACAACTCTTTGGAAGTTTCATTGTATTGTATCCTACTCATTGTATCCGTCAGATTAGGAATAATGTCACACTGCCGGGATAGAACATTTCAGGGGGCTGCATCTGGCCCGCAGGCAGTAGTATGCCCATCACTGGACTAAGCAATTGGGGTGAAGTGACTTGCCCAGGGTCACACAGCTAGGAAGTGTCTGAGGCTAGATTTGAACCCAGGACCTCTCATCTCTAGGCCTAGCTCTCCATCCACTAGCTGCCTCCACTTAGTATTTTTTTAAATTGTTGATGAACTGAAATATTTGTCATCTTTCAAGTCCCAGTTCATGAAACTTTGATTCCTTTTTTTAGACAAGACCTTTTCCTGTTTGAATCTTTTATGTTACTCTATTTGAGTCTCCCCTGTCACATTTCAACATGTATTACTGCTATTTTTGAGACTTTTATTTCTCTTACTAGAATATACAAACTCTGTAGAGGCAGGACTTTTTTTTTTCCATCTCTGTATCTCTAGCACACTGCCTAAATAAATATTTTAAATGGATTTAATAGGAAAGAAGCGTAAGGTTTTAGTAACAAAGAGAAAATTTGTACATAGTAGCAAAACTAGTGTGGAAGTTTTATATAGTATGGACCAACAAAGGAGGGCTGACAAGAGGAAACCAGAGGTAGCAAGTGAGTGTTTCAGAGACTATTGCAGCAGACCTATGGCTTAATTTAATCACACACTAGGGTCCCATGTTTGGGAATGCCTAACATACAAAAAATCCAAAAAAGCTTCTAAAACAATTACTTAGGTGATTAATGATTGTTAGTATAAAAGAACTTTTTAACTAATAAAACTAATCATTCAAAGTTACCTTGACAGCAACTGTCTCTTTTGCATTTTAAGTTATTTGATTTATGTATAATTTCCCAAGAATACCTGTCTTAAGTTCCTTGATTCTATGTCAACATTTAATTACTATAGCAAAACATTTCATTTTACCTTGCAACTCCAGGTAATGTATCAGAGAACCATGACAATTGTAGTTCCTGTCTCTTTTGTCTAATCATTGAGTCAATTTCAGTGAATTCTGTAAATCCTGTACTAAAAGACAAATTTTATAAAATTTATCACTTTGAAAAATAAAGGGAATTATTCTTGCCTAGCACTACAGAATAAAAAAAGATTTTTTTCATTAAAACATTGACAAAATGGAAGGAAACCTTCAAGTATAATTCATCATACAAAATATTTAAGTATTGCACATTGACATAGTTCTTGTTGATATAATAAAAGTTTTGATCATTAATGCAAGTAATGCAATAAATATATTTGTTATTTCCATCTTCCACAAGACAGAAAGCAAGAATAATTTCTGTAAACAAATTTTCCCAAAGGAAAGTAAAACTGAAAAAAAGATGCACAAACCCTCAAGACAACTTATTTTATTTTCAGAAAAAAAAGACTACACAACTGCTGCTTGTCCACAACTTCCAAAAAATAAAAGTTCAAACATTAATAGTTTTAGCTATAATAATTTCTCAACTGAAACAAAATATGACACAAAAGAAAACATGCAATATAGTCTACTGTTACTATAATGGACAGAACACAAACTTTTCAAAAATCACTCAGAATTTTTTCTTTGCTGCTTTGTGTCTAAAATTTTAAGTACAGATGTTCCATTTTGACAAAGTATTTGAATTAGTGTGTCTGTTTATCATTACCAATGTAACTAAACAGATGATTTTAGGATTTCTATTCATTTTTATTCTTTTAGTTTCTAGAATTAAGCCTATAACTTTCCATATAACCTTCCAATTAACCATAAAACACTTCCACATGAGGAAAAATTTCCACATTTAACAATAACCCACTTTTTTTTTGCCATCTCTTTGAATTAAAAAAAAAAACGAACTCTAGATGAATGCCTTTTAAAACTGCCACAAACAAAAGTGGCTTCAAGATCAATTTAACTTGAAAACAAAAAACAGCAAAGTGGGAAGTATATATACTTAAAAAGAATTGGAAGGCCTAAATTTTAATTTATATAAACTTATTTATCATTACTGAAACATAATGATTATGATAAATGAAAAATACTAACCAGTAACTCCTAATGGTACAAGAAGATTCTCCAATGTGATTATCAGAAGAAAATACACTGGAAAAATAATTTTGGAACCAGTGATTTGGACAGTTCTGTCTTTGAGGCTAGAAAAGTAAAAAGTTAATATTATAACATAGTCAAATAATATTCATATTAAAATTATTTTATAGGACCAAGAAAAATGTTTCTGTGTATTTCAACGAACCTTATTTATCTTAATTAATGTGGCTTTCCTTTTCACCATTTCATTATTTGAAGTATTTCCTGCATAAAAAAAACCAAGAGAGTTGGTAACCTTTTCTAAATTTTTATTTTAAGACAATACTCTTATAACTACTAATAACTACTTAAACTAGTTATAAAGATGAAAAATACGTACAAGTAAGCTAAAAGTAAAATTCACTATAAGACCTCATTTGTAATAGATTTCAGTTTCCAGTCTCTTGGCTAAAGACAAAGGACACAAATTTTTCAGATACAGGTAATGTTTGGATTTGTTTTCCACTATTGATAGCAGAGGTATTAGAACCACCATGATAAAATCTAATAAATACTCTTCAAAAAGACTATGTAAGATATAGGATTCAAGCTTCTTTTTCTGATCTTCACTGTACAGCTAACATTCGTATTGAAGTTGTCCAAGTCTAAAATAATAATTTTTTTTGCAGAAGAAAATAAAATTTCAATAGAACAGAGCTATATAAAAGTATTCATTTTTTGGCTAATGTTAGTGAAGTTCCATCCCATTGTTCCTTTTAAAACTTATCCTAATATAGTATAATTCTATCAGGAATTCTTTTTTCCAAGAGAAAGGCAAGAACCTAATTTTTATCTGCTAGTTTAAGAAATGACATATCACTACACGGAATACCCTTAGATCTTTGTAACCTCAAGACCAGTGTTACTACTTCTCTATTAAAAGATGCCACCACTAATGCGACCACTATACTCACGGACAAGGACAGTCTCATAAGTAAAGTTGTGACTATTCAAAATGACTCACTTATTGTTATGACTACACATAATATAAAAGTGTTTCTTCTATCTGACTGGTCAATAATAAAGCTATCGCTATTCAACATAACTAACTTTTCATTTCTTTAAAGTATATTCACAGAGTAGCTGCATGGCTTTCTATTACCCATTCTGCACAGATATAGTACACAGAACCATTTGTAGAAACAATCAATGTCTGAGAACTGGCAAAGTTCCCAAATTTGGGTTGGTTATTTTGTCTTGCCCTTTCATGTTAAATAAGGTTTAAAAGTAATACTGATAAAACTCTTGAAACAAAAATTATTAATTAACATCTATGACTAACTAAATCTCCAAAGGATTACATTATAAATTTAAAATTTACCTGCAAGAACAAAAAGTCAAGATTCTCAAGGGAAATAAAAGAAGTGAGAACTATTTGTAGCAATTCTTTTTGTGACGGTAAAGAATTGGAAATTGAAGAGATGTCTATCAATTGGGGAATGGGTCAACAAGTAACATGTGATTCTGATGGAATACTATTGTGTTATAAGAAATGACAAGCAGGATGGTTTAAAAAAAACTTGATTAGACAACCAAGATTAAAGCAAAGTGAAGTGAGCAGAACCAGAGACCTTTGGTACACAGGAACAGCAATATTGTCAAAGATGATCAATTGTGAAAGATCAAGACAATTACAAAAAATCCATAATGAAAAATGTTATCCATCTCCGGAAAGAGAACTGATAAACTCGGAGTGCAGACTGAAGCATACTTTTTAAAATTTATTTTCCTTTGGTTTTGTGTGTATGTGTTTTATAATATGGCTAATATGGAAACAAAATGAATTTTAAAGTATTTTTTAAATAAAGAGGATAAAAAACCAAAAAAGTAAGAGTAGTAACAAGATTTCAAATCAAGCAACAGTTTAAAAAAAGATTAAAAGAGATAAACAAGGAAACTTTATTTTGTACTTAAAGACAGTTTAGATCAGTGGTTCCTAAACTTTTTTGGCCTACCGACCCCTTTCCAGAAAAAATAATACTTAGTGCTCCCTGTCACATACTATCACCGCCCCCTTACAGTTATTCACTGCCCCCAAATGCACCTGTGGCCATCACTGCTCCCCTGGATCACTGCAGCACCCACCAGGGGGCAGTGGTTCCTACTTTGGGAATCACTGGTTTAGATAATAGATCAATATCAATACTTAATCTACATGAATTGGAACAGCATATCATTTAAAAAGGAAAAGTTAATTGAATTATAGGGAGAAACAGATAAAACTTACTAGTAAGCTATCTTTACTGACCTCTCCATACCTGCTAAATTCAACCTAAACAGCTTTTCATTTTTAAGTAGCATATTTAAGAAAAGTCTATGTCCTCATAAAATTTTAGGTTCATTATTCTACCTATCTTGGGAACAATTCCAAGTAACCTATATACAGGAAATCTCAGTCATCAGTATTAAAATAGGTAATCAGCATCATGTGTAATGTAAAAATTAAAATTTAATTTGCTTAAAATTCTAATTCTCTAGGCCTCAAGAGGAGAAATATAAAGGAAAATTTAGGCAATGTAAAAAAAGATATCAAAAAAAGAAACAAAAAGGTTTTACTCAGTTGAAATTCTTAAAATACTAGGATAAATGGTGTGTTCTATATAAGTTAACTGTAAAAAGAGAGATCAGTTAACAAGGTATTTCACAGATATATCTGTTAATGCAAAGCAACCTTGGCATATCAGTGTACTACACAGAGCAAATATTCCTAAAGATAACAATTCATTTTCTTTCTTCTTCTTCTTTTTTAACTCTTACCTTCTGTCTTAGAATCAATGCTGGGTATTGGTTCTAAGGCAGAAGAGCAGTTAGAGCCAGACAATGGAGATTAGGTGATTTGCTCAGGGTCACAAAGCCAGGAAGCATCCACCACATTTGAACCCAGGACCTCCTGTCTTGAAGTCTGCTTCTCTATCCACTGAGCTATCTATCTGCCTCCAAGTCATTTTCTAATGACTGTATAAGACAACTTAAAGTTTAAATTAAGAATTATCTTAAAGACAAAGCATCTTTAATATAAACAACAATAACAGAAAAGGCAAATAGTACCTTAAGTTTCAATGATTTCATATAACAATAAAATAAATTAAGGCAGACAAAAATTATTGGCATCTTCATTTGGATATTAAGTTGTGTCTATCTTATGAGATTCATATTAATATAAGAGTTGACTGGTAGGGCCAAAGCCCTCAAGCACACCCTCTGCTTGGGGGTGTAACCCTTGTTAATGCTTGGGGGTGGGGTGAGGGGGAGTCTATCTTTAGAGAGGAAATGGAGGCTGTTCTCTACTTCAGAAAATGCACAGGTCTTAAGTGCATAATGATAGAAACTACTAATTGTTGGCCAGAACTGAGTGAATATTCAACAGGAACCAACAGACCAAAAATCTCTTTCTTTCCGGTGGACTACTTGGTCTAAGCACTTCTTTCTGAGCTCCAATGAGCTGCTTAGGGGAGGGGTGAGTGCTCTTCCACTGAGGTGGCCAACATGTAAGTACAGGCCTATGCCATGACATAAGATTAATAAAGGCCTGAATTAGGAAAACCACAGCAGGACTCATAAAACAATAAGAGAACATACAAAAATTACTTACTATGCATTTTCTTCAAATCTTTATAAAATTCTGCACTTAACAGATCTCTTTTTACATCTTCTCTTTTTCTGTGAATATCAAGAAAGAAATGAAAACTATAAAAGATTAATATTTAAATTTTTTCATATCAACTAAGTTTTAAGACAGGGAAGCCATATTGAAAAAATTCTACGGTGTTTTAGTCTCATTAATTCTCACATAATATATCAAAAATTTTAAAAGTTTATAATAATCAAAAATGTAAAATAATTATGTCTCTAAATCCTCTCTATTGAAAGAATAGCTTTATATTTAAATAACATATTTCAACTTTGTTTAACCAGTATGCTGATCTACTTCTACTAATATAACAAAAGTCAACAACTACTAGATTATATGGCACTTTAGGGTTTACAAAATATTTTCTATGTATTGATAAGCCTGTTGAGGAATGCAATATCATTTTACCCTGAAAACAGGAAAAAAGGATTATATGCTTAAGTGATATGAAGAAAATTATAAACAAAGGATAACATGGCATAGAACAGAAGCTTCTATGTAGTCCTAAATAAAATGAAAAACATAGGCCATATTCTAGTATTATAGTCCTACCTAAAAAAAGAAAAATCTGCCTATATAATATTAGGCACTGATTAAACTAGGTGGTATCCAGTCCATCATCACTAAAAAAAAAGAAAATATGGTATTACTCCCTAAATTTAAAGGGCATAAATATACTTTGGAATACCTTCAGTTAATCTTAACTTTGTTTACTATTATCTTTTGTTGGCACACAGAAAGAAGATAATTCTATCTCTATGTTAAAGTTGAGGTTATAAGTAATTCTCCTTTAAAATATCAAGTATTTAAAAATAATCTGTTTGAAAAGCTTTTCTGAACAAACTCACTTATGGAACCATTCCAACTTGGTTTCTATTTATATGAAGTATATCACTGACCTCATGCAGCTTTTAATATTTACAGAATGGCAATCCTGTTTCTTAAAGGAGCATTCATGTTTCTTATCATCTGTTTCTCTTAATTGTCTTGGTACTTGTACCTATAAAGAAAAACAAATTAATAGCATTAAAATTCAAAACAATAAGCACTTTGTCTATCCCAAAATGATGAAAGACATGAGAACTGGTGTTTTCATTTTTAAAAGTTGCCCAAATACTGATTTTAAATAATATAATTTGTATATCAACAGTCAAGAGATAGAAATAGGTTTTAGAGGATTTAAATACTGTCCATATATGAAATATGCTCTTGGAACATGAGTTGTGAATCTAAGCTATGGAAAATATTTAGCTTTAGTTTACTCAGAAAAGTATCTTTTAAAGACTGTTCAATTCTAAGATAGTTTTGTCTACATCATATGACTTAAAAGTAATACAAAAAACTCTTTAAATCACATTTCAATTTTTATTTCAAACCCAGGACTAAGCTAATATTGTAAGTGAACTATTAAATAGTTCAAAGATGAAAAATATTAACATTTTTATATTTTACTTGATAAGCTCATAAATTTACATCTAGGCTAGCAACTCAAGTGCTTAAATACAGTGCTCTTTCATTAGTTCCCATTCTTCTCAATGTGAGTCTTCCCGATACGGTTTTCCTTCAGTTCACATGTCTGAAATATTCTCTTCCTTTATCCTCACCCCACAAAAAGAGTCAGCAAAAGAGAGAGAAGCAATTAGAATGTGGATTTCTAGAGAGAAAATGAAATATCTGGTTCTTGGCATCTTTTGAATTAGGCATAATCTTTTTAAAAAAATTTTTAAAAGCTTACTTTTGTTTGAAGAAGTAAATATAGAGTATTGTCTGACTATTAGACTTTTTAGTATGCCTTACTAATGAATTGTAATTCAGGAGTTCAAACACAGGGCCTCTGAACTTAAAAAAATTTATTTTGATAATTATTTCATTATATTTGGTTTTCTTCATAATCCTAGATTTATTTAAAAACATTGTTCTGAAAAGAAGCCCAAGTTTCACCTGAATACCAAAGGGTTATATGACAAAAAAAATGTTTAAGAATCCCTGTAATAAATGGGTTGTTTATAATGTCTGTGCTATTCCAGATGCTCCTGGGGCAGGGGAGATAATGTGCTAATCAAATGTCTTCTCATTTGTGTTGGATGTTTATAATTTGAATGTTTGTAACTTGGAAAATCTATCTTGTTTTGGGCAAAATAATGGAATTGGATTAGAGGACCTCTGCAATCCCTTCAAGCTCTGACATTCGAATTTATTGTGCTTTTATTTCCTTCAGAGGTCTTACCCTGAAAGCACAGTCAAGATTTACTTATAGGCCTTATTCCCCACAGCTTCTAGAGCTTTTCCCTCTAAGACTCTTTTCCATCTACTATCTAACAAGATACATTCATGTATCTTACATCTATTTATAAACATCTTTCCCACACTAGCCCCTTGAGGACAAAAAATATTTTCACTACTTTATGGGATATCCCGAGCCCAGATCAGGAAAGACAGAAGTCTATGGATAGTGGGGATGGGGACTAACCAGGACTATGCTATTTGGTGCTAGGTCTGAAAAATGCCCTGTCTCTAGCCATGCACAAGAGAAATAAGAGGACTCTAATATGGAACATTTCCTTGTATAGGAAATCAGAACATGTGCCAACTGACAGCTTGTCCCTTCTTACTCACTCATAGGCCTACAAATCTATTGAGGAGTGAGGCCTGCCTCTACAGGTGGTGGTCCAGAACAAGGAATAATTGCAGGCTCAGGCTGTATATTGAGTGAAGAACAAGTATGGAAGTAAACATCTACTATGTGACTTTGACCCTAGGAGCAGGTGCAGATCACAGATCTAGCCCCCAGCCCAATTTGAAACCTGCAATGGGGGAGGAGGCAAGGGAGAAGGAAAGTAAGGAGCCTAAAAATATGTCACTGACCCAGCAGTGTTTTTTAACAGGCTAATAGTGGCTGATACCAGCAGCATTCAACTGGAGCTCTAACCAGGAACAATCTTAGAACTGTCCCTGCTCAAGCACACACTAAAGTGAGCAACTTATATAGCTCAAGTCAGGATTGCAGCACTAAAGACTTCATTCACTTTGGATCAGATTGTTTTGGGGCATAATGAAAGACCAAAAGGTTCCCAGTCTGAAATAACACAAGACCCCAAACCCAGAGAAAACAGTAGAAAGATTTAAGAAGACAAAACATATTAAGTACTACCCAAATATTCCTTGCAAAAATACAAAGAGCCTGGCCTTAACACAATCTCTGAAATCATTGAGAAGAAAAAGCAAACAAATTAATGAAAAAATTCCCACTTAAAGTGCTATTATAGGAAAGGGGCTCTTCAAGACAAAAACAAAAACAAAAACAAAAACAAAAACAAAAACAAAAACAAACAAAAACAGAACAAGAGAATAACTGCAAAAAACCAGAAATAGTAAAACAAAGGCAAAAGACTGAACAAAAAGGAAGAAAGCAAAGTTATCATACAAAAAATAAAGGACCTTGGAAAAAGATAAAAAAGATTAAAGAATCACTGGAGTGCTGAAAAAGCTATGACCAAAAAAAAAGCCTATAAATCATATTTTGAGAAATCATAAAAGAAAACTGTCCAGACCTTTTAGAACATGAGGGTAAGGTGGAAATAGAAAGAATTCACTGATTATTTCCTAAAAGAAACTCTACAAATAAAAGCTCCCAGAAACATTATACACCAAAATCCAGAGTGCTCAGATCAAAAGGGAAAAAATCATAAGGAGACAGAACACCATCAGGATCACACAAGATTTAGCAACCACTGCTATAAAGGAGCAGAGAGGTTGGAAGATGATAATTGAAAGGGCAAAAGGCAGAGATCTATGACTAAACATTATTCAGCAAAATTGAATATAATTCTACTGGGGGGGTTGTAAGGAGGCGATGAGTTTTTAAGGAAACAAGAGAATTTCTAAGCATTCCTGATGAAAAAAAACAAAACTGAATAGAAACTATGAATTACAAACACAGGTGGGTCAAGAGAAACATAAAAATGAATGGGAAATTCTGGTAAATTAAATATCCGACAATGACTGCAGTTTGTGTAACTGGCCAGATAATGATCTAAACTTGGAAAAGTTTATTTGCTGATAGAAAAATTGATCCTGATTGAATATTACCTTCTAAAGATTTCACTTTAATCCTCACTGTATTTTCTAGCTAGTGTATAAAGTTCTGATTCCTGTCTTCTATAAGAATGCTTATAATTCTTCACTTATTTTGCAAAGGAAAATTTTTGTTTTTAAGCACTGTTTTGGTATTCGTAAACAACATTGTCCTCTATCATTTATAACCTTAACCTGATTTCATGATGCTGAGACTAAGCTTGCTGCATAAAAACAATGACAACAAAAACAAAAATACAAACAAAACCCCATTCTCCTGAGCTGCTAATTTGAGAACTTAAGTCTTTAGTAAAGGTAAGAGAAGAGGCAACATGTAATAGGGGAAAGAAAGCAAACCTTGAAGCTAGATCTTCAGGAAAGACCTGAATTCAAGTTCCACTACTGACACACTAGCTGCTTGCCCCTGGGCAAATCAGCTAAGTTTCCTTAACTCATGGTTCTATAAGCATCTGTGAAATCAAAGGTCCAATCTCTTATCTCTATCCCTTTTCTTAAAGGAGGGATACTTAACAAATACAGTATGAACTGAAAGACATATAGAATCTCTAGAACACAGACAAGAGGCTTAGTGTTGACTGTGGTTTCAGGGCAAGACCCCTGAAGGAAATAAAAGCACAATAAATCCCAGAATCAAATGTAAGAGCTTGAAGGGATTGCAGAGGTCCTCTAATCCAATTCCATCATTTTACAGAGAAGTAATTTGACCAAAACATACAGAACTAGCAAAAATCTTACTCTAAGGTCATATTATTATTTTTCTGTAAATGGTCCTTCACTCCAGAGTGGTCCTATTACAAGTATATTTTAGGATAGCTCCTCATCTTTAACATAAAGAAGTCAGACTTGAAAGACCTTTAAGAACTCACCTACCTTTAAGTCTATGGTTTGAAATATTGACTATTGACTACTACCTCTTCCAACCCACAGATCCTCTAATTTTTTCAAATATATTTGTAATTTCAAAGGTATAATAAACACCCAGTGAGAAGACTTCTTCAAGTAATGAAGATCAAATGTCATTCTATAACCTAGTCTTCAGGAGTTACCCATAACAAGAAGTTAGGTGCCTGGGATCCAGGTCTTTAAGACTCCTAACATCAGCTCTCTTTCCACTTTACCACACTGTCACAAATCTGATATATACCTACATATACATACACAGACATCATTGCCTCCCTCCAACCTTTTTTGGAAAAAGAAGCACAAGTAAATATGTTATCAAGTAGGATCAAGTCAGAGCTTCACTGAATTTATGTGGGGTCCCTGTACTGAAAAGGTAGATATGCACATAGTAATTAGCTTCATTTTTGTAGGACTAAACTCTAAAGCAATATCATATTAAAGATCGAAAGGTACCAAGAGACATTTAGTTCACCTCTTCTTCATTTTACAGATAATAAAACTAAGGATCAAGGTCTCAAAGCTATTTAATAGCAGAGCAAGGGCTCTAATTTAAATCTCCTGGTGTTGTGGTATACCAAGCATATTCTTACAGCACACGACAAATTCTTAACAAATTTCTGGGTCCACACTGCATTGGAGCAGGCCTAAGTATAGGAGATCCACTAGTTTCTCTTTTGTTAACTAATGTCTTAGTTTGTTTTCTTTTATAAAGCAACCATTTCTGATTTGTAGATTGTACTATAGTTGGAAGCAACAGCTCTTCTAAAATCAGATTCATCTTTTTCTCCCTCTTTTTAATTAAATTAACTATGATTTATGAATTTTGCTAATCTTTAAAGAAAAAGCAATTCTATGGCTTGACCATATTGCTGTCTTTTCTGTTTGTTTGTTTTTTTTAAACCCTTGTACTTTCGGTGTATTATCTCATAGGTGGAAGAGTGGTAAGGGTGGGCAATGGGGGTCAAGTGACCTGCCCAGGGTCACACAGCTGGGAAGTGGCTGAGGCCGGGTTTGAACCTAGGACCTCCTGTCTCTAGGCCTGACTCTCACTCCACTGAGCTACCCAGCTGCCCTGTCTTTTCTGTTTTGAAGATTCTAAATTTCTTTTAAATCTTTTAAAGATTTCATCCTTTATTCTTGTTTTGAAGTTTTTGATTCATTATTTTTCTAGAGCTTTAATTTTATGGCATTGATCCTCTATTTTTCTCTTACACATTTAAATTTTTAGAGGAAATCTTTCCTCTAGATTACAGTCTCCTATCCACAAGGTTTGTGTTTACAAGTTACTTCTTTGTCCTTGGTTCTGCCAAAATATAGATATTTTGTGGAAGAATGGGGGCATTTCTTCTGAGAAGCCTCATTCTCATGAAAACTTAATTAATGAAGGACTCAATAAATAGTGGCTTGGGGGCCCGATTCAGAGAGGCCCAATCCTATTCTTTTTTCTTTCATCTGTTTTCCTGATTTGAGCTTGGCAGCCCTGGAATCCCAACAAAGAAAATTCGTCCACTTTCAAAATCTTGGCATTATCTTTGACTTCTACCTCCATCTTATTTCACAAAGTCAACCCTTTCCATTCTATTCCCACTTATTTCCACCCTAGTACAGGCCCTCATTTTATCAACTCAAACTACTAGAACAGCTTCCTGACATGATTTTCCCACTCTCTCTCCTCTCCAATCTACTCTTCATTTATCTTTACTGTATACAACAACATCATCATCATCATCATCATCATCATCATCATCATCATCATCATCATCATCATCACCATCATCATCATCACCACCGCAGTGGCAGTAATATTTATATATAACTTTAAAATACAAAAAACTACAAATACTTTTTTATCTTAACTTCACAAAACAACCCTTGGAGAGAGTTTATCCCAATTTCACATACATATGAGGAAATCAGGGCAGAGGTTAAGTATCTTGCCCAAGGTAACAGCTAGTAAATGACTGTAAACACATTTCAATTCAAGGACTCCTGATTCCAGGCCTAACATCCTATCCACTCCATCATATTGCTGCCTCTACTCATAACAGTTCTCTGCTCAAAATCCATTAATGACTTCTAATTTTTTATTAAGTCAAGAACAAACTATTTTCCTGCCATTCTAAGTCCCTTCACAATCTGATATGACCCAATTTTTCTAGAGCTATATTTGCAATTTACTCTGTAATCCAGCCAAACTGTTACTTTTCCCTTGATTACCTACTGCAAATGGTTAAAATTCTGTGCTTTTGGCTTGTGCTGTTTGCTATGCCAGGAATACACTTCACCTTTACACCACACACCACATCTTGTTGAGTTATGTCCATATTTTAAAGCACAGTGAAAATATCACCTTCATCAGTCATCTAAGGAGCATTTCCAACCCAAATCTCACATAGAATTTTGTTTATAGCTCTTCCTTTCAAGAGGGAGTAAAATAGCACAATGAGAGAGAGCACTGGGCCTAAATCAGGAAGACAAGTTGAAATCCGGCCTTAGACAGGTACTAGCCATGTGACTATAGGCAAGTCATAAACTCTGCCTTGGTTTTTCATCTATAAAATGAGAATGATGCTGGTATCCTCCTCCTAAGCCTTCTGTGAGAATTAAATAGGATAGTATTTGTAAAGTGCTTACTACATGCCTGACACATAGTAGGTGCTATTAAAATGCTATTATTATTTCTTAATAACATATTATGGTTATTTCAATCTTGTACAAAAAACCCAGGATCACAGCATCTCACTACCTTTTATACTATTACTATTATAATAGATATTGAAATGCTTACTGTCTGATAAAAGTATACTTTACTTAAACTTTTAATTTTTATGTCAACTATTGTCTACTACCAAGTACTGCGCATATTGGAGACCCTTAATATTATAATGCTTTGAAGGAAATACGATCACTTTTTATATTATGGCTTCTGTGAATAGTCTATAAATCAAAATACTATTTAAAACATTGTTTCCCTGGGGAAATGCTGCTAAATTACTCTCCCACAGCATACCCACCTACCTGTTCTCCTTTTCCCGAGTTGATCAGCAGAGAAAAAAATAATATCTTTTAACTTGCTTCTTTCTCTATATTTATTCCAGCTAAAGTATATTAAAATTACAAAATGTTAATTAGATATATTTGAAACTTAATTTGAAAATTAATCTCCTTAAAAAAACCAACTATGTTGAAGAGCAGAGATTATGCTGAATCTGGAATCAGGAAATCCTAAACTGAAAACCAACCTCAGAAACTTTACTGGTGTTGCTAGGCAGCACAGTAGATAGAGTACTAGGCCTGGGTTCAAATCTGACCTCAGACACTTCTTAGCTGTGTGATCCTGGGCAAATCACTTAATCCCAATTGTCAAGCCCTTGCCATTCTTCTATCTTAAAACTGTTACTAAAACAGTTACTAAAACAACAACAAAAAAAGTTTACAAAAAAAGCAACTTAGCCGGATGACCCTGAGAAAGTCATTAAACATCTGTCTGCCTCAAATTAATTTCTTCTTCTACAAAATGGGAATGACAGTCCCTACCTCCCATAGCTGCTGTGAAGACAAAATGAAATCGAACACTTTGCATACCCAAAGTAAATAAATGCTAGGATATTGTTATTAACAATATTCAATTTATAATATGTAATTATATATAAAATATACAAGCACATGTTATGTAGACATGTATCCTCAAGACTTACCTTAATACAACCTTCCAATGCACTGAATTTACATATTGCCTGAAACGGTTTTCGATCAATTGGACATGAAGGCAGAGTCTGAAACAGAATTGTTAGCCAATTAAAATTTTTTTTTACATCTCATAATGAATTTTCTATAGAAATGGAAGTAAAATATCATTTCCCTCAAAATCATCAGATTGAAATCTATTTCAGCTTTGTTTTCTGCAGATAACATAGTAAAATGTGGCATGGTGACATACAAATTAGTTAAAAACTCCAAGCCCCAAGCAACTCTCTAAGAATTTAAATTCCAACAAAGTTGTTGGCCTAAGAATTTCCTCACAGGGGAGTCACTATAACCAATTAAACTGCAAGTTGGGACCAAAACAAAAATGTTTTTAAAGATCTCTTTGGTTAATGAGGAGCAAAATTCAAGTTTCTACTCTGAACTAGAGCCATGGATCACTGAACTAGGCATCAAAATTATGACTTCGGACAAATCACTTCATCTCTTGGAGTCTTAGTTTCCTCAATGATAAATGAGGTTAGACTAGATAACCTCTTAAGATTGCTCCTTTCAGCTCTAAAATTCTATTATTCAGTTAATGACAAAACATAGTAAAGAAAACATTCAACAATAATAGATTATACACACAAATACACAGACACATATATATATTTACTTTTTCCTAATTAATTTGCTAATAATGCCTTTAAAAAAAATCCCCATTCCACTTTTGGTCAAGACATATAATTTTACAGTCAAGAAAAAATCCTAGTCTATAAACTCCATCAATGTAGATGGGCAAACAAATGTACTTCAGAAAGTCTTTAAGAGAGATAAATAAGTGGGGGGAGGGCACCACAATAGGCAAAAGGAAAAAAAAAAAAAGAATAACCTGCAGCACTGAGTTAAAAGCACAGTGAAAATATCACCTTCACCAGTCATCTAAGGAGCATTTCCAACCCAAATCTCACATAGAATTTTGTTTATAGCTCTTCCTTTCAAGAGGCTTAAAAAATTTCAAGAGATTTAAAAGGTAAGGACCTGAACATCCAGATACTATGTCTCTTATTTTCATGTGTAACTGAGAATGTCTAAAAAAAAAGTTTAGGGCAGCAAAGGAATACTTATTTTTCAAGATAAATGTGTTAAATTTTAATTAAATTTAAAAGAATTTTTTTAGCAAAGTGATAAAAGTTCACCAAAAAGCTATATATTTTTTCAATGTTGGTGCTCTCTCTATCAATTCAATCCCTTTACAATTAAGTGGCTAATTATCTAAGGCTACAGCAGCTCCAAAATTTATGACTTTAACCAACTTGATGATACATTACACACACGCACACACACACCCAGAAGAAAAACACCACTTCTTTGGCCTAATATTCAAGGTCCACATAAAATCTGAAATATTATACCCAGATGTCATAATATATCACACATATTTTAGTTCCATACGCATATCATATATGTGTATATGTTATATATTTTAAATTGGAGGGGAGGGAGAGAGAAAGAAAAAGGAAGAGAGACAGAGAGAGAGACAGAGAGAGAGAGAGAGAGAGAGAGAGAGAGAGTGCAAAACAGCGAGTTTTGAGGTGAGTTTGAGGGTAAACAAAAAATAGTTAAGGCAGTGCTGAGGAAGAACATTTCAGGCATGGTAAAAAGTGTGTCACGATCAGCATGCAAGGCTTTATGATAGTATTTTAGTTTACATGGAGGGGACTCAAATGTTAGAAGAATAAGATATGGGAAGATACCAGGATGAGAAGAGCCTGAGATGATAAACAGAGGCTTTTCCATTAGATTCAGATATAAAAGAAGCCCCTTAAATTTCCAGAGCAGAGAGGTGAGACATTCTTTAAGAAAATCCTTAAGGCAGCTTTTGGAAAGAAGGGTTGGCATAGGAAAGAGAAATAAGGTAGGGAGAACAATGAGAAAGTTTTTGCAATAGTCCAGCAAGAGGAAATGAGGGCAGAAACTCAGTGACATATAGCAGAGTTGTTACGAAGGTAAAAATGCTAAGATGAAAACCGATTGGATATGTGAGGCTGAAGAGAATAAGAACTAAGTGATAACACCAAAACTAGGTGATTGTGAAAATCAGTAGTGTTTTTAACAGTAACAGAAAGGTTTAGGAGGAAGTATAATGAGTTCTGTTTTAGACATATTGATTTTAAGATGAAAAAGACTATAGGAAAATAGTGGAGTCTAGAGAGCAGAATAAGAGGAAGCAATACAACCCTGTACTCCATTAAATTCCTCCACAAATATCTAAAGAAATAAGTAGACCAAATTCTGATCAGAAAATACAGGGAAAATATCATAGTGAGTCACTTTCCATCCCAAGACAGCTTAATGAGATGAACAGAAGCATGCAAAAGAATCCTGCTCTCTGAAACTAAAAGAAAGCAGAGACTAGGCACCAGGGCAGGAAAGATGAAAAAGATTGCAGAGAATCTATATGTTAGCACAGGGTACAAGAACAAGCACTATCTGGCAACTCTAAGGTTTATTAACCAGTTCTAGGTCACAGATCAACTGCAGAAAGGAACAGGCACAAATTGAGGCCCTGGTTGTATATGAAAAAGCAAATAGTAACCGTATGGCTTTAATCACAGGAATAGAGCAGTGACTCATTTCTAGCCCCCAATCTAAATTAGAACCTTGCAGTAGAACAAACAAAGCAAAAGTCCAGACAAAAAGGAAGCCTGAAATCAGTAACTGTGAACTTGAAGTCATCCAGAAAGATAATAGCAGAGGATTTCAGAAGCAATCTACTGAAACTGAATAGTAGAGACACCTCAATAGACTTAAATATGGGTCAGAAAATTGTAGCGCTTAGACCAAGATGGCATTGAAATCATCCAAACTTGGATGACATGACTTTTGAAGCAAATTCAGAAGAAAATGACTAAAAAACATCTTCAAGCAGTCTCAAAGAAAAATGCAGTTTCTATACAAGTCTAATGAGAATTCCTAGGAGAATTAAAACAAGTTAAAAAGAAAGCTAAATAATTTTAAAACTCAAATAAGAAGAGCAAACAAGTGGGAAAAGAAGTGAGAACTAGGGAAGGAAGATAACAAAGTCATTTAAGAAATATAAATTCTTACTCAGGAAAGTAAGTGCTTGAAAAATGTAACCGGCCAAATGGAAACTAATGTCTCAATGAGATGGAGGTGGGGGGGTGAGGGGGTTGAAAAGACTAAAAATAAAAAACAAAATAAGAAATATAAGAGAAACAATTGACCTGGAAAATAGATTGAGAGACAATAAAAGAATCATTAGATTATTTAAAAGCCATGAACAAAAAAAAAAAAAAAAAGAAAAAAAGAAAAAGAGCCCAGCTACCATATTTGAATTATAAAAGGAAATTATCCATGAATTATCTAGAAATCTTACAATGAGAGAAGAGTAGAAATTTAAAGAATCTATCAGTCACCTCCTGAAAGAAATACTAAAATGCCAAAATGAAAACTCCCAGAATTATAGCCAAAAGCCAGAGCCCCCAGGTCAAAGGGAAAAATTGAAAGTTGCTATAAAGAATTCAAATGCCAAAGAATCAATCAGGATGATACAAGATTTGACAGCAATTCACTAAAAAGAAGCAGAGAGTTTGAAATTCCATACTGACAATTCTTGTTTTACATAAATTTGTTTGATACAAATTTAATTCCTGGACAGACAGAAGGGTACTATACAAACACATGCTAGGAGTCCTCTGATCCAGGCATTGAAGTCATTCTGGTTTCAGGAGCCCCAAGCACTCAAGTTGTGTCTACTTCAAAGGCCATAGAACTGTAGAGGAGGCAAAGACACGTGGGAACCCATAAGGCGGAAGGAGAGCAGTCCACTTACATTAAGCAAGAAATGGCTATTTCAAAACAGTGGTGTCAAACTCTAATAAAAACTGATACCTGAAGGGTACACATTGACACAGAAAAACATGAATAACATTATTTATGTTATACTGTATTTTAATAGTTTTGATAAACATTTCTCAATTATATTTTAATCTGGTTGGGGGTATACTCAGGAATTTTATAGGTCATTTAGCCTATGGGCCCAAGTTTGACTTCTCTGTTGAAGGTTGAAAGCAAAGGATGTAGGCTTAAAACCAATTAATGAAGCATTCAGGACAGAAAGCATGGCTGTTAACCTTACATCAGTGTTAAGATTGCTAATCTTAATATGACTAGCTGTGTGAATCTATTTGCTTTCAAGTCACATAATCCCAATTGCCTAGTCCTTATTCTGCCTTAGAACTTAGAATACTCAGTATCAATTCTAAGACAGAAGGCAAGGGTTTTAGAAAAAATAGAGAGAGAACTTTGTCAAATATATAAGAATATGAGTCATTCCTGTTCAAGAGATATGAATAGACAGTTTTTGGATGAAGATATTAAAGCCATGCATAGTCAGAGGGTAGAGCTAAGATGCCCAGGAAGGTACAGGGACCCATCTGGTTTCCACCAATTTGTTCTCCAAAAAGCTATAACAACTAAGACTAATTCTGAAGCAGATAACTCACAAAAAAGACGAGATGAAGTAATTCCTCAGCTCCAAAACAATTAAGGGATCTAGTGCACAGGAGTACAGATGGAGTGCAGCACAGTAGGGCACACCCCACCCTAGGCAATAGGCCTTGGGGGCAGCTGAAGCAGCAGCAAAGGCTTCTGAACTCTCAGCCACAGATGGTGGAGGTGCAGGGGGAGGCATTGGACAACTGCTTAGAAAGAATTTACAGGGAGTCCCTTTGCTGGCTCTGGGTAAAAGACTTTTGTTGCACTGTCCAAACACAGAACTAAGTTGCAGTCCTGGGGCACAGTCACAAGGCAAGGAAGAGCACCAGCACAAACTAGCACTTGTAGCCACAAGGGAGTAGGGGATCCTGGTCACAATTCCAAGGGAGAAAACAGTGCTTGAGGTTATTCAAAGACCAGAGCACAGACCATGAGAATATTAAACACACCTCTCCTACATCAGACCACCTAGGAAGAACTGAAAGCAGATAAGATACCCACTGACAGCTCTGAAAGCAGCTGCACAAAGAACCAGAAGCTTGGAACAGTGCTCCCTTCATCAGTTATAGGGCTCAACCTTTTTTTTTTTTTTTTAAAACCCTTACCTTCCACCATAGGATCAATACTGTGTATTGGTTCCAAAGCAGAAGAGAATAGGCAATAGGGATTAAGTGAGTTGCCCAGGGTCACATAACTATGAAGTGTCTGAAGCCAGATTTGAACCCAAGATCTTCCATCTCTGGGCCTTGCTCTCTATCCACTGAGCTATGACCTGCCCCCCAAGAGCTCAACTTTTTAAAGTTTTTTAAACTAAAGGAAAAAAAGAAGGCAGGAAAGAACAATAACAATAAAAGAAACTCAACAAAGAAACTCAGAAGAAAATAAGAAATCCAATAACTTTAAAAATCAAATAAGAGAGACAGAAGAAAATTTGGGAAAGGAAATGAGAGTGATATAAAAAATCATGAAAAAGATTCAATAGCATGGAAAAGGCAGTACAAAAAAATTTAAGAAATTAATACATTAAAAAACAGAATATGCAAATTGGTAAAAGACGCACAGAAATCCAAAGAAAATAACATCTTAAAAACCAGAATTGACCACATGGAAAAAGATAAACAAAAATGCACTGATGAGAACTTAAAAGGCAGAATTTGCCATGTGGGAACAAAATGTACAAAAATTTAATGAGAAAAAGAACCAGTTACAAAGTAGAACTGGCCAGAAAAAGAGGTACAAAAGTTCATTCAAGAAAAATATGTCTTAAAAATGAGAACGGGTAGGATGAGTTAACATAATAAAAATTACCATTCTACCCAAATTAATTTACCTATTTAGTGCCACACCTACCAAACTAACAAAAAACTTTTTTTTACTGAATTAGAAAAAACTATAACAAAGTTCATTTAGAAGAACAAAAGATCAAAAATATCAAGGGAAATAATGAAAAAAACCATGAAGGAAGGTGGCCTAGCAGTACCAGATATTAAACTATACTATAAAGCAGCAGTCAGCAAAACAATATGGTACTGGCTAAGAGACAGAAGGGAGGATCAGTGGAATAGAGTTGGGGTAAGTGATGTCAGCAAGACAGTGCATGATAAACCTAAAGAGCCCAACTTCTGGGACAAAAATCCACTATTTGACAAAAACTGCTGGGAAAATCGGAAAACAACACAGGAGAGATTAGGTTTAGATCAACATCACATACCCTACACCAAGATAAATTCAGAATGGGTGAATGACCTGAATATAAAGAAGGAAACTATAAGTAAATTAAGTCAACACAGAATAGAATACTTGTCAGCTCTATGGGAAAGGGAAAAATTTTAAACCAAGCAAGAGTTAGAAAAAATGACAAAATGTAAAATAAATAATTTTGATTGTATTAAATTTAAAAGTTTTTGTACAAACAAAAACAATGCAACCAAAATCAGAAGGGAAACAACAAACTGGGGGAAAATCTTTATAACAAAAATCTCTGACAGAGGTCTAATTACTCAAATATACAAGGAGCTAAATCCAATTGTATAAAAAATCAAACCATCCCCCAACTGATAAATGGGCAAGGGACATGAATAGGCAATTTTCAGATAAAGAAATAAAAACTATCAATAAGCAGAAAGTGTTCTAAATCTTTAATAATTAGAGAAATGTGAATCAAAACACCTCTGAGATACCACACCTCACACCTAACAGATTGGCTAAAATGACAGCAGGGAAGAATAATGAATGTTAGAGGGGATGTGGCAAAATTGGGACATTAATGCATTGCTGGTGGAGTTGTGAACTGATCTAACCATTCTGGCTGGCAATTTGGAACTATGCTCAAAGAGCTCTAAAAGAATGCCTGCCCTTCAAGCCAGCCATAGCATTGCTGGGTTTGTACCCCCAAAGAGATCATAGATGAAAAGACTTGTACAAAAATATTTATAGCCTCGATATTTGTGGTGGCAAAAAAATGGAAAATGAGGGGATGCCCTTGGATTGGGGAAAGGCTGAACAAATTGTGGTATATGCTGGTGATGGAATACTATTGTGCTGAAAGGAATAATAAACTGGAGGAATTCCATGTGAACTGGAAAGACCTCCAGGAATGGATGCAGAGAGAAAGGAGCAGAGCCAGAAGAACACGGTATACAGAGTGATACACTGTGGTAAAATCGAATGTAATGGACTTCTGTACTAGCAGTAATGTAATGACCCAGGACAATTCTGAGGGATTTATGGATAAGAACACTACTACCCACATTCAGAGGAAGAACTACAGGAGTGGAAACACAGAAGAAAAACAACCGCTTGAACACATGGGTTGATGCAGACATGATTGGGGATGTAGACTTGAAACAACCACACCAATACAACTATCAATAATATGTAAATAAGTCTTGATTGATGACACATGTTAAAACCAGTGGAAATATGTGTTGGATGGGGAGGGGGGGGTGATGAAGGGGAAAGCAGAAACATGAATTATGTAACCATGGAAATTTTTTCTAAAAAAATAAAATATTTAAATCTTAAAAAAAAAAAGAGAATGGGCAAGTGTAAGCTAATGACTCCATGAGACATCAAGAAACAATAAAAGAAAGTGAAAGGAATGAAAAAATAGAAGAAAATGTGAAATAATTTATGGAAAAAACAACAGACCTGGAAAATAAATCCAGGAGAAATTATTTAAGAATTATTAGACTACCTGAAAGCCAATGATCAAAAAAGGAAGCTTATACATCGTCTTTCAAAAAATCATAAAAGAAGACTGCCCTAACACTAGAACAAGAGGGCCAAAATAGAAATTGAAAGATTCCATCTCCTGAAAGAGATCCCAAGAGAATAATTCCCTGGAATCTTATAGCCAAATTCCAAAACTCACAGGTAATGGAGGAAATATTACAAGTAGCCAAAAAGACACAATGCAAATATCACGGAAATAGGAGAACACAAGATTTAGCAGCTTCTACATTTAAGGATTAGAGGGCCTAGATTATGATACTCCAGAGAGCAAAGGACTCTAGGACTTAAACCAAGAATCATTTACCCAACAAAACTGAGTATAATCCTTTAGGAGAAAAAGTGGATATTCAAAGAGCTGGATGGAAAATCTGACTCAAATACAAGATTCAAGAGAATCATCAAAAGATAAACAGGAAAGAGAAATCAAAAGACCTTCAATAAAGCTAAACTGTGTACTTCCCTACATGGGGAGATAACCTGTTATGCCAAAATACTTTGACATTAGGGTAGTTAAAAGCATACATAAGCAGAGGATGAGGGTGTGAATTTAATATGATGGGATGATATAAAAAAATAAATTAAGGGATAAGAAAGAGTAATGCATTTGCAAGTGGGGCAAGGTAAAAAACAATGAAGTAAATTATTGCACATAAAAGGGGCATGAAAGAGAACTCACAATGGAGGGGGAAGATGTGGGAGGTAGGGAGGAGAACATGTGAAACTTACTCTCATCAGAATTGGTTCAGTGAGGGAAGAACATATACAATCAGTTGGGTACAGAAAATTATCTTACCATACAAGAAAATAGGAGGGGAATGGTATAAGAGAAGGAGGGTGGGGTTGATTTTAAAAAAGGCAAATTGGGGGAAGTGGAGGTCAGAAACTAAAATGAGGTAAATACGATGGAAAGTAAGATAAAGTAATTAAAATGGTGCAAAAAAGTCCTTAAAAGTCTCCCTAATAAAGGCCTCATTTCTCATATATGGAGAAATAAGTTTACTATACAAGAATACAAGTCTTCCCCAAATGATAAATGGTCAAAATTATAATATAAACAGGCAGTTCTTGGACAAAATAATAAAAGCTCTCTACATCCAGGCAAGAAATGCACTAAATTACTATTATTTAGAGAAATGCAGATTAAGAAAACTGTGAGGTACCACCCCACACCTATAAGCTCAGCTATTATGCCAGGAAAGTAAAACAACAAAACCTAGAGAGGATATGGGAAAGCTGGGACAGGAATACACCATGAGGGGAGTTGTGAACATTCAGGAGAGCATGGGCTATAAAACAGTACATATCATTACTAGGTTTGTATCCCAAAGTGAATTAAAAATAAAAAAAATAAAAAAGGGGGGAAGGACCTATATGTACAAAAATGTTTAAAGTAACTCTTTTTTGGGGGGAAAGAGGGGAGAGGCAAAGATTTATAAAGTGAGGAGATACCCATCAATTGGGGAATGGCTGAGTAAGTTACAGTATATGACTGTACTAGAATACTATTGTGCTATAAGAATGACAATCAGGAGCTCCGAAAAAGCTGGAAAGACTTACACAAACTGAAGACTGAAACAAGCAGAACCAGGAGAATATTGTACACAGTGAAAGAAATGCTTTACAATGAACAACTGTGAATAACTTAGCTATTTTCAGAAATGCACTGATCCAAAACTATTCCAAGGGATGCATGATAAAAAAAAAAATGCCATCTACTTCAAGAGAAAAATAACTGAGTCCGAACTGTAATAGGTATAGGCTTTAAAAATTTTTAAGTAGATTTGTGTAAGCATGTTAGGGAAAGCCTTTGCTGGAAGTCATGGACATTCTGAATAGAATGCAGGGGGTAGGGAGGAGAGAGCTGAGCAACACACATTGCTGTTTGTGAGGGGTTTGGAGCAGAAGTGCAATCAGCAGTCCCTATTTGACCCGGGATCTTGAAGAGTGGTGAAGGTTGTGAAGGCTGAAGACATCAATCCTGCAAGTCAACTCTGAGTAGGGAAGTGGCCTGTGTTCTGGTGAACAGTCTGCAGACATCTCTCCCTAGCTGGTTGCTTTTGGATCATCAGGTGTGAAGGAGTTGGTTCCTGGGATCCTGAAAACATCTCTGGAACAGTTGTGAGACCCCAAATCCAAGCCCTCTTCCTCAGGTCCTTAGCCAAGCTGTCAAACCTGACAGAAGCTAGGTTGGCTAAGGATCTTACCCCTTTTGACTCCAGTCCCGGGCAGTTAGATTTCACCTCACCCCCTCTCCTATACCCTCATATTACAATTAAATTGTTCCCTGTGATATTCCTAATACTTTAGTATTCTCATTGTATATATTTAATACTCTGAAGTTATTCCAGGCTGGGTGGGACAGAGTGACAGTCAGGCTTAACTGCCATTTCTGTCAACTGTCATTCCCCTTTAGAGTTAAACCTGGTTCCCTGGCTTGTCGAGTCCTCCCCATTGTCCCTTCCTGTCTCCTATCCACCCCACTGAACCCACAAATAATATTTGAGTTAATTTCCCTGGTTTTCGCCGTAAGAGAATCCAGACCAAAGCAAACTTTTTTAACTTTAATTTTTTTTCTCTTTGAGTTTCCTTCCACAAAAGGATTAATATTGGAAAATGTTTTACATGATTGCACATGTAAAAATCTATAGGAGATTGCTTACCATCTCAAAGAGGGGATTGGAGTAGAGCAGTGATAGTAAACCTATGACACACGTGTCAGCACTGACAGGCGTAGACATTTTTGGTGACATGTGGCCACAGAGAAGTATGGGGCCGCATGCCAAGGATGAAACATTTGCTGTAGTGTAATATAGACACTCTGCACTATAGATGACAATTCTACCTATATTAATTTACCTATTTTGGTTTATTAATACAGTTATATATTACAATTATATGTTTTTGTTATTTAAAACTATAAATATCGTGAAATTATGGTTTTTTCTTGAAGTGACATACCACCCGCGTTATGCTTGGTTTTTTGGCGAATTTTGACATACCAACCTCAAAATGTTGCCCCATCACTGGAATAGAGGGAGGTAGGGAGGGAGAGAATTCAAGACACAATATTCTTTGGAAACTGTTTTTACATATAATGGTGGGGGGAGAATAAAATGAAATTTAATTCCTTTTTTAAAAATACAGGAAATTCCTAAATGATGCTTGATGGTAAAGGTCTTGTATTTAGCAATTCTAATGTTCAAGGCTGACTCCAAATGAAAGTCGTTGGAGGAAGAGAAAAACTCCAGGAATAAGCTAACATGTAGAGGAGCCTTTGTCTTGAAAATATCCCTATTTTAAGATTGTCACACTAGAGAATTTGAGGGAATTTCACTCTGGGTGAAATCACAGGGTCCCTCTCTTGGTAGAACTGAGATATCTTACTACTAGCTCCCCAGTGCAAGAGTTTATTCAATCTGTGTATTGCCTAGTACAGTGATGGTGAATCTTTTAGAGACCAAGTGCCCAAACTGCAACCCTCAGGTGCATTGAGCCCTACCCCTTATCCCAGAGAGGGGAGGGAAGAAGCATTCCTATTAGGCTGCTAGACAGAGGGGCAGGTCATGTGAGAAATGTCCTCAGGCACATGTGGAGAGAGGGAGGGAAGCTGTAGTTAGGGGAAAATTCTGTGTGTGTGTGTGTGTGTGTGTGTGTGTGTGTGTGTGTGTGTGTGTGTGAGAGAGACAGAGAGAGAGAGAGAGAGAGAGAGAGAGAGAAAATCAATAAAATGGGTATACATCTAAAAACCCCAACAAATTTAAAAATCTGAATTAAATAGTAAAATAGAAAAATCAAAATCAAAAGTGAGATTAACAGAGCTGAAAGCAAAAAATAAAAAACACCTTTGAATTGATAAATAAAATAGGATTTAAAAAAAACAAAAATAAAATAGATAAGCTATTGGCGATTTTGATTTTTATAAAAGGAAAAACAAATTACTAGTATCAAACAGGGAAAAAGATATCACAACCAATGAATAAAAATTAAAGCATGTATTAGGATCATTTTATCCAACTATAAACAAAAAACACCTGAAATGGACAAATAATTACAACAGTATAAATTGCCTAGATTAAGAAGAAATAGTGAAACAGAAATATCTTAGAAAGAGCAACTAAAGACAATAAAGTTTTATATATATATATATATATATATATATATATATATATATGTATATAAAAATTTTATTTTTACATGGCAAAGTGAGTTAGCATTTTTGTCCATCTCAGCCTACACACCTTCCTCTGTGACAACCTAGAAATGCTCGACATCAAATTCTTGAGAAAAGGGAAAGACAAACCCAACAAAAACTCTTAGAAGAGTAAAAGAGATTTTAAAAAAACTTTAAGTCAAATAAGAGCAGAAGAAAAAAATGGAAAAAGAAATGAGAGATAAGTAATAAAGTGACAAAAACAGAACCAAGTCTTATAAAAGAGATTCAAACTATTAGGGAAGAAAGTAACTCTCAAAAAATAAGAATTAACCAAATAGAAGCTAATGATTCCATGAGATTTTAAGATATAATAAAACAAAGTCAAAAAACTGAAAAAAATAGAAGAAAATGTTAATTATCTCATAAGAAAAACAGCTGCACTGGAAAATAGATTAATGAGAGATCATTTAAGAATCACTAGACTCCTTGAAAACTATGAACCAATAAAGAGCTTCAACATTATTTTTTTTAAATTACAGAGGAAAATTGACCAAATATCTTAAAATTAGAGAATAAAGAAATTACAACAATACACCAGTCACCTCCTTGACAGAAATCCCAAAATGAAAACTCCCAAGAATATTTCCCAAATTCCAGACCTCCCAAGTCAAGGAATATGTTACTATAAGCAACAAGAAAAGTAAAATCACAGTAACAATCACAAAGGATTGAATACACACAACCATAAAAAAATAAAGAGCTTGGAATATGGTATTTTGAAAGAAAAAAGGAGCTGGGATTATAAACAAGAATAACTGACCCTGTAAAACTGAGTACAATACTAAAAGTAGAAAGGAGTGGACATTTTAAAGAAAAGAAGATTTTAAAACATTTATGACTGTAAAAAATTATCTAAGCTGAAAAGAAAAAATAACATTTAAACAAGCAAAAAATTTAAGAGAAGGATAAAAAGGTAAATAAGGGGGTAAATTTACTTCACATATAAATGGAGTATGCAAAAGAGTTTAAACAATGGAGTGGAAAGTGAAGGGAGCAGGCAACACTTAAGACTCACTTTCATCTGGATTGGTTCAAAGAGGAAAGAATAAACATACACACACAATTGGGTTATAGAAATTCATCTTACACACCAAGGAAAAAGGAGGGACAGCAGTTAATAGAAAAAAGGGAGGGAGGGGAAATAAGAGGAGAAGGGTACATTAAAAGAAGTCAGTATCCAGAATAAAACAGACTTTTGAGGAAGAGATAGAATAAAAAGAAAAAAAAGTTTAAGAAATTAGGGAAATATAGTTATCACTCAGTATCAGTATCACACAGTAATTGTGAATGTGAATGAGGTGAATGAACTCAATCACAAAACAGAAAAGGATCATAGATCAGAAACCATAATCCAACAATCTGTTTTTTACAAGAAACACACTTGAAACAGAAAGATGCACAAACAGTTAAAATAAGGGACTGAAGTAGAATCTATTATTCTTCAGCTGAAGGGAAAAATAAAAGGTAAGGATAACAATCATGTTCTTGGACAAGGCAAAAGGACAGCAGACTTAATCAAAAGAGATAACAAGGAAACAGGCCTGTAGGTAAGTGGTTCAGTGGACAGTGTCAGGCTTAGAGTCAAGAAAGCCTGAGTACAAATCCACTCTTCCACCTAAAAAGCCAATACACAGAAGTTAAGGGTTTAAAAAAAATATCAACCTCCAGACTCTTATTACTTGGGTGATCCAGTCAGTCACATAACCCTGTTGGCCTCAGATTCCTCATCTGTCAAATAAGCTGGAGGAGGAAAATGGCAAACCACTCCAATAGTTTTGTGAAGAAAACCCCAAGTTTGGTCACAGTGAGTCAGACATGACTGAAATGACTTAACAACAGCCTAGAAACAATATTTTGCTAAAAAGTATCATAGTCAATGAATACCAATATGAACATTTTTACATTCAATAACATGTGTAATGGGGAATATGAACCCTGGTATTGATTTGTATCAATAGTTGTGGATAGGCTGCTAGGTTTGAGGAGATTCAGTTGTTGGCCGTTGGAGAAAATGGCTGGTCTTAGCAGTTAAAGAAAATCTGTAAAAAATCCCATTTATTGTAACTATAAGAATGGGTAGAGATAGAATACAGAAATTAAAGATGAGTTAGGATAGGAGTTATTAAATCTATTTATTCCTAAATCTAATCAAAACTACCTAATATCCTGGCTCCCAATCTGCCCCGCAAGGAGCTGCTTCTTGTCTGATTTCTCAAACCTCACCTAATCACCTTAATCTATCTATAATATATAATATCTAATTAACTAAGCTAATCTACTTAAAAATCTACTTAGACTCCTTCTTATATTATATTTCAAATAATCAATTCAGCCTTCTCTATCTCCATTCTCCAAGCTCCAGCTTCTGACAGGATCACAGACACTGTAGGGTTTCACAGGATTTATGCTCTCTTCTGCCCCCTCTGGTAGATCAGGGAACAGTCAGTCACACTCACTCTGTCTTTGAATCCTTCCCAACCAGTTTTCTCCAAAATCCTCAGGGAATATCAGAGGAAACCCGCCAACCATCCACCCTTTGAGCATCAAACCCAAGGAGTGTCCAGTAATTCCCAACTGCTCTTCCTAAGGGAACCTGAGAATCCCTTCCCATGATCTCATTAGGATTCCACTGTCTGAATTATAGGAGTCTAGCTCTTTCAACCCTCTTCTCTAGCCAACCCTCTATTCCTGCTTATCAAGAATCTTTAATTACTTAGTTAATTAAGAATTTACTCATTACACATGGCACCCAAATTCTTGAGGGAAAGGTTAAGTGAATTATGGGAGGAAAAATAACTATATTAGTCGAAGACATTTCAGGCCTAAGTAATTCTGTTGTTCTTCAGTCATACTTCTGGTCAGAAAATTAACAAGAAGGGGGCAGCTGGGTGGCTCAGTGAATTGAGAGTCAGGTAGTCATGGACTCAAATCTGGCCTCAGACACTTCCTAGCTGTGTGACCCTGGGCAAGTCATTTAACCACCATTGCCTAGCCTTACCAGTCTTCTGCCTTGGAACCAATACATAGTATTGATTCTAAGGTGGAAAGTAAGAGGTTTTGTTTTTTTTTTTAATTATGGAGAAAGATATTAAGAATTTTAGAAAAGTTAGATAGAATAGACCTCTGGAGAATATTAGGAAAACTATAATCATCAATGATCATTTCAAAACCAAAATCAACAAATATCATATGATTATTTCAGTAGATGTGAAAAAGGCTTTCCAAAAAAAAATTTTTTTTCAACACTCATTCCTGTTTGGAAAATAAAAACAACAACCTAGAAAAACACTGGAATAAATGGAGCTTCTCTTAAAACAATAGGTAGTACCTATATAAAACCAAGAGTAAGCATTATCTGTAATAGGGAAAAACTGGAAGCCTTTCAAATAAGATTAGAGGTAAAGCAACAAAGTCCCTTATAACTGTTACTTTTCAATAATGTATTAAAATCCTAGTAATAGCAATAAGAAAAGAAAAAGAAATTGCAGGAATATGGATAGGTCAAAAGGAAACAAAACTATCATTTCTGGGGCAAATAATAAAATGGTTTACCTAGGAAACCTTTGAGTGGTTTCCTAAATGATACAATTAAAAACTTTTGTGAAGTTTTAGAACATAAAATGAACTTACAACTCTTATCAGCAGCAGTTCAGTATATTAACAACAAATTCTAGAAGGAAAAGATAGAAAGAAAATTTCACTAAAAACAATTACAAAATACTTGGGGCAGCAAGGTGACACAGTAGATAAGAGTGCTGGGCCTAAGCCTAGAGTCAGAAAAGCCTATGTACAAATCCACTCTCAGATGTTTACTATTAGCTGTGTGACTCCTGAGCAATTTACTTAACCCTATTTGCCTCAGTTTCCTCATCTGCAAAGTAAACTGGGGAAGGAAATGGTAAATCACTCCGGTTTCTTTGCCAAGAAAACCCTAAATGGGGTCATAAAGGGTCAGATCCAACTGAAACAAATTAACAACAAGACCTCTTTTAAAAAATTATTAAAGTGAGCTGTGTTGCTGTGAACTCCATTCTGATTGGCCAACATTGTATTTAGCTGATCTAGCCTGGTCTGGTCACTATAGCCAGAGAAATCAGCTTAATAAGCTTTTGCAAGTAATACTTGCTAAATGCCTTTTAAGGATGACTATAAATTAAAAATACTTGTAATAGCTATGTTTCAATAAAGAATAAAGAATTACCCAGATGCAAAGTGGTAAGGACCAAGTAGCTTTCAGAGAGGCTCTTTCCTCTGAAGCATATGTTCCTGAACAGACCAATAACATTAAATTTGTAGTTCAGAGTTGTGTGTAAACCCTGAGTACATGGATTTTTTTCTGATGTTTCCTTAACAAGTTCTTGAAAGTATGTGTCCACTCTTCACATAGACACTGAATATTTTGGTGAGTGCGATACAAGTTTATATGTAACATTTATTATTTATGCATATATTGGCTATCTATGGTGGTGTTTTTTTTGCATTTTTAAGTAAATGTCTTAAAAATAATAATAATAAAGTATGAAAATTCTGGTTTTGTAGATTCTTATAAAGAACTTTAACATATTAAAGAGTGAAGTCCTTATCTACTTTGTGAATATTTACAACATATTTGTTTTTTATAAGCAGAAAATATTTCCATATCAAGTTATAAAAACTTTAAAGCTCATATGGACAATTGTTCTGCAAAGGTAACTTCTTAACAAAATTATTAAAAAGCTATATAAAACTATATAAGGGAAAGTAATTTCTTAAGTTATTAGCCAAATAATGCAGAAAAATTTATAAATAGGTAAAAAAAAATTAATGGATTAAACCAACCTTACAATGTAAATTTTTTAAAAATCACTCTACACATAGCTGCCATTGTTAAGACTGGAAGAAACCACTGCAGGAGTGGGAAGGAGGCTATGAATAAGCAAGCAATTTACAAATATTTTCTCACTTAATCTTCATAACTCTTCAAGGTAGGTGTTATTAACTTCACTTTACAATTGAGGAAACTGGGCAAAAAGCATCTAATTGACTCTATAGTTACATATGGTCCCACTAAAAAGTATCTAATGTCAAATTTAAACTTGACTCTTTCAGACCTGAGGCCCAGTGCTCTAGAAAACTGTATCACCTAAGTAACCTATCAAAAAAGATATTTAAAGTTCAAGTTTTTTCTTATGGATGGTATATACATAAAAGTATTATTTTAAAATATAAATTTTTCCATAAGTTTGATTTCAATTTAGAATTATCATAGTGAGATTTCTGTTAACTAATAATAAACATGCTAGTTACTGGAACACCACAATTTCAACATTCTTGTCTGATTTCTGGATGTAATTCACTCTGGTAAAGAATATTTTTCTAATGGGAAATCACCAGTTATAATTTTATAAATTCAAATTTTCTTAAAACTAGAAACCAATTGAATATCCTGACTAGGAAATTCAGAACATTTTTCAAAAATCACAACCTTGTGAGTTTAAATCATTATTAACAATCTCATACTGAAAAGACTTTGCTTCAATTAGTTTGCTTCTTGAGGAAGTATATGACACTGAGGTTTCAGTTGTTATAAAAATTATTAAGAATTAACAGTATAACTGTCCTGGTCTATAGTACTTAGTTTCCTTTAACTGAAAAATAAACAAAATATAGTACTTAATTTCCCAAAGACATAATCAGTAAGTAGATCATTAGAGGGAATTTAAGATGATTAAGACACTAAGAATGAGATTTCCCTTTCTTTATACAGATGAAAAGCATCCTTTTGTTTAGTTTGGACCAGATGCCATTAGGGGGACTGGTTTCCAGATGATATCTTCTTGGACTTCCAGAGGTAGAGCCAAGATGGTGGAGTAATAAAGAGCAGCTCTATGCCACCATGAGAATCCTCTCCAACCAAGAATAAAGTATCATCACAAAACAAACAAAGGAGTGAAAGAACCAACAAGGAGACAGAGTGAAACAACTTTCAAGAAAAGAAAAACCCAAAAGGTAGGCAAAGAACATCTGGGGAATTGGGGCTGGAGGAGAGCAGAGCCAGAAAGAAGCTGTAGCAAAGAGGGAAGAGCAAGCCACACACACCCCTACCCCACATCTACTGTCTGAGATTCAGAACCTATGGCAAGCCAACATCCAGAGCCTGAGATCCTGCCTGGGCAAATAGTAGTGCAAGCCAACCCATACCCTTTGAAATTTCAAATCTGTAGAGAAGTTCAGAGCCCCAGCCCAGGGAATTCCAGTCTGAGGTTGGGATAAGGATTTAGTTCACACTAAGGGATAGATGGATAATAGTACTAAGGACTAAGTACAGATCTTTTTTGCCTAAAGCTCAGAAGAGCTCCAAGACAGGACAATCAAGGGTGTGCCTGATTGGATCAAGTACAAGCTAAGACCAAAACCTTGAGCCTAAGCCTGGGGCTAGAATTTGATCAGCCCAGACCTGCAAGATCAGAGTGAGATCAGAAGTTTACACCTAAGTCAGAGGTAAGTCTTTAAACTATTAGCATCTTGTAAAAAGGAATTCTTTATTCCTTTTTTAATTTAACGGGGGACCTGGCCATCCTCTTACCATAGAGATGTGTAGGGATTAACCAGCCCACAAAGATAGGAAGTAGGACCCCCAGAGCCCCCTACTGAGTCAGCATTAGTTGCAGGCTGGCAGTTGGTGAGAGTTAGGAGAGTCAGTTGCTGACTGTTGGTGGGTCAATTAACTGATAGTTAGGGCTGGCAGTTGCAGTGAAGTTAGCTGCTGGGTGTGAGTTGGTCATTGGGGGTTGGTTGCTGGTGGTATAGGTTAATGTTTAGTTGTTGGAATATAAAGGCAGGCCTGAGCTTACTGAGAGGGCTTTTGGCTTTAGCCTTTAGAGGTCTTTATGCCTCTGGAATCTCTAGGGAGCAAGAGGTCTGTCTCATAGGCAAGGATCTCAGTTAGCTACTGACAGTTGGGCAGCTATAGAAAACTGATTGAAGAAATGAGTGAGTGGTAGCTGTCTATTATTTAGGGAGTTAGGTAGTTAGTGAATCATTCATAGATAGTGTAGGCTAGATAGGCCTGGTGTTTGCCAGGCAAGAAGAAGCTGTCCTCAGAAGACAGAGGTAGTTATTACGAATTTTAGGTGTATTTATAGGGTATAAGATTAGTAATCTCTCTTTTCTATCTTTCCCACTTTTAATATCTATTTTAATTAAATTAAATTGTTAACTGTTAAAACCTGCTAGAAGTTTTCTTTTCTCTGGCTTAAAGGGACAATATTAATTTATAACTCTACTATATTCTCATTAAAACTTAAATTATTAAAAGCTACTTTTATTTTGTCAAAACTCCTATTTTAACCCTTATAATCTGAAGGGCCAACTGAATCAAAAGATATCTTCTCAAAGGCAGTATATCAACATTAATCTCTTTGGGATCTGTTACAAATACAGATCTCTGTTTAGTAATTTCACAAATCCTCATTTAAACTATAGCACTTTTATCTAACCATTGCAATCAATTATCTTGTTTTATTTCATAATTACAACAAAATGTGAATTTGGAAAAGTCAACTGCTAATCAGACCCTCTCCCCAAATAGATGTTTATATAGTTATTAAGTGTCTGACAGATTTGATTAAAATTTAAAAGTAGGTTTTTCCTATCTACATTCTTAGGCAGAAAATAAACTTCCCTCTAGTTTAATCCTTGATAAACTAAATTATACTAAATTGTATACAAATGCATTCCTTTAATACTATGTTAACCCAGATTTACAAGGAAGGTGAGATGTAATCCTATCCTATCTCCATAAATTTTTTTACCCATAATGTAAAGCTTCTACATTATAGAGAGATTACATTTGAAAAATATTGAATTCAAAATCCTTCCCAAAAGATCTAGATTTATTTTCATGCCTAAGATTAATTTGTTGTCATGCAAATAAATTACTTGGTTTGACACTTCCTCTTCCCAAATTCAATCACATACTCTGTGTACCATTACTCTCTAAAATTAACACATTAAAGTGGTTCCACTGGCTTCAATATATAAGCGTATGCCAAAAAAATTCTATAAGAATTTATAAAATTATAACTGGTGATTTCCCATTAGAAAAATATTCTTTACCAGAGTGAATTACATCCAGAAATCAGACAAGAATGTTGACAATTGCCTAGCCTTTACCATTCTTTGGCCTTGGAAATGTTAATAAATATAAATTCTAAAAAGAGTAGGTATAAGGTGGTGGTCTGCTAAAAATGCAAATCAAAATAATTCTGAGGTACCACCTCACACCTAGCAGATTGGCTAAAATGATAGCAGGGGAGAGTAATGAATGTTGGAGGGGATGTGGCAAAATTGGGACGTTAATGCATTGCTGGTGGAGTTGTGAACTGATCCAGCCATTCTGGATGGCAATTTGGAACTATGCCCAAAGGGCTATAAAAGAATGCCTGCCCTTTGATTCAGCCATACCATTGCTGGGTTTGTACCCCAAAGAGATCATAGATAAAAATATTTATAGCTGCGCTCTTTGTGGTGGTAAAAAACTGGAAAGCGAGGGTATGCCCTTCAATTGGGAAATGGCTGAACAAACTGAGTTATGTAACCATGGAAAATAAAAAGAAAAAATAAAATTTTTTCTTCATCTTTTTTCTTTTTCAGAGGTGAGGGTAGAATTTTTTTCTTAAAATAATAAGTATCACCTGCCTAAAACCATCAGTAAGTGTGATTTGTAATGAAGATAAGATAGAATTCTCAATAAGAACAAGAGTGAAACAAAAATGCTCATCACCAATATTGTTTAATATTATATTTGAAATGCCAGCAATAGTAATAAGAAAAGAAAAAGAAATGGAAGGAGTCAGTATGGGAAAAGAGGTAATAATACTTATAAAACCTAGAGACTCAACTAAAAGTTAGTTGAAACTACCAAAATTTTAGCAAAGTAGAAGAATATGAAATAAACCCACATAAGTCATCAGCATTTTTATGTATCAGTAACAAAGACCTGCAAGAAGAGAGATACCTCATTTAAAATAATCACAGACAGAATAAAATACCTGAAAGCATATGTGCCAAAACAAACCCAGGAACTACATGAAAAGAATTATAAAACATCTTTAACAGAAATAAAGTCAGATTTAAATAATTGGAAAGATAGTAACTTTTCATAGGTAGACAAAGCCAATATAATTAAAATGACAATCTTACCTAAACTAATCCATTTATTCAATGCCATCCCAATTAAATTACCAAAAGAAATTTCACTAAGCTAGAAAAAATAGTTTAAAAATTTCAAGAAAATGATTTTATGAAAAAAATTGTAAAGAAAGGAGATCTAGCATTATCAGACTTTAAACACTATCTAGTACTGGCTAAGAAATAGAAAGGCATATCAGTGGAACAACACACAAATAAACAGCAGTAACCTTATATGTGACAAAAGCATAGATCCAAGTTCTTGGGAAAAGAACTCACTATTTTGTAAGAATTTCTGAGACATTTGAAAAGCAGTTTGGCAGAAACTAGATATAGATCAATATCTTATACCCTTCACTAAGATAAGATCAAAATAGATATATGACCTAGATATAAAGGGAGCTATCACAGGAAAATTAGAACAGGAACATATTACCTATCAGATTTTTGAACAGGAGAGGAATTTATGAATAAATAAGAGAGACCATTGTGAAATATAAAATAAATAATTTTGATTAAAGTTTTTGTATATGTAAAACTAATGTAGCCAATATTTAAAGGAAAGCAGAAATAGACAACTTTGTCAAATTTATAAGAATATGAGCCATTCCCCAAAAGATAAATGGTCAAAAGAGATGGAACAGGCAATTTTTAGATAAAAAAAAAAAATCAAAGCCATATATAGACATATTAAAATGTTCTAAATCATTACTAATTAGAGAAATGCAAATCAAAACGACTTTGTGATATCTCACTCCTATCAGAAGAGCTAAAATGACCAAAGGGGCAAAAAGGCAAATGTTGGAGGGGATATGGAAAAATACACTGCTTGTAGAACTGTGAACTTGCACAATGATTTTGGAGAGTGATTTGGAAATAATGTCCAGAGAGTTATAAAACTGTGTATACCCTTAAAATCAGCAATACCATTGTTGAGTCTGTTTCGGAAGGAGATGAGGGAAAAAGGAAAGGAACCTATATGTTCCAAAATATAGGAGCTATCTATGTGTGGCAAAAAAAATTGGAAATAAAAAGGATGCTCATCAACTGGGGAATGGCTAAACGAATTGTGGTATATGACCATGATGGAATACTACTGCACTGTGAGAAATGTTTTTAGGTTAATATATCTTTTTCCTGGAACAGGTTAATTTTTTTTTTAATTTGAGACCTACAAGAAATAAGGAAGAACAAAATTAGAAGATCCGAGAAAATGTTATATGTAGCTATAGAATTAATATCTGAAGAATAACTTGTATATGCCCACCTCCAGAGAAAGAACTAATAAAGAGAATCATGAGAGAAGTAATTTATATATACACTTTTTTGGTCAAGTGATACCTTTTACCACACAGAGAAGGCAAGAGGAGTAAAACACCTGGGGATTTTAATGTAACCAACAAACATATAAATAAAAATTTTGAAAAAAATTTTAAAAATCTAAAAATCAAAAGTCCTTTGGCCATTAAAGTTCTTCAATCTGGCTCCTGTCTACTTTTCCTCTGATTTTAAATTGTACTGCTCTCCACATTATTTTGTGGGCTTTTGAGCTAATTGTTATTTCTCCAAAATGGCACACCATCTCCCATCTACTGCATTTGCACTGGTTTTTCATGTCTAATATGGCATCTCTTCAACCCAAGTAATCCCCTTAAGAGTCAATTTAAGAACTACTACTATAGGAAACCTTTTCTACTAGACCCATCTCCATTAAGGTTGCCTTCCATTTACTCTGGATTTATATTGTATGCCATTATTTAGAACATGTATTACTTAATTCTCCATGAGGACCAGGGTTGGTTTTGCTTTTTTTACATATCCAAGGCTTGTACCTAGAATGAATACTTAATGAATGTTTTTTTTTTTTGATTGAAAGAACAATAAAAAATAGGGAGCAAAAGACCCTGGAACAATTCTATTTTACTGTGTGTACTATGTGACAAGACATTTAACTACTCTGAAACTCAAGTTTTCTCAACTGTAAAATGACCATAACAATATCAACTGTGCCAACCTCATAGAATTGTTGGAATAAATAAAATAATGTAATGGGAAGTATTTTAAAATTGTTAAGGGGTAGCTAAGCACTCAATTCAAAGTCTTCCACATCAACTGAGTAAAAATGAAAATAGTTTCACTATACTTCATCAGTCATTAATACCTATGGTTTCTATATACATTGAAGATTTACATACTCAGTCAAAAAACATAAAAAGTTTTGAAAGCAAAAGAAAATTTGGAGGTAATATGTGAAAACTGTCATTTGAAAAACTATATTCCAACAATGGAAAATAAAGAAAAATAGATTTAAAAAAGGATCCTGAAAGTTAGCATCTCCTTTTGTGAATGTAGAAATATCTATCTGATATTCAGGAACTCATTATAATACAGTCTATTTTATAAACAGTCCTATATCAAAAGCATTAAGAAAATGATTGCCTAATTTATAACTGATTAATAGTAGAGCATTCAGGGTTTTAGTTTTATTCTCAGACTTACCTCTGCCCACTTAAGAATACAGGTAATGCAGAAGATATGATTACAATTTTCAGGAAAACCAACTTCCTTCTCTAATATGCAGGAAAGACATATTGGGCATCTATCAGCTTCTTCATATGGAATGACAATGGAATGAGGGCACATTCTATTTTCTTCACCTAATAAGAAGAACATTGATGTGATCTCAAATTTCATATTTATTTCAAATCTAAACCAAAAAAAAAAAAAAAGCCATGTTTTAAAAAATGCATTTTCGAGGACAGCTAAATCTTTTTTCCCTAAACTTTTACCTTTTGTCTCAGAATGGTCACTAAGTATTGGTTCTAAGTCAGAAGAGCTCTAAGAGTCTGGCAATTGGGGTTAAGTGACTTGCCATGGGGGTCACACAACTAGGGAGTGTTGGAGGCTGGATTTGAACCCAGGTCCTCTTGACTCCAGGCGTGGCACTCTATCCACTGCGCTACCTAGCTGCCCAACAGAAAAATCTTGAAAAACTGGCATATGGAAATAACAAATTTACTTTGATCTTATAACCTAGGTTTTTCTGTTAGGTAAAATGGACTTAAAAAAACAAACATACCTTCAATGTCTTTGTGTTCCCCATCCCCCTCATTTGAAATATTGTTATTTTTCCTCTTCATCTCTTCTTGGTAAGGAATTCCTAAAAAATCAATCAAGAGAGACAATTTAATGGCTGCTTTCTAACATTTATAATTGTTTGTGTCTCCACTAATAGTAGAAGAATAATTAGAAAAAATACATGAAGGTCTACTTTTCAGTAGAAAAAGTATAGTATGCATAAAAACTGGTAGGCATTCATAGTTTTTATAACATATTCGTAATAAGGCACATATAAATCAAACAAGATAGCAGCAATCAACAAATATTTATTAAATACCTACTATGTACAAGGTTTACTCACAATAAACTGAAAGAGCAAAGAAAACAACAGAAACAGATTAACAGAAGCAAATTTGGGAGACAGAAAAGAAGAAAAAGGGGAGAAGAGAAGGAGAGAGGGAAAAGGTAGAATTTGTATAAGAGAAAGAAGTGCATACTGGAGGAAAGAAAGCATATCATAAATTATTGAACCAAAAGGTATCACAACAGTAAATACAGTAAAAGTTTAGAGAAAAGAGAAATATGTGTACAGAGAGGGAAAAGGAATAGAGGGAGAGGGAGACGATAAAAGGATTCTGGATATAACCTAAGAGATCATTCACAGTTAGAGGAAAAGACATGGATAATATATGCCAGACAAGAAGACTGAGAAGGAGGGAGTCAAATAAGGAAGTCAGAACAGAAGAAAGTACTATAATAAAAACCCTATAGAAGGGAGTGATTAACAATACTGAAATAGCAATTACTGGTTATTTTTGAGAAAACACTTTCTTAAAAAAATAATAACAGGGGGCAGCTGGGTAGCTCAGTGGAGTGAGAGTCAGGCCTAGAGATGGGAGGTCCTAGGTTCAAACCCGGCCTCAGCCACTTCCCAGCTGTGTGACCCTGGGCAAGTCACTTGACCCCCATTGCCCACCCTTACCAATCTTCCACCTATGAGACAATACACCGAAGTACAAGGGTTAAAAAAAAATGTTTAAAAAAAATAACAAAAAAACCTTACCCTTTGTCTTAGAATCAATACTAAATATTGGTTCCAAAGCAGAAGAGTGGTACTGTAGGCAACTGGGGTTAAGTGACTTGCCCAGGGACACAGAATTGGGAAGTATCTGAACCCAGGTCCTCTTGATTCCAGGCCTGGTTCTCTACCCACTTGGCCACCTCTCTGATCTGAGAAGTTTCAATCAAATAATGAGGTTGGAAATCTGTTCACAAAGAGTTGAGGAGTGGAAGGACAGGTAAAGACAGTGAAGTTAAAATACTTTTTCAAGGCATTTGAATGAAAAAGGAGAGAAGAGAATTAAGAGGGGGTCATAAGGTCTAGTGAAAATTCTTTACTGGTACTAAGAACCTTGGGCAAGTTCTACTGCAGTAGATTAGGAACCAGAGAATAGGGGAAGGTTGTAGATTGAAAGGAGAAAAAAATTGAAAATATAATTTGCTGGAAAAGACAGGAGTGGATGGAAATCAAGTGGACATGCAGGACTGGCCTTAGTCACATCACTTTGTCAGAAAGACTGGAAAAGAAAAAAATGAGAGACAGTGTCATGAGATTCTGAGAAGAACAGAATGGGAAAAGAGGAAGTTCATCATGTTAGACATGCTCAGTATTTTCAGCAAACAGGGTGGGTAGGTAGAGGAAACTTGAGAAGGGAAGAGATCTGTAATAGTTCTGTGGGGAGTAGAGAAAGGATAAGGGACACAAAAAGAACTGCCTTGCTTCATTGAGGACCCAGTTGACATTGGACATGACTTTGTAATGTACCGGTTATCGTGGTTGTGAGATTTTCTCTAGCTTCAACAGTATGTAAATAAAATGGAAGATGGAACAAAGCAGGGGAAAGGGATTTAAGAGCAGAAGAGAAGTCTCATTGAGGGTAAAGAACATATACAGTATAAGAAACACAGGAAGAGAGGTATAATGTTTGGGAATTTTAAAGAGGTGGAACACCCATAGGTAATGATAAGCTCAAGAATATGTGTCCAACTGCATGTTTTTCTGAAGCGGAATGAAAAAGTAGTTATGGAACTTGAAGAATCTGAGAAAATGGAAAGTTGTAGTTATAGTAAAGTCTCTTAGAATGAAGTCATAAGTTGGGAACAGAAAAATGTTGAGCAAGGTCTGAAAAAGAAAAAAAATATATTTTTGATTATATGGAAATTTTTTTATTTCACTTTTTAAAAATTCAATTTTTTGAATTCAAAAAATTTTTATTTCACTTGAAGGAATGCTTGCTGCATAAAAGAGACAAAGGAAGAGTTTGGAAGTGAAGATGGGGAGTAAGGTGTATTACAATTCCCCCTCTAAAACTAATGAAGTAGCAGAGAGATATATAAGGAGAGTGATGTAAGCTACAACTAGTGAGGGAGAAGATAGCAGGGGTGTAGCAACAGAAGGGAGACAAGTCTCCATGAAGGCTAACAGATGAAAACTATGAGAGTGAGAGAAGGAAGTTTTAAGATGAAAGGGAACATATCACAAAGTAGTGAACTAGAGTATCAATAATAAATACAATAAGAATTTAGAGAAAGAGAAATAAATGTAGACTAGAGTTAAAAGGGGAAAAGAAAAATTCAAATTAAGCCACCAAGAACCAGTAGGATTTGAAGTGAAAATAGAGGGTACAAAGAAAGATCTTAATACCACTGATAACACAGTGGTGTGGATGTTGATTTAGAGTAAAAAATCCTGGAAAATGAAATCAAGCGAACCTTAGGAAACATTGTTAACAATAAGGCTGGTGGAGTTGACAGGATTCCTGCTGATTTATTTAAAATTCTAAAAGATGATGCTGTTAAAGTTCTGTACTCAATGTAGCAGCAAATATGGAAAACTCAACAATGGCCACTAGTTTGGAAAAGATCAGTTTACACCTCAGTTCTAAATTAGCGCAATGCCAAAGAATGTTCAAATTACCAAACAATTGTGCTTGTTTTACATACCAGTAAGATTATGTTTAATATTCTATGAGTAAGATTTCGGCAATACATGAACTGAGAATTACCACAAGAAGAGACTGGTTTTCAAAGAGGCAGAGAGGAACTAGAGACCAAATTGTTAACATTCACTATATTATGGAGAAAGCAAGGGAGTTCCAAGAAAACATCTACTTCTGTTTCACTGACTATACTGAAGTCTTTGACTGTGTGGATCACAATGAAATGTGTCAAGTCCTCAAAAAGATGGGAATAACATCATTTTTCCCCCTGTGAAAACAGTATATGAGTCAAGAAGCAACAGTTAGAACTGAATATGGAACAACTGATTGGTTTAAAATTGGGAAAGGAATACAACAAAGGTACATATTGTCACTTTATTAATTTAACTTATATGCCAAGTAAATCATGTGAAATGCCAGGCTGGATTAAGCAAAAGCCATAATTAAGGATGCCAGGAGAAATATTATCAATCTCAAATGTGCAGACAATATCACTCTGATGGCAAAAAGTAGATAATTAAGAAGCCTCTTGATGAAGATGAAAGAAGAGAGAGTAAAACCTGGCTAAGCTATTGGCAACTGATTCCATCACTTCCTGCCAAACAGAAGGAGAAGAAATGGAAGCTATGTCACATTTTATATTCTTGGGATCAAACATCACTGTAGATGGCAGCCACAGTCGTGAACAGCTATGAAATTAAAAGAGGCTTGCTCCTTGAAAGAAAAACTTGGGGCAAATCTGGGCAGCATACTAAAAAACAGACACATCATCTTTCCAACAAAGATCAGCATAGTCAAAGCTATGACTTTTCCAGTAACAATGTATGACTATGAGAGTTGAACTGTAAGGAAAACTGAGCACTGCAGAATTGACACTTTCAAATTGTGGTGCTATAGAAAAGACTTTTGAGGGTCCCTTGGACAGCAAGGAGATTAAATCAAGTCAATACTTAAATTAATTCAGACTCTTTACTAGAAGATCAAACTGAAACCAAAGCTTAAATACTGCGGCCACATGATGAGAAGACCAGACTCATTGGAAAAGACCCTGGTAATGGGAAATACTGAAGGCAAAAGGAAAAGGGATAGAACAGGATAAGATGGAGAGGTACTGTCATTGAAATAATTAACACGAGCTTGGACAGACTTTGGGAGATAGTAGATAATGTAAGAGCCTAGTATGTTAAGATCTATGAGGTCAAAAAGAGTTGGGACATGACTGAATGACTGAATAATAATAATTCTACCACTAATAAATCTTTCCAACAATAATTATTAGAAAGTCTAGTTCAGGGGCAGCTGGGTAGCTCAGTGGATTGAGAGCCAGGCCTAGAGACAGGAGGTCCTAGGTTCAAATCTGGCTTCAGACACTTCCCAGCTGTGTGACCCTGGGCAAGTCACTTGACCCCCATTGCCTACCCTTACCACTCTTCCACCTATAAGTCAATACACAGAAGTTAAAAAAAAAAAAAGTCTAGTTCATTTGTCTAGTGGAGTTTGGAGTTCCAGGAAACTTGGGTCTAATATCTACCTCTGACATCAGTTATATGCAATTCAATTAACCTTTGGGTCTGTTTCCTCACGTGCAAAACATGGATAATACTTGTGTACTTTTACTAATTTTAAACTGATGTATAAATACCTTTTTTTTCTTTCTACCATTATTCATTTTCACAAAAGCATAATTATGCATCTTCTATGACATAATCTGCATCATCTGACCTAATATCAGCTCTAAATGAATATAGTTTTTGATTTGGGTCAATTTGTGTCCTGATACTACCCCGATGCTTCAAATAACAGAACTATATATATTAAATTGTACTTCTTAATACAATAGATGAAGCTCTTTGAAAACTAGGTTAAACATACAACTTTTCACATTTATATAACACATTACTATGAGGTGAGGCTTCTATTGGCAGGGGGAGAAAAATAGTAGTGGAAGCTAATAAGAAATACAAAAAATAAGCACTTCAATAAAACATTAAAAAAAGAAAAATAAATGTTCTGAAAAGAATGATAGAGCAATTCTTTTACTAACTTGTAAAATGTTATATGTACAAAAAAAAAAAAAAACACCAAACACTACAAAACAATTTTATATATGATCCTTTCTATTTTTTCTATAAAAATTTGTGTATTTTTTGATGATTAAAAAAGATTTAATACTTCACATTATAAAAAACAATTTTTCTGTTCTTAATAAGAGTTCATTAAAATTATACTGTTTCTGACATTATCCCTCTTAAAGGTACACACATATACATGCATACTTTTTGAAATTTTTATTTTGTTTTTTTTCTAGAGAAAAAAAGTTAACATTGTTTAAAAATTTTAAGTTCCAAATTCGCTACCTTCCTCTCACTCCTTCATCACCCACTGAGAAGACAAGCAAATGTTATCAATTACACATGTAAAATCATGCAAACATTTCCATGTTAACCATATTGGGAAAAAAATAAATGAAGCGAGAAAAGTATGCTTTAAATTGCACTCAAACTTCATCAGTTCTCTCTATAAGGTGGATAGCATTTTTTCATCATGAGTCTCATCTTAGATCATTGCACTGATCACAGTAACAAAGTCTTTTTCCATTGATTGTCATTACAACATTGCCATTAAGTGCTTAATAACTTGCTGTTTCTTCTCACTTCATTTTGCATTTGTTCATCTTTCTGTAATCACTACCCCCCAGAATCATTTCTTTGGGCACAATAATATTCTATCTTATTTAGCAATTCCTCAATTGATGGACATCTCCTAAATTTGTAATTCTTTGCTACCACAAAAAGAGCTGCTATAAATACTTTTGTACATATTGTCCCTTTTCCTTTCTCTCTGATCTCAATGGGGCACAAGTCTAGTAAAGAATTTATTAGATTTTGGGGCATAGTTCCAAACTATTTCCTAGAATAGTTGGACCAGTTCACAATTCTACCAGCAATGTATCTGCATATCTACTTTTCTATTTCCCCTCCAGCATTTGTCATTTTCTTATCTGTCATGTTAGCTAATCTGATAGGTATGAGGTAGTACCTCTGAGTTATTATTTCAGTATGCATTTTTCTCATTTATATTGATTTAGAGTGTTTTTTATACAATTATAGAGAGGTTTGATTCCTTCTGAAAACTGCCTGTTCATATTCTGTGACCATTTATCAACTACAGAATGGCTCTTATTTTTACAAATTTAACTTTAAAAAAATCTTGATACTACAGTATCCAAGGGAAATACATCGCAAAACCTACTGTGGCTAACTTAAACCAGAGATATAAGTGATGAATCTTTTAGATACCACGTGCTATGCTCCACTCCCCCCCCCCGAAACCAAGTCCCCCCACCCCCAGCTGCCTTACCCCAGATAGGGAAGGGAGTAAGTATAAAGGGGCTCCAAGAAGGCACAGTGGAGAGGGAGAAGGGAGAAGTTCCACCAGAGTCCCTCTGCCTTTCTAGTAACTAACTCTGCTGGGGATGGCATGCATGCCCATAGAGAGATCTCTGTGTGTCATCTCTGGCACGTGTGCCATAGATTCACCATCACCGCCCTATGTAAAACAATCTCCTTGTATATGCATACATATGAAAAAGTTTGAAAAATACACAGTAAAACATTAATGATATTAAATACAGCAATAATAAATTACATTTTAAACATTATACTGTACTATATAGTGGTTCTCCCCCTATCAGCAAGGAATATGTTCCAAAACTCCCAATGGATATCTTGAAACTGTAGACAGTTCTTGTTTTGACTTTTAATACCTATGCTAACTTTACTTATAGTAAAGCTATACTTTACTAATTAGTAGAGTACACTCCCTCTCCTTGTACTTGTTCCTCACCTCAGTATTCCACAACTACCCAACCCCACCAAGGGGGGGAAAAAACTCAAGTGAAAGTAGAACTGATCCAAGGAGCAACCATCACCTTTGGGAGACTCTTGTATTGGGTGGCCCTCAGCCTGACACCTCCTCCCTTCTTTTTTCAGGATATTCTCTTACATTTCCTGCCCCAGAGCATACTCTAAATTGGAATGACTAAAAATGAGGTTGCAAACACCACCTTGCTGGGCAAACAAAAACTAGTTAAAGCCAAATATGTCTGTGGGCAGCAGGAAAAAATCCTTGGATATCACCATCCCTTGCCAACTGAAGTGAATAAGTGTGAAGGAGACAACATCACTATTAACCAGGCATAACCTGATTTCTTCAGGGAAGAAATGTAACGAATCACTCCTTCTCCTTATTAGGTATCCACAACATGCCATCTTTGATCACTGAGAGATAACTTACCAATTAATTTATTGGTTATTGCTAGTCTGATCAAGAAATTGATTTTTTTTACCCAGAACCCAATCTCTCAGAATTTTTAATTGTTATAATACCAATGAAAAATTTTCAATACTCATGTTTATTGAGAGTAGTTCCATATATTTTGAAAACGTTTCTAACTTTCTGTACCACACAGTCCCCATGAGGCAGTTTGATCTATTGACTAATGGATTCACTGTCAAAGGGCAAATTCATTAATGACTATATCCAATGATATTCTAACAACCTTTTATTTGGCCACTCCAAAATAAATATTAAAGCATTGGCTGAGAGTTCTCCCTTCTATTCTCTTCATCTCATCTCCCTCAGCCACTCATTCACTCCTGTCTCACATAAAAAAGTGTCAAGGACAATCTTTTTACATATACTCAGATCAAAGAAAAAATAATGTAAACATTTAAAGAAAGAGTTCAAATAGTAAGGAACCAGAGTTAGGATCACATACTACTATGCTGTAACTATACTAAAGGTGAGAAACTTTTAGAATACTAAACTTCAAAGACTAAAAGATTTTTTTTACAGCCAATAACTTACCCAGCAAAACTGAATATAATCTCACAAGGGAAAAAAGATGATCATTGATGTAACAGGGAATTTTCAAGCATTTTTGATAAAAATTAACAGGTCTGAAGTTCAGTTCTGAGCCCTCTTGTTCCTCTATCTTATCTAAGTAGGTGATGTCATCACCTTTGGATTCAGTTTTTCTCTGTATCCAGTCCTAAACCTCTAAGTTGATCTCTAGTCTCACATCTCTAATAGTCTACAGAATGTCTTGAATTAGATGTTCTATAAATATCTTATATTCATCATGTCTAAAACTTAACTGATTATCTTTCTAACCAATATTCCTAACATTCTAACTTTTCTATTACTATTGAAGGCCTCACCATCTTCCCAGTTACTTAGGCTCACAACTCACCTAGAGTGATCCTCAACTCACTTCCTCTTCATACCCTCTATCCTAGATATCAAAACCGTTGTCGAGGTCTGTCAGTTTTAGCTTAGTATCATCTTTCACATGCATACCTTTCTGTCCTATGACACTGTCACCATCCTGGTGCAAGTCTTTATCACCTCATTACTGGACTATTATAATAGCAAAGGCCTGCCACAAGTCTCCCTCCTCTCCACTTGGCTGTCAAAGTGATCATCCCAAAGAGTAGTCCTGACTATGTCATCCACCTATTTAATAAGCTCCAATGACTACCTACCACTTCTAGGACCAATTATAAAATCATCTGTTTGGCAAAAGATCAAGAATATCAAGGGAACTAATGGAAAAAAAATGAAGGATAGGGGCCTAGCAGTACCAGATCTTAAACTGTACTATAAAGTCATGATCATCAAAACAATATGGTACTGGCTAGGAGACAGAAGGGTAGATCAATGAACAGACTCAGAGTAAAGGACCTCAGAAAATAGAGTATGATAAACCCAAAGATGCCAACAAGAACCCACTATTTGACAAAAACTGCTGGGAAAATTGGAAAACAATACGGGAGAGATTAGGTTTAGATCAACACCTCAAACCCAAACCAAGATAAATTCAGAATGGGTAAATGACTTAAATATAAAGAAGGAAATTATATGTAAATTAGGTGAACATAGAATAGTATACCTGTCAGATCTATGGGAAAGGAAAGAGTTTAAGACCAAGCAAGAGATAGAGAACATTACAAAATATAAAATGAATAATTTTGATTACACAAAATTAAAAAGGCTTTGTACAAACAAAACTAATGTAACCAAAATTAGAAGGGAAGCAACAAATTGGGAAAAAATCTTTAAAACAAAAACCTCTGACAAAGGTCTCATTTCTCAAATTTATAAGGAGCTAAATCAATTGTACAAAAAAATCAAGCCATTCCCCAACTGATAAATGGGCAAGGGACATGAATAGACAGTTTTCAGATAAAGAAATCAAAACTATCAATAAGCACATGAAAAAGTGTTCTAAATCTCTCAAAATTAAGAGAAATGCAAATCAGAACAACTCTGAGCTACCACCTCACACCTAGCAGATTGGTCAATATGACAGCAAAGGAAAGTAAGGAGGGGATATGGCAAAAATGGAACACTAATGCATTGCTGGTAGAATTGTAAATTGATCCAACCATTCTGGAAGGCAATTTGGAATTATGCCCAAAGGGCTTTAAAAGACTGCCTGCCCTTTGATCTAGCCATACCACCGCTGGGTTTTTATCCCAAAGAGATGATAGGGAAAAATACATGCCCCAAAATATTCATAGCCATACTTTTTGTGATAGCAAAAAACTGGAAAATGGTAGGGGAGGGAGGGCATTCTGAACAATGGCTAAACAAACTGTGGTATTTTGTTGGTGATGGAATACTATTGTGCTGAAAGGAATAATGAACTGGAGGAATTCCATGTGAACCGGAAAGATCTCCAGGAATTGATGCAGAGTGAAAGCAGAACCAGAATGTTGTACACAGAGACAGCTACACTGTGGCACAATTGAATGTAATGGACTTCTCTACTAGCAGCAATGCAATGATCCAGGACATTTCTGAGGGACTTATGAGAAAGATGCTATCCACATCCAGAGAAAGAACTGTGGGAGTAGAAACGCAGAAGAAAAACATAATGATTGATCACATGGTTCAATGGGGATATGATTGGGATGTTGACTTTGAATGATCACTCTATTGCAAATATTAATAATACAGAAATAGGTTTTTGAACAACGATACATGTAAAACTCAGTGGAATTGTTCGTTGGCTCCAGGAGGGGGGAAGAAAGGAGGGGAGGGAAAGAACATGAATCATGTAACCATGGAAAAATATTCTGAATTAATTAAATAAATAAAATTTAAGGCACCTGTTTGGCCTCTAAAGAACTTTAAAATCCATCCCCTAACTTTCTAGTCTTTTCTATACCATACAAGTCCTTCCTCCCACCATATACTTACATCAATCCAGTGACATTGACCTCTGTTAGTTTCTTTGAGCAAAGATTCCTGATCATTCTTAATTCTAATGCTTTCTCTCTGTTGATTATTTCAAATTTATCCTGTATGTAACTTGTTTGTACATAGTTATTTGCATGTTTTTTCCTTATTAGACTGTGGTCTCCTTGAGAACAAAAACTGTCTTTCGTCTTCCTTTGTATCTCTAGCATTAGCACTCACTGACCAAGGAAATAATTTGTCATGTAAACACAGAAGCCAAAAGAAACAAAGTAATACATTTCGGCAATTAGGAGAATCTTTTAAACTATGAATGCTTATACTCTGAGAGAAAAGAGACAAATATCTCTTCAGAATCCTGATGTTTTCAAGGATCAGAGTTAAAATAGGACAATCACAGGACTGTTACCTGTCTTGGTATTTTTTAAAAATGAGCTTAAAAGGGGAAAATACATAAAAAGGAAATTACTAGAAGAGAAAGAAAGTGGTATAATTTACTAAGTCTCACATTTGGGGTACAAAACAATAATACACAAATATAGAAGGGTATAAATGTTACTTATCTGAAGCAAAGGATGGTTGCATGCATTCAAGCACATAACCAAGAATCTGGTAAAGCATAATATTAAAACATAGAGATAAACAAAATAGGGAGAGGGAGAGAGCTTAAATGGGATAGTCAACTTCAGAAGAAAATAGTCATGAGCCAAACAAGCTTTAACTTCATAAGATAGATCATAAATGGAGATTAAAAGGAAAGAAAGAAAACTTTAAGAAAGAGAGATCAGAGCCCGGAACAAGGAAAAAAAGAAGGGCAATGACATTGAAGCAGATCACCTAAACTGTCAAGCCACTAGCATTGTTCACATTCCTCCTTTTACCACCCTCTTTCTGATTGATAAGAGGGGTTGAAGAGGTAAACAGGAAAAAGTATGACTATATATATGAGGGAAAATACACTCTTATAATTTGAAGATGAATGAGATCAACCCACCAATAAAACAGAAGAGCATAACAAAAAGGTTTAGAAAGCAAAACTCTTAACAATTGCTTGTTTCTAAGGAATACCTCTCAAAGATAGTAATTCACATAGTTAAGATGAGGCCAGAGAATTTATGATGTTTCAGCCAATCTCAAAAAAGCAAGGGACAGATTCCAAAAAGAATACACTAAATCAATTCTTAAACTCCAAAAGGAAAAGTGCAAGGAATGCCTTGGTCACAAACTAATGCTTACATATCAAAAAATAAAATATTGCAAGCATCCAGAAAGGAAGTACAGTTAGGATTACACAGACATCTATACTTCTATAACACACAAGAGGAAAGCATGACATGCATTTCAAAAGACAAGAGATATGGCCCTACACCCAAGAATAAATCAGCCTTCCAAAAAAAGTATAATCCTAGAAGGGGGAAAAAATAGATTTCTAATAGAGAGGTGGTTTTCACAAATTTCTGATGGAAAGTTAGAACTAAGAAAGAATACTGAGATGCAAAACCAGAAAGAGTTGAGAAACTTGTTATATTCTTACCTCGGTAATGTTTTATTATATATTTCTCCTGTTACATGTAGAAACAATTTTTAACATTTGTTTTCTGACATTCTGAGATCCAAATTTTCTCCCTCCCTTCCCAAGGTGGGAAGCAATATGATATGTTATTTATGTGCTTTATCAAGCAATACATAGTTCCTTATTCATTATGTTGTGAAAGAAGACACATACCACACATATAAGAAAAAAATTCATTAAAGAAATAAAAAGTGAAAAAGGATAGGCTTTGATATACACTCAGACTCTATCAGTTCTTTATATGGCAGCTAATAACATTTTTCATCATGAACTCCTCGGATCATTTCTGGATCCTTATATTGATGATAATAGTTAAGTTATTCACAGTTGATCATCACGCAATATTGCAGTTACAATGTTCTTCTGGTTCTCTTCACTTCATAGAAGTCTAGGCTTTTCTGAATAAGCCCTGTTCATCATCCCTTATAACTCAACAGTATTCCAGTACAATCATATACTACAACTTGTTCGGGCATTCCCCAATTAATAGACATACCCTCAGTTTCCAATTCTCTGCTATCACAAAAAGATCTGCCATAATTTTACACATATTGGTCACTTTCCCTTTTCTTTGATCTCTTTGGGAAACAGGCTCATGAGACATGGTTCCAAATTGCTTTCCAAAATGGTTGTATCCATTTACAACTCTACCAACAGTAGATTAGTGTCCCAATTTTCCCACATTCCCACCAACATTTGTTTTCCTTTTTTGACATATTAGGTAAAGTGAACTTCAGAACTGTTGTAATTTGAATTTTTCTAATCAGTAATAATCGGGGACAATTTTTTATCTCACTATAGTTTTAATTTCTCCATCTGAGAACTACTTGTCCATATCCAATAACCATTTATCAACTAGGGAATGACTTGTATATAATTTGGCTCAGTTCTCCATTATTCGAGAAATGAGGCCTTTGTCAGAAACACTTGTTAAAAAACCATTTTTCTCAATTTTGTTTCTCTTCTAATCATATTTGCATTGGTTTTGTTTGTGTACTTTTTTTAACTTAAGGTAATCAAAACGATCCATTTTATATCTCATATTCTCTGTCTTGTTTGGTCATAAATTCTTCCCTTATCCATAAGTCTGAAATGTAAACTATTCCATTCTCCCCTAATTTGCTTATGGAATCATCCCCATCTCCCTCTCAGCTTCTGGCCTTTTTAAACCCTCTCCTTCTATCTTAAAATCTATGCTAAGTATTGGCAGAAGAGCAGCAAGGACTAAACAACTGGAATTAAATGACTTGCTCAAGGTCACATAGCTAGGAAGTGTTTGAGGCCAGATGTGAACTCAGAACCTCTTGTCTTCAAGCCTGACTCTCTATCCACCAAGCTCCCTAAAATGGCCCTGATCCTTTATTTCTAAATCATTTATGCATTTTTACTTAATCTTGGTATGTGGTATGAGATATTAGTCTATGCCTCGTTTCTGCCATACTGTTTTCCTAGTTTTTCCAGTTTGATATCTGGTAAGGAAGACCATTTTCCTTCATAGTTTTTTTCATTAATTCCTTTTATATTCTTGACCTTTTGTTCTTCCAGATGTATTCTGTTATTTTTCCAGCTCTATGAAATAATTTTTTCATAGTTTGATTGGTGTGACACTGAATAGGTAAATTAATTCAGGCAGAATTGCCATTTTTATTATATTTACCCAGCTTATGCATGAGAAATTAATGGTTTTTTTTCCAGTGGTTTGGATCTAACTTTATATGAATAGTATTTTGTGACCGTGTTCATATAGGTCCCAAATTTGTTTAAGCAGGTAGACCTCTGGATATTTTATATCGTCCGTAGTTATTTAAAATGGGATTTCTCTTTCTAGCTTTTGCTGTTGGATTTCGTTGGTGTGTGCATATAAGTCTATGTATATATAAACATATATATTTATGTGAGTTTATTTTATATCCTGCGACTTTGCTAAAGTTCATCATTTCACTTAGTTTTCTGGTTGATTCTCTAAGATTCTCCAAGTAGACTATAGGATCAGCTGCATTGTTTCCTCAATGTCTATTCTAATTCTCTCCAATTTTTTTTCTTCTCTTATTGTTATAGCTAGCATTTTTGTACAATACTGAATAATAGAGGTGATCATGGGTATCCTTGCTCCATTTTTCATTTTACTGGGAAGACTTCTTTATCCCCATTACAGATAATGCTTATGGTTAGTTTTAGATAGATGCTATTTATTGTGTTCAGGAAAGCACCATTTATTCCAATGTTCTCCAGTGTTTTTAATGGGAGTTGTGTTTTGTCAAAGAGCCTTTTCAGCATCTACTGAGATAATAAAAGAGTTTCTATCAGTTTTGTGATTGAGATGGTCAATTATGATCATATTTTCCTAATACTGGTTTAAACCAGCCTTGCATCCCTGGTATAAAGCACACTTGGTCACAGATTATACTTGTGGTATATTGTTGTAATCTCCCTGCTAGCATTTTATTTAAAATTCTTGTATGATTGTGGAACAAACCAAAGTAATGGACTTTGCTAGATGTAGCAATGCAACAAGCCAGGAAGGACACTCCTGAAGCACTTATGGGAAAGAATGCTAACCACATTGAGTGAAAGAACTATAGGAATAGAAATGCAAAAGAACAACATATGATATCACTTATCACATGTATATATGGGTATGTGATTTGGGGTATAGGCTTTAAAAGATTGCTCTATAGCAAAAATGAATAATATGGAAATAGGTATCAAGTAATAACATTTGTACAACCTAGTAGAATTGCTTGTTGGCTCTAAGAGGAGAGGAAAAGAAAACAAATCATGTAAACATGGAAAAGTATTTAAAAATTAAAATTTAAAAAATTTAAAAAAAAGAAAAAAATAAATAAAATTCTTTTTGAATATTTTTAAGGGAGATTGATCTATAGTTCTCTCTCCCTGTTTTTATTCTTCCTAGTTTAGCTATTAGCACTTTTTATGTGTCATAAAAGGAATTTAGTATGATTCCTTCAGCTATTTTTCCAAATAGTTTATATAGCATTAAAATTATAAAATCATTTTTTAAATGTTTGGTAGAATTAACTTATGAATCCATATGGTCCTGGGGTTCTATTGTTGCTGTTATCCAGTGTATCCGATTCTTCATGACTCTATCTGGGATTTTCTTGGCAAAGATATTGGAGTTTTTTGTCACTTCTTTCTCCAGTTCAGTTTACAGATGAGGAAATTGAAGGAAACAGGCTTAAGTAATTTGCCCAGGGTCACATAGCTGGCAAGTGTCTGAGGCCAGATTTGAATTCAGAAAGATGAGTTTTCTTGACTCCAGTCCAGGTACTCTAAACTATTCACTACAAAACTTAGCTGTCCTTGATTATTTTAGTTATCTATTTCCAATTATATTGTCTCCCCCATTAAATTGCAAGCTCCTTATCATTTGTCTCTTTTTGTAATCTCTTCACATATAGAAGGCACTTAATAAATGTGAATGTGGGTATATATACAAAAAAAACCCTTATCTTCCATTTTAGAATCAATACTGTATATTGGTTTCAAGGCAGATGATTAGTAAGAGCTAGGCAATGAAGATGAAGACACTTGCCTGGGGTCACACAGCTGGAAAGTGTTTGAAGTGAGATTTTAATCCATAATTTCCCATCTCTAGGCTGGGCTCTCAATCTACTGAGCCACCTAGCAGCCCCCTATATATTATATTGTTAAAAATATTTTTTTCATTTCAACTAAGTTCTCTGTCATTTGCATAAAACTGGGCAAAATAGTCTAATAGTTTCCTTTATTTTCTCATTTGTTATGAATTCTTGTTTTTCATTTTTTTTTATATTCATAATTTGGTTTCTCTCTTTTAAATAACAGATTGGCTCATGGTTCAGTATACTTGTTTCTTATTTATGCTTTTGTTAATCCCCTTCCTCATCTCAGACTCTAGTATTCCTTGGCTTTCTTCAAGCTCCAGGTAAAATTCTACCTTCTAAGGGAAGTCTTTCCTGATCCCTCTTAATTCTAATGTCTTCTCTTTGTTGCTTGTTTCAAATTTATCCAGTATATAATTTCTTGGTACATATTTGTTTGCATGTTGTCTCCCCTCTTGAGGAGAGAGAGTTCCAAACATAGAGGATAATCAGCGAAAATTCCTAGAAGCAAGGCATGGAGTCTTTTTCAGGAAACTGAGGAGGCAAGTGTCAGTGGTTTGAAGAGTATGTAGGAGACTGACAAGAGAACAGAAAGATGGGAAGAAAGTAAAAGTTATAAAAGATCTTGAACACAAAAGAATTTTGTATTTGATCCTAGAAGGCAACCAATGGAGTTTACTACATAAGAGGGTAACATGGTTGGATCTGTACTATAGAAAAATCACTTTGCAAGCAGAATTTAAGGATTTGTATAGAATTTTAGAAAAGTAAGGGCTAGTTTGCTGAATGTTATTAAATGTAAAGAGAAAAGAATATGCATACTTCCTCACATACACGTGGTACCTTTAAAAAAATTTACCACTAATTAGGGAAAAATCTCACAAACCAATAATGAAAAGCCCAAGTATTTTTTTAAAAAGTATTTATTGATCACAATGCAATAAGATAATATTCAACGAAGAGTCACTGAAAAATGATTAAAAATTAATTGGAGGGAGGGAAGCTAGATGGCTCAGTGGATTGAGAGCCAAGTCTAGATACAGAGGTTCTATGTTCAAATGTGGCCTCAGATACTTCCTAGCTGCGTGACTCTCAACAAGTCACTTAACCTACATTGTCTACTCCTTAACACTCTTCTATTTTGGAACCAATACATAGTATTGATTAAAAGATGGAAAGTAAGGGTTTTTTTTTTAAAAAATAAAGATTAAATTACTTAATTCTAAAGCAAAGAACAAATCATGAAAAGATTAATTTCAGTTAAGATATCAACATAACAAAATGTGGATGATGCTGGAAATGGACTATGGAATCACTTCTTATAGGGATAATTCATATCCTTGAACATTTTTATCAATAAAAGAGTAAAAGAGCAGAAGACCAAAGAGATATCTTAAAACATGCCAATCTTAGAAACAGAACAAGTAAGGGGAGATAAGAAGGAATTAAGGGGAAAAGGCACTCATGAAATCACAAGTGAATTCTATCAACCTTCTGAAGAACAACTAATATCAATACTACACAAATTATTTTCAAAAAATGAGAAAGAAGGTACTCTAACAGACTTCTCTCATGAGACAAATATAGTTCTACCTTGATAAAGTGAAAGAGAATTATATTAACAATTGTCATTACTAAATAGTACTTAAAATTTTTAAATAAAATCTTGCTAAACAGACAACAGCAATTCATATATTCTTAACCAAGGTGGAATTTTAACAGGAAAACAAGAATTGGTCAACATTAGCAAAGTAATCAACATTATTAATTATTTTTAAAAACAAAATTCCATTATCAATAGGTGTAGATATAGCATTTGACAAAGTATAAAACTTATTTAAGCTATAAAAAAAAAACTTCTACAAACTAGAGGCAAAGATTTCTTTTTATCATATTATAAAAATGCTCTATCTAAAACCAAAATCAAGCACCTTGTACAATGAAGATAGACTTGAGGCTTTCCCAGTAAATACATAAGTAAAACAAGCATGTCTACTATCACTATCATTTAAAATAGTTCTAGAAATTTTATTAATAGCAATAAGAAAAAGAAATTCAGAGCATAAAGACAGGCAAAGAGGATATAAAACTATTCCCGTTTACTAATGGCATGATAGCTTACACAGGAAATCCTACAGAATCAATAAACAGAGTTAACTGTGCTTCAATCAAGTTATAGACAACAAATCATTCAAAAACCAATAGCTTGGCCCTAGGCAAATCACTTATCCCCCACTGCCTGCCCTTACTATTCTTCAGCCTTGGAACTGTTGTGAGGAGGATTACTTAGTTATTATTTAGGAGACCTAGCAGGAAGGACTTGAAAATTCCAAATGTAACTGGGAAGCAGGAAGTGTGCCTCTCTCTCCAAGACAGACTCCATGGTGGTTGGGACAAGTTGTAACTGACCCTGGGAGACCTCAGAGGAAGTGGAGTTTGTACCCTGATTCCCTGGAATCCTGAAGGAAGACTGTCATCTACTTGTGGGAGATTTTGGTAGAGACTATTAATCCCAACCTGAGTTGCAGGTTAACTTGGGCTGGGTTAGCTCCCAGAATCTACCCACCTGAAAGAGTACAGCTAGTGGTCCTGGAGGAGCTGCAACATCGCTGGAGTGTGTCAAGACTCTGCTGTGAGGATACCCACTTCTGTCCTGCTATTCTTTGGGCCCTGTCTTGTTTTAGGTCTCAGTTCAGTGTAGATAAGTCCCTCCCCTGACCCTGTGGTTTGCCCTTAATCTGGAAGTGTAGAAACCCCTATCCCCATCCTTTACTACCATAGTTCCCTTAATTAAATTTGTTATAAAATTTTGTCATTTGCTTGCTAGTTTCCATAGGCCCCTTGTCTAGATGGTGCAGGGTGACAGGCCTAACTGCCACTTCTGTTAACAGACATTTTCCTTAGCAGTTAAACCCAGTCTCCCAAACTTGTTAAGTCCCCATCTTTTGTCATTCCTGTCTCCTACACAACCTTCTGGACCCACATTTAATATTTAAGTTAACTCCCCTGGTTTTCCCCATAAGAGAACCAAAATACAGTATTGATACTGAGACAGAAGGTAAGAGCTTTAAAAAAAAACCCAAAACCTGCTTTTCTAGATAACAAGTCAATAAGAGAGAAAACACATTCAAAATAACCACAAAACGCATAAAATAATTTGTGCCAATATAATTAAAATGACAACTACAAAAACTAATTTATATTTTTAATATACAAAATCACACCATCAAAGGGATACTTTATAGGACTTGATAAGATAACAACAAAATGCATTTGGAAAAGCAAAAGGTCTAAAATACCAAAGGCAATCATGACAAGGAGCAATGAAGGGGAAATAGCATTTCCAGGACTCAAATTGTGTTACAAAATAGCAGTCATCAAAATCATTGATACTGGTTGAAAACTATAGTAAATCAATTGAAAATACAAAAGAAAATCTGGAAAAATGGAACTTTTCAATAATCCAGTGATCAATAAACCTGAAAAAACAAATTACTTAGAAGAGAAATCAATATTTGATTTTTTTTAATTACTGAGAAAACTGAAAGCAGTCTGGCAGAAATAAGACCTAGATCAGCATCTTATGCCATAAAGTTCAAAATAGATACAATAGTAAAGATCATACAATAAAAAAAGAGAAAGGAAACAGAAAATTTTCACAGCTCTAAGAAGTACATATATTCTTAATCAAACAAGAAACAGTGGCATTATAAAATAGATAATTTTGGTAACAGGAAATTTGAAAAGCTGCTGCACAAATAGAAAGAATATATCTAGAAGAAGGGAAGTGGTCAAATCAGAAAAGAAAATTTTCATATAAAATTTCTCAGAGGGCTGTTATCCAAAATATAGGACAATTTAATATAAACTAATATAAAGTTGCATAAAATCATCTTTTTATATATTTTGATCTATATGAGCTCTCTAGACAGATATATACAAATATACATGTACATGCCATTCCTCAATAGAGAATAGTCCAAGGATATGAATATGTAGTTCTCACAAAAATTGCTATTAACAGCTCTGAAAGAATGCTCCAGATCATGAATAATAAAAGAAATGTAAATCAACCCTGGAAATTAGCAAATTTCACAAATTATATGTAACAGCCAGAATTTAATAAAGGGTAATCAGAGGCAATTCTCCAAGGGATAGAACCTTTATTAATAGGGGCATCAACTTGGTAATATGGGGGTCTAGTGGCTAACCTTCATTTTATGCCAAATTTGATATGCCAGAGAGCCAACAAGTCTTTTATACCTAACAGAGTCTTCCTTTTGATTAGCCTGACTGTAACATTTGGACCTCCTTTGGCAATCCTGATTGATTTGGCTTTCAAATGTGGCTGTCTAGCCCCTCTCTGGCACTTAAGGAATGGAAATATTAGCTAGTAATGAGACCCAGATGCCCCTTGCAACCTTAGCTTGAAAAACATAAACCACCTCAATTAAGTTTTCTCTGGCTGTGGATCTCCTTGGTAGACCAGGTTACCGTAAATCTTACTTAGAAAACAAGGACGGGGAGCAGCTGGGTGGCTCAGTGGATTGCGAACCAGGCCTAGAGACAGGAGGTCCTGGGTTCAAATCTGGCCTCAGACACTTCCTAGCTGTGTGAACCTGAACAAGTCACTTAAACCCCATTGCCTAGCATTTATTGCTCTTCTGCCTTGGAACCAATACACAGTATTGATTCTATGATGGAAGGTAAGGGTTTAAAAAAAAAAAAAAAAAGAAATCAAGGGGAAAAGGGCAAATGTCCCTGGGGAGAACCAGCACAGGCTGGCTTCTGTTTACAGGGAAAACAAAAGTAAAGGTCTGGGCTCAGGTAGATGGGGGTGGTGTGTGAGGGTCTGTTGATGAATGACTAGATCTGAGGACCATTACAGCCATGGAGAGTGAGAGTCAGCCTACTAAGGAGAACAGCTCCTAAAGAGAAAGAGTGAGACAAGCAGAGGGAAGGGAAAGGTAGGGGCCAGCATACCCTGAAGAAGGTCTGAGCAAAAGAAACACAACACCATGACTGAGGGTTATGATTTTCATTTATTGTGTCAAAAAGATAGGCTATTATAGAGTAAAATATTAACTATTACAACATTCATGGTAGGGGGGTGTTACTTTCTGACAGGATAGTGTTTTGGAAATGACTTTACACAAGAACATTCCCAGGGTTGCTTTTACAGATGTGAGCAAATTGAGAAAGAGTGACAGCTAATATACTCTGCATAACTTAGGGAAAGGAAGGTTTGTTTCTTTCAGTCATGATGTTATAAGGACTTCTTTGCTCTTTAAAGTGAGGGGGGATTCAGGGTTTAATGATGATCTTTGGCCAAGAACAGCAGTGCTTTTGTGTGAGAGATCTGGACCTTACCAGCAATCTCACACAAACATGGCTGCTTTCCTCAATGGATCTAATTTGTCCTTTATATATCCTCACAGTGGTGGGGTAAGCTAGGAGTAATTACATTCCTTAGCTAGAATGGGAGAGGTCTCTTTTGGGCAAGGCTAAGAGATTAGGAATATGATAGAAAATGGAATATTACTGATTAATATTAGATATCAAATGATACAGCATAAAATTAATTTTCCTTGCCTAAGAAAAACAATGTAGCAGAGGTGGTGGAAAGACAAACACACTAATGCATTGTTGGTGGAGCTGTGCATGAATCAGTACAACCATTTTAGAAAGTAATTTGTAATTATAAAATTTAAGTGACTTCAATGTATGGTATAGACTTTTGATCTAGACATTCCATTGCTATACTCATCAAAAGTAAGACACTTCTTTTGTACATCAAAATATTTATAGCAGCACTATTTTTTATAGCAAAAAATTGGAAACAAAGTGGATGCCTAACAATCAATTGGAAAATGGTTTAACAAATTATGGTCATGAATGTAATAGAATATTACTGTGTTCTAAGAAATGAATAAACAATGAATAAACTAAGAAATAGATTTACATGATCTGGTACAGAGTGAAGTAATCCAAAGTAAAAAAACAATGTACAAAATGGCTCCAACAAGAAAAATAGAAATAATCTCCAACCAAAAAGTTAATATTAATATTGCAAAATTACAAAGAACAAGCAAGGCACCAAAAAAAAAACGACCCCCAAGCCACAAGTGAGGTATGTTACATATATATTTTTAGACTTTTTAAAAGGTACTAATCAGTTTTACTAATTTTTTTCTTTAAAAATATGTATTCTTTATGCAGACTCTCTAGGAAGGTATTGGGAGAGAGATACTGGGGGGGAAATTGGTGATTTAAAAAAGATCAATAAGAATTTATTTGTAAAAAGGAAAATCTGAAAAATATCAGACACCAAAAACTATCTCAAAACATAATAGCAGGGGGCAGCTGGGTAGCTTAGTGAATTGAGAGCCAGGCCTAGAGACAGGAGGTCCTAGATTCAAATCTGACCTCAGACACTTCCCAGCTGTGTGACCCTGGGCAAGTCACTTGACCCGCATTGCCTACCCTTAACCACTCTTCTGCCTTGGAGCCAATACTCAGTATTGACTCCAAGATGGAAGGTAAGGGTTTAAAAAAAAAAACATAACATAATAGCAAACAATAAATGAACAAATGAAAATAAGCTCCAAGTCATTAATGAGAAATGCAAATAAAAAACAAATAAGAGGGGGCAGCTGGGTAGCTCAGTGGATTAAGAGTCAGGCCTAGAGATGGGAGGGAGGTCCTAGGTTCAAATCTGGCCTCAGACACTTCCCAGCTGTGTGACCCTGGGCAAGTCACTTGACCCCCATTGCCCACCCTTACCACTCTTCCACCTTAGAACCAATACATAGAAGTTAAGGGTTTTTTAAAAAAAAATGAGAAATTCACTTTATAATATGCAGATCTTCAAGATGTTAAAAATTACAATGGTCTGTGTTGATGGGGCTATGAGAGCACATGCACACAAAAAAATAGTGTTCCATGTTGTTGGAGCTATATGGTGAATTGGAATCATACAAAACAGGTATGATGATATAACCCATTTTTCTCTGACTCGTCTTCTCTGACCCAGAGACAACTTCTTCCCTACCTCCTACATAACTTGATTAGCCCTACCTTCCCTGATGCACTTTCCCAGTTTGGGGATGATGAATGGTGGTATCATTATGCAACTGACTACCCATATCAGTAGGCCATCAACCTCCTGGAAGCCATAGCAAGTTGATGCTACACTGGAAAGAAAAAAGCTCACTTGTCTGATGATTTCTTGGATCCAGTATCCAGACTTAACTGATAAGAATAGAGTGTTTTTAGATATAGTTTTGGCTGATCTTCTCCAATCCTTCCTTATTCTTTCCCTAGAATAGAGGTGCCTTAAACTCAGGGTCCCTGCTCCATACATCCTGGAAAAGTAGTTCAGATCCCCTTCAACTGGCATTGCTTAAACTCCTTCAGGGAACTTCTTTCCCAAAACAAGGAGTGGTATTGCTAGAAGGCATTTTGATCTCTAATGGCACGGAAGAGGTAAAAGTGTTGCTATATAACTGTAATGGATATGTACTTAACCTATAAAAAAGGAGAACCCTTAGTTGACTTGGTGAGTCGACCTTCTGGGTCACCAGATGAGGGTAAGAAAAAGTACTCATTTAGCCACTGTGAAAAAAATTTCTAAAGGGACCTCTAAAGGAGGAGCATTATATCATTCTCTGATGTTCTCAGAGAGAGTGAGGTTTTGGCAGGTAACCTAGGGAATACTGAATGGGTAGTGCTACAGAGAGAACTACAACATCAACTTAGATCCCAATATAAACTGAGTACAAGAGGCTAACCTGTTAGATACCTGAATACAGAACAACCTGACGTAGTGATGAAGCACTGCTGACTATGTCAGAAATGTCTGTGCAGAGGCCCTGACATTCCTGGAGCTGCTCCTGATCCACATCAGAAGAAATCTTTCAGCAACACTGAGCTGTCATCATCTGTGCTGTGGCTCTGATGCTTTTAGTACTGCTCTAGTTCATTATCACCATTTTGCATTAGGCTACTCACTGTAAACTTCAAAAATGTGGCATCATTAATCACATGGTCCAGACTGTGATATTTTTGAGACTTAAGTCTTTCTGAAGAAGGAAAGAAAAGCTTAGGACCTTAGGCTTTTATGTATGTCTCTACATTTTTGTTTTATTAATACCCCTACACACATCTTTTTTTTCCCCTTATTATTGCCCATGCTAGGAGATTGTTCTATAAAAAGTGAAAAAGTAGCGTCAAACTCAATTAGAAACATGGGTCATTTAACTATATAAAGATCTCTGTAGGCCACATGCTGACTTTTAAAATGTAATATTATCTATGTTTTGCTACATTTTAATTTATTGTTATATATTTTCTAAATATATTTTAATCAGGTTGGGACCACATTGGAGTGTTTTGTGAACCACATGTAGCCCATGTGGCCATATGTTTGACATCTCTGCTATCAAAGACTTAAGACTTGGTTCAAGGAAAGCCTAGCCTCCATATTTCTGTTTTGGTTTTCCCCATTCCCTTTCTTCCTCCATTAATACTACTTATGACAGGAAGACTCTCTAGTAATATAAATGGTGGAAGGTTTAAGACGACGTTTAAAACTTTGCCACCAAGGAGTGGCATATGAAAGGACCAATCGTTTCCTGATTCAGATTCTTTGACCCTGATACAACTATCTCCCCATCCCCCTGTCTCTCTGATACAACTTTTTCTATCTGGGAATATAAAAAATTCTATGTAGTCAGCATCTCTCAAACAGGATAGGTACCCAAGACCACACAAGTTGTTATACTCTGAAGACTAACTGAACTAAGCAGATGGGTTTCCAAATGGAGGTTGAGAAGCTAAGTAAGTGTCACTGTAGCCTTGTTGTATGTTCTTGCTGTTTTAGAGCAAAGTAACCTTCTATTTGGTTAAATGTACAGTGACTTGCAAGTTCCTCTTTTTACCCAACACTGAACTAAGAGGGTACTAGCTTTAATGTTATGCCAACAATATTTATCCATATCCTTTTAGCATATACCCCTCACAGATGTTTGTTGTACAAAAGTCCAATCCATAACAAAAAATTAATGAAACAAAAAAGTGGAAACAAGTAAGATGTCTCCTAAACTGAGAATTGCTGAAAAACTATTGTATAGATGCCGACAATATGATTTTGAAGAAATAAGATAATTGACAGCATGGCTTATTGGATAGAGAGCTGGTCTCAGAGCAAGGAAATCTTGTCCATCAGAACTACAATCTGACATATACTGGCTAGCTATAATGTCCCAGGGCAAGTCATTTAATCTCTCAGTGTTCCAAGCAGCTCTATAAAATACGACAAATTGCAGGAAAAGTACCTCTATATTGGGAGAAGAATTTTCCTCAGCAGTACTTCCAAATCCCAAAAAAGCAAAGTTACAGTATTTTTAAAAAGAAGAATTTAGAGAAACACGGGAAGATATGCATTGCCGGATACAGGGCAAAATAAACAGAATCAAGAGAATTAAAACATAATGCCTCAACAATGTAAATGATCAAAAAGCCATGAAAAGGAAACTGACTTCAACAACTAAAAAACAATAAAAGTTTTAAAGAACGGTAACAAAGAATACCTCCCACATCATAACAGAGGGCCTATTGGGACAGAGTATCATATAGACTCTCAGATATGGTCATAATATAGAATATTCATGTTTATCTGTTTGTCTTTGTCATAAGAACAAATTCAATGGGGCGGGGGGGGGGGGAAGGGTTGAAATGACTATAAAATAGAGCCAAAAAGGTTCAAGAAAATGTCTTTTAAAAAAAGGAATCTGTCTGAACCATATGTTTGACATTTTTCTTCAAATAATGTAGATACCAACCCCTTCAAGACTGACCATTCTGTGCAATTGTCCAAATCCTCCCAAGAATTCAGGAGAGAGATCTCGACAACATGTAATAAAGGAATATTCTTCCTTGGTGGTACACCTAGATGATTAACATGAGTTCAAATGATGTAAAATGCAATTATAAATTATAAAATACCAAGCAGTATTTAAAAACAGGATGATTTAAAAACTATTGATGATTCGAATCCGGCCTCAGACACTTCTCAGCTGTGTGACCTTGGGCAAGTCACTTGACCCCCTATTGCCCACCCTTACCACTCTTCCACCTAGGAGCCAATACACAGAAGTTAAGGGTTTAAAAAAAAAAAAAACAACTATTGATGACACATGTTAAAACCAGTGGAAATGCACGTTGGCTATGGGGGGGGGTGTTTGGGGGGGGGGTGAAGGGGAAAGTAAGAATATGAATCATGTAACCATGGAAAACTTTTCTAAAAAAAATTTAAAAATAAAAAATAAATTAAAAATTTTTTAGAAAAACCAGTATGAGATGTCAGAATGCCTGAATCTATGGTATGGAATATTATAAAAAAAAGTCAGCAAAACAACAAAAAAAGGCAGCTTTTTATGATTTGCAAACAACTACAAAGAAGATGGAGCTTCTTTTAGTTTTAGGGATTGAGCATATCAAAGAATGCATTCCTTTTGGAGCAACCATTCAGATAAGTTTCAAATTTACAGTATTTAAGGTAGTAAAAGAAAATGGAAATGAAGTAGCTATTAAAGAAACTGATTTCAAGCTTAATTGGTTCAACACCTTTAAAAATCAAGTTCAATTACAGTTTTCAGATCAAGAAATGAAAGCTACCAATAATAATATTAAAATGTTATAAATTATTATTAAAGAAATGAAAATGAAAACAACTCTGAGGCACCACTTCACACCTATCAGACTGACCAATATGACAGTAAAGGAAAGTAATAAAAGTAGCAAAATTGTGCTACTAATGCATTGCTGGCAGGGTCATGAACTGATCTGACTATTCTGGAGGATACTTTGGAACTATATGCAAAGGGCTATTAAAAAAATTGTATGCCATTTAATTCAGTAATACTACTTCTAGGTCTGTATCCCAGAGAGATCAAAGATCGGGAGAAAGGTCCTACTCAAACAAAAATATTTATAATAGTTCTTTCTGTGGTGGCAAAGAATTAGAAATTGAGGGGATGTCCATCTGGGGAATGGCTAAACAAAATGTTGTATAAGATTGTGATTGAATATTATTGTGGTATAAAAATGGATGGGTGTAGGGCGTCTTCTTTTTTTAAATTTAAACATTTATTAATAATCATTTTTAACATGGTTACATGATTCATGCTCCTACTTTCCCCTTCACCCCCCCGCACTCCCTATCCATTGCCAACGCACAGGTGCAGGGCGTCTTTTGAAGAAAACTGGAAACTTAGATGAAGTGATGCAGAGTAAAGTTAGAAGAACATTGTACATAGTAATAGTAATATTGTACTATGATCAACTGGAAAAGACTTAGCTTTTTTCAGCAATACAATGATCCAGAACAATTCTGTAGGACTTATGACAAAGAATGCTCTCCACTTCTAGAGAAAGAACTGTTAAGAATCTGAATGAAAATAAAAGCATACCATTTTCACTTTATTGTATGTGTTTTTAATTTTGGTTTTTCATGAGTATTCCCTCAGAACAATGATAAATATGGAAATATTTTGCATGATCACACATGTACAACCCATATCAAATTGCTTATCATCTCAGGGAGGGAGGAGAGAGATAACTTGGACTTTATAATTTTGGGAAATGTATGTTGAAAATAGTTATTACATGTAATTGGGAAAATAAAACATGAAAAAAGACAAATATTCAAAATATACAAAGAGAAAAAGACATCTATCAATAACCATATGAAAAATGCTTCAAATGACAAATAAAATGAATGCAAATTAAAACAACTGTGAGGTTCTGCCTCATGGCCATCAGATTGACTACAATGACAAAAAATGGAAAACAAAAATTATATTTATTTTTTAAAATCAAGTTCAATTATATAATGTTAAAATTACCAGAGAGGAGGCCATGCATATGAAGACAAAGCAGTTAAGTACCCTGATGCTTTGAAGAAAATAATCCAGGAAGATGGAGACACAATGAATTTTTAATATGGATTAAGTAGGCTTCTTCTTAGAAATGCTAAATTTTGGAAGGAATGCTAAGAAAGTAAAAACTCAACCTAGATTTGAAGTGTGTAAAGATCATCTTGTACTTTTTTTGTTGGGAAGTCTACATAAGAAACACTTGCTTTATTCTTTTCAAAATAGAGATACAATCATCAATTACTTCCAGTTCTTTAGTGGTCAAATAGGAATGCAAATTTTTTTAAATTAAAAAATTTTAATTACTAAATATGGTACCTAAAGATAAGTCCATGCTGATGATATGTGAAAATTTTAGCAACATAGACTGAAGCTTTTTCTTTCTTTTTTCCTACATATGCTGATAGGTACAGAAAGGTTTATTCCCAATCACATATGTTCATATTTCTATATAGCAAACCAAGTGTTATTAGATAATAAACTTGAATAAGAAATACAACTTTTCATTCTTTGTCGTTATATTACATTGATAAACAGAGAGGGACCAACCTTTATTTTTAAACATTTTCATTGTCTATCTCAATTGGGATGAAACCAATTACCACATTTTACATACACCACTATAACTTCAAATAGAGCATATTGTTTCAAACAGAACAAATTCAAGTGTCACTTAGTGGGATTCATTATTCAGATTAATAGAGATCTAACTGTATTCACATTCTGTTCATACCCACCATCTATCTTTCCATTGCCATCTGTGAAATTAATGACTTAATAAAAATTATCCAAAGAATGAACAATTGTGGTCTTACTAACAATAGTAATATCAATAGAATGCTAGTATTAAATATACAGGCCTTAGTTTTTATGGAATGTTTGGCATCAGAAAGGATTCATGCAACTTCCCAAGACAATTTAGACACTCTTCTCTCCCATTCAACTCTCTTGTTCAACTTTCGGCTGCATTTATCCACCTATATCATCTGTTTCAAATTTCTAAGTGGTATTAGCTGTTTGTCCAAAAGCAAGTTAAAAACATACATGTTCTTCAACCACTTGGTCATTCCTATAGGGATGATCAGATAAATTTCCTTCCACAATTACAGATCTCTTATAAGAGAGGAGGCTCTGTAATTTTCTAAGTATTAAAGTCATTAGCCCAATGTCATCTATATATAGAATTATCTGGAAGACTGCTATCCATAGAAAATCTTTCTTCAATTTCAATATCACATCAGATCTCCTATACCAGTGATGGGCAAATTATTCCCTGTGGGCCAGATCCAGGCTGTAGTTTGCCCATCACTGCCTTAAGCAATTCCCTAATCACTACATCTGGATGAGGGGGCATAGTGATTAGAGAACTACTTAAGGCAGTGATGGATAAACTATGGCCTGGATCTGGCCCACAGGGAATAGTTTGCCCATTACTGTCCTACACAATGCAAACATACATCTTCCTACCTTATTTAGTTTGCATTGCCAGAGAATTGCTACATAGTGCTATTTCTGTGGCTATATCTTCAAAGGAATCTACCTTTATGGATGTCCTTTATCATACAGATTTGACTACAAAATTGGGTTTAAGGGGGGCAGTAGACATTCAGGGAGGTTGCTATTTGACATTCTTTTGGTATTCACAAGGCATGAGATTTTTCTATACTTTTGGTGTCTTTTCCTCTTCTGTATATATACCTTGTTATAAAGAAGAGGATCTGAGCATATGAGGTGGGTCTGCAGGGAGATACAGATGCAGGGAAAAGATTCTAAAATGGAGTAGTGGAGTTAGACAGTTAACTGGGTTTTAAGCTGAGTTTTTTTCTCTGATTTTGACCTGGAGAGACTAGCTGCTTTTCCTTGTTGGCTGTACTACCTTGATTTCCCATCCTACCTGTTTACTCGCTGCTTGCTGTGATCTACTGAGTTCCTGGTGTGATCCTGAAAAATCTGTCTATAAGATCAGGTCTGAGGTCCTTGTGGATCCAAGATCTTTCCCTAGGCCCTGATAACTGCCATAGACCATCCAAAGCGGGTTGATTTAGTATAGGCTTATCTATTGTTCCGTGAAGGAACAAATTTAGATCAGGGGTTTTAGGTAGTGTTAAGGTTACCCAAAATTCCCATTTTACCTTTCCCGGTTATAATACAAAACCCATCCCTGTTACTGAGTGGTCTGTGTGTGACATCTCAGAGTCAGGCTCTGCCTACAATGGGCTTGGTTGGTCTTCCCAAAAAAGTCATCTTCTGATACTGGCCCTATCTGGACCATCTGGACCTATTCCCTAAACAACCCTCTTACAATTTTGGCTGAGTCAGAGGGTCTGAACCTGGAGTTAGTTTGGCTAAGACCTGAAGGAATCTTTGAAGCTTGGGTGTCAGTGTTTTTCACACACAGTTGAGAGGGAACTTTGAACTGACAGGCTATAGAATCCTCCTGGAGCTGTCAGTCAAGTGAACATCTAGATGCTGAAAAGAACTGTCCCTTCAGCACTCAAGTCAATTGACAGAGAGCTGTCAATCAAAGCTAGCAGCTGCTGTCCAACACTTCAACCAAATCAGATCTTTGGTTTGCTGTTTCACAGTGGAGGGAAATTTTTCAGACACATTCTTGGATAAAGTGTTGCTTCCACATTATTCTTATATGACTGCTAACATATTACAGGGAATAATGGAAATTATCTATAATTATTTGATGATGATACCATATATATTATTGATTGGTATTCCTGAAGTTGTGTATGGATTAAGTTGGGATGTGTTAAGACCAGTGATTGACTATACAAAGGGTAGTAAGTTCTTACATGCCAGTAGCATGGGTACTGTAACAGGGTTTTGCTGTTATATACAAATTTAAATGGATGTTTATTGCTGTTTTATATGAGATCAAGATGAGTTTTACTATGGTATTCAGGGACTCTGAGATGAAGCAAATGATGATGTTATTACAACAAACGATTGATAATATGGTGAAGTGTTATTATACAGCTCTAGTTAATGCTATTAATAATGGAAAAGGTCTTAATTATGCTTATGTAAATGGTATGGGTCAACAAGCAGAGGGAAGTGCTGAAATACCTAAGAATCCCACTAGGCTAGAAAGAGAAACTGAGGCACTGGATACAACACCTGCTTTGTTATTTCCTTTAAGAGGCCTGCCATTTGTGACTCCAGATAGGGGGATTATTCATCTGAAATCTCATAAGAAATTCACATCAGCTGAATTAGATTCCATCAAAAACAGAACTCCAAGCTTCCGGGTTAAGATGGCGGCAGAGTAAGAAGCAGCTCTAAACCTCTCCTGACCGAAACACACAAAACTCCTCAAGGGGACATAAAAACAAGTCCAGACGAACGGAGGAACCCCACAACAGGGCACAGCGTGGAAGGTACGTGGAATCGAGACATTTCCAAGCTAAAAAGGGCTCTCACTCAAGCGCGAGCTGAGCAACCGCCCCACCCCCACCCCCTCCACACTCACCTATAGCTCTGAACCCAGCTAAAAAGAAATAGAACAAGTTTGGGGCACCCATCGAGTCATCAGCAGCTCCGGGACCTGTTCCTGAGAGCAGCAAGACTTAGGACCCCATTAAGTCAAGAACGCACGCGAAATCTGAGCGCGCGCGCACGGGAGCGGACGCTGGGAGCGGAGCGCCTGCTGAGCAGAGGCGTGGGTGCCGGCTGAGCAGAGGCGTGGGTGCTGGCTGAGCAGAGGCGTGGGTGCCGGCTGAGCAGAGGCGTGGGTGCCGGCTGAGCAGAGGCGTGGGTGCTGGCTGAGCAGAGGCGTGGGTGGAGGCAAACACAACCAGGAACTAAAGCCTAAGTGGGGAACCAGTGCAGACGGGTATACGACTGTGGAAGTAGCTCCCTGAGACTTGTAAAGAAACCTCCTGCAGAGGTTCAAGCAAGGGAATCCACCAGGGGGCTTGACCTTGGAAAAAACTAGAACTCAGTCCTCAGGAGCCAATAGATCTCAGACAGACACTGAGAACGAGGATAAACCTGAGAAGCTGCTGGGCTAATGATGGCTAACCAGTTACAGGAAATTCAGAAGAGAAAGAATAATAACAAAAAAAAGAAGTCTTTAACACTCGACAGCTTCTACACAGAGAAAATCCAGACAACCGAGCAAACAGAGGAGGAGAACAAACAACCATCCAGACCCTCCCCAAATAAGGAAAACTCCTCACAAGCTATGGAAGAGTTCAAATCTGAGATTTTGAGGAAAATGGAAGAGATCTGGCAAGAAAATAACAGCTTAAAAGGTAGAATCTTGCAACTGGAAAGCAAGGCTCAGAAACCAAATGAACTGATAAGCAAATTGAA
>NC_058134.1:211441405-211441686 GCF_016433145.1 Gracilinanus agilis | reverse complement strand
CAAGAAAATAACAGTTTAAAAGGTAGAATCTTGCAACTGGAAAGCGAGGCTCAGAAACCAAATGAACTGATAAGCAAATTGAACACAAGAAATGACCAGATTGAAAAGGAATACCAGAAGATTATGGCCGAAAACAAGAAGATTATGGCCGAAAACCAAAAGATTATGGCCGATTACCAGAAGATTATGGCCGAAAATCAATCCCTAAAGGCTAGAATTGAGCAAGTAGAAACTAATGATCTCTCAAGACAACAAGAACAAATAAAACAAAGCCAAAAGAC
>NC_058134.1:211327962-211431418 GCF_016433145.1 Gracilinanus agilis | reverse complement strand
GGAGGGGAGGGGAGGGGAGGGGAGGGGAGGGGAGGAGAGGAGAGGAGAGGAGAGGAGAGGAGAGGAGAGGAGAGGAGAGGAGAGAAAAGAGAAAAGAGAAAAAAGAAAACAGCAAGCATCAGAGGCCTATATAAACAATTGTTTTCCTTTTTGAAAACTGGAATCCTGTAAGCAGTTATATCCTATAAATAATCATGGATCCCAAGTAATAATTTTTACCCATATACTACCAGTTTTGTTCAATTCAATTACTAAATTCTTTGCAATTTTATGATTTTCTTTTGAAAGTCTGAAGTACCCAGATTGTATTAATCAATAAATGTATTCTAGTGTTCTGCAGGTTGAAGGTAGGAAATATTTACTTGTAACATGGACAACACATCAAAGTCTCAATCATGCTGAAAACAGTTCAAAGTCCATGATAAGTCAGGATAAATAACAAAGCAAAAATCATTTGATCTTTCTCTTTCTGAAGAGAGAATCAAGCAGAAAACCTCAGGTCTACGATATGAAAAGAAGCTAAAACATAAGGATAGTTTTGAATATATTCTTGTTTGTGTTAATTTTTGTCTGCCTTTTTAAACAGGGAAACAAACAATTCAAAGCAACAATCTATCCACATAGTATTTCGCATTAACATTGTACTTTTATGATAGGAAAACCTAAGAAAAAACAAGATTTATAGTTTCATTTTCTATATTCATTCTATTTCATTTGGTTACTAATAGTACTATTCTGCTACTTCTACTTTAGCAAAGTTACCTTATCTTTCATTTTAATTATTGCTAAACCCAGAAAGTTGCTCTATTTAATTTATTGTTATGTTCTGTTTTTAATGACTAATTCATGGACTATATTAGGCATTCAGTGTCTTGGTAACTGATTAATACTGGTGATTTCTAGGAATCTTCCCACATTCAGCTCTTCCTATCTGGTCACCAAATTTCAGAGCAAAACAGAGAGTGCCTCACTATGTCCCTTTCTTGTCTGTACAAAGAATTCAATATCTTGACTGAATAAACTGAATATTAACAAGCTTCATTCACCCCCAGACCTTACAAAAGCACCTTCAAATAATAACACCAAAAGTGGACACATACTTCAAACAGTCCTCAAAGTTATTAAAAACTGTAATAGTTCAGTGAATTCAAGAAGATTAAAATGGCCCAAGCTTGCTCAATATGGACAAATGACTTAATTATAAAAATAAGTGGGTTTTGTTTTTTAAGTAACTAGAAATGTGAATGCTATCAACCCAAACAGAAAAAAACCAATGGGCATGACACCAGGAAATATTAGAACATTTTCATATAGAAAAATTGAAGACTGAAAATCCTCGGGCATAAAGCACCCTTCAGGGCTTTGACTAACTTTTATTCAATGTATTAGTTTGTTAACAACTATAAACTAAAAAAACTATATTCTGAAAGGGAAGTAAATTATTCTAGTCCTTATGTATTAGAAAATATTTCTTCAGTTATACTATCATTTCTCCTTCATATAATATACACTCAAATCTTCACATTTCTAGTATATTTTAATATGTAAAAAGGATGGCAAGACTAATAGAAAAACTATGTACTAGATCAAAGAAAAACTTTTTATAATTTCATAGCCCTTTTTCATAACTAACAAAGGTAGGAAGCAACTCTATAGCTTCTATATTGCTATCATGACTCCAACATTACACAGTAACAAAGGATTGGACTGATATATATATCAGTTGAACCCTGGTTCTTAAAATTCTAAAAAAAAGTAGAGGCCAGGCAAAGAAAAGTCCAAAGAGTAAGTTTTTTCCCCAACAGAATATAATAAGTTCCTTAAAAGCAGGGACATTTTCATTTTTGTCTTTGTATCCCTAGCAACCATACACAGTACCTGGTGTATAAGCACTTAATCAAATACTGCTGATTAATGGAATAGTACGACGAGTTGGCTATAATAACCAGGGTTGCTTCTAGGACATATAAAAGGTTATTCCTTTGTAAAATATGAATACTTACACTGTCCAAGCAACTAGGGTTGTTTAAAGGAAACCACGAAATTACATAAAATAATTAATTTCCACTCAATATAAAGGAAAACTTTCTAACAACTGGAGTAGTCCAAAAAATTAAACATGTTATGTGGTATGAGAGTTGGGTTCCTTGTCACTGAGTTTTCAATCAGAGGTAAAAGAATCAATTTTTAATGTTGCAGAACAGATTTTATGCTGGGCATTGCAACTAACATTTATTAAATTACTCATACCTATATGCCAGGCCCTGCACACAAAAAGCATGCAAAGAAAGGCAAAAAAATAGTCCCTGCTCTCAAGGAGCTCATAGTTTAATGGAAGAGAAAACATGAAAACAACTACATGTAAGATAGAGAAAGTTTTCTTGAAGAAAATGGAACTCAACTAAGATTTGAACACAGCCAGGGAAGCCAGGAAGCAAGAATAAAGGAGAGTTCCAGACATGAGAGACAGGAGTGAAAATGTTCAGAGTTTGGAGAAAGATACCTAGACAAATTGGAGATGTGAAACTGAAGGTGAGGAGAGAAGTTAAAAGTCAGGCAAGCAGATATTGGATAGTCATTTCCAACATCAAGGTTAAGCCCAAAAGAACTTATAAGAGCACCAAAGATCTAGTGTACCAGGGTGCAAAGGGAGCACAAAGCAATATGCCAAATCAGGCCTCAGTGGCAAAACAGGCCTTGAGTGCAGCTGAATCAGCAGGAAAGGCTTCTGGAGCTCTTAGCCACAGACAATGAGGCAATCAGACAATTGCTCAGGAGTTTACAGGAGTCTCTTTTCTGGCTCTAGGTGCAAGACTCATACACATTATCCATAAACAGATCCAGGTTACAGTCCTGGGGCACAGTCACAGAATGAGGAAGAACACCAGCACACACCACTGCTTGCAGCCACAGTGCAAGCAGGGACCCTGGTCACAGTTCCAAGGGGGCAAAAAAGTGCTAGTGATTACTCACAGACCAGAACACAGGTGAGGAGATTATTAAACACACCTTTCCTTACATCATACCACTCTCAAAGTGATAAAACCAGATAAATCCCTAGAACTAGCTCTGAAGGAAGCAGCATAAAAAACTTGAAGCCTGTAACAATGCTGCCTTCACCAAGGTTATAGAACCCAACTTTAACACTTTTTTTAATTAAAAGAAGATGACCAGAAAATGAGCAAACAACCAAAAAAGAAACTCATCTTATAAAGTTACACTGGTGACAAGGAAGACCAAAACACAAACTCAAAAGAAGACAACAAAGGCAATACTGCTTCATCCAAAGCCTCCAAGAAAAATATTTATTGCTTTCAAACCCCAAAAGTATTAATGGAATAGCTCAAAAAGGATTTTAAAAACCAAAGAGAGGTATAAGAAAAACAGGGAAAAGAAATGAAAGTGACACAGGAAAATCATGAAAAAAAGAGTCAACAACTTGGTAAAAGAGGCACCAAAAAAAAACCTAAAGAAATTAATACCTTAAAAAAAAGGAATAGAGTAATTGGTAAGGGGGGTGGGGAAGAGGATGGAAAGTAACACACTCTTTCATAATGCCAACTAACAAATGCATTTATCATTATGATTTCACATTGAGTTGTGAGTCAACAAAATCATAACCCAGTAGGAAAACACATTTCATTGTCAAACCCCAGGTAAAGCTTTCAAATTCTAATCTGAGCTGAAATCCAGGAGTAGGGATGGGGGATAGATTCAAAGAAATAAAAAAAGATCAATGCAATATTTTTCAATTAACACAATAAAGCACTGAAGATCATAACAACCAACATTATATAGTATTTGATATATATTATGATGCAAAATCCTGAAGACAAGCAAAAATTCCTTATGACTTTAGAGAACGAGGTAACTGCCAGATACTTACCTGACTTTACCTGCAATAGACTAAAAATTTTAGGCAATGTGTTTAATACTTAAGAATCACACTAACTATAGCCTAAGCTATGTCAATACTTCCTGATGCCATGAATTATCACATTTATGTTACACTAATAAGTTAATAAACTGAGTTAATTTTTTAAAATTTAAATTTTATTTTCTCCCTACTACATAAAAAACAATTTTTAACATTTTTAAAAGAATCTCAAACTACCCCACCCCTACCCTGTGCCCACTGGTAAGCAGACTCATATAGATTTTACAAGTGTAGGCGTGTAAGACATTTTTCCATATTGATCCTTTGGTAGAAGGAAGCTCAAACAAACAAAAAATTAAGAAACTGAAAAGGTGTGCTTTGTTCTGGATTTAGACTCCACTAGTTCCTTCTTTGGAAGCAGATGGAATGAGTCCTTTGGAATTGTTTTCCATCATTGTATTGTTGAGAATAATAAAGTTACTCAGTTTTTCATTGGACTATTGTTGCTATGTATGATGTTGTTCTGATTCTTTCTTATTTCATTGCCTAAATTTGTGTCTTTCCAGTTTTTTCTGAGCTCCCCCTATTCACCACAACACAATAATAGTATTCCACTACAATTATATACTAGAACTTATTCTGGCATTCCCCAATTGATGGGTATTCACCTCCCTTTCCAATTCTTTGCCCTCACAAAAAGAGATGCTTTAAATATTTTTATAGAGGTCCTTTCCCTTTTTGTTTTTTGTTTCTTTGGGATACAGAATGATTGTTTTACTGGGTCAAAGGTTATGTACTGTTTTTATAGTCCTGTGGGCATATATCTAAGCCTCTCTCCAGAATGATTAAATCAGTTCATAAATCCCCCTGCAATGCATTACTGTTTCAGTTATTTCACATCCTCTCCAAGTTTTGTCATTTTTCTTTTCTGTAATAATAGCCAATTTCTTAGATGTGGGGTGGTATCTCATACTGGTTTTCAGTTTTTGCATGACTATAGAGAGCTTTAATTACTTTATTTGAGAACTGCCTGTTCGTATCCTTTGACCATTTATCAACTGGGGAATGGCTTGTATTATTTTACATTCAATTCATTTTTTCTACATATTTGAGAAATTATACCTTTATTAGAGAGCTCTGTAAAAATTTTTGCATCATTATGATTACTATGAACCCATACCCTGGGTTCAGAAAACTTAGAATAATTTTCTTAAAGCTTTTTGTAAGTTGGAATTTAAATGTTCTCTTGTGATTATCACTCCAGATTTAATTTGGTATTAAAACTAAATCATACTGTGGTCTCATTAACAATGAAGTGTGTTTTCCTACTGGATTATAATTTTATTGACTCGGAACTCAATGTGAATAATAATAATGATAAACATATTTGTTAGTTGACACTATTTTAAAAAATACATTGATAAATACATGGCTTCAAAAATCAACCTGACCAGGGGCAGCTGGGTAGCTCAGTGGATTGAGAACCAGGCCTAGAGACAGGAGGTACTAGGTTCAAATTTGACCTCAGACACTTCCCAGCTGTGTGACCTTGGGCAAGTCACTTGACCCCCATTGCCTACCCTTACCACTCTTCTGCCTTGGAGCCAATACACAGTATTGACTCCAAGAGGGAAGGTAAGGGTTTGAAAAAAATCAACCTGACTAATTTTACTAGTCATGAGGCTTCTTGGTCTAATGGGTAAAATCAAAAAAATCATACCTGAAGGGCTTAACTTCCTGTTTGGTATTTGGCATACATTATGTAAATGTTAACTACTATTGTATTTATTATCTATTTAATGGAATGTAATTATATCACATTAGATAACTACACAGGGTTTTAAATGTGAAAAAACAATGCAAAGGGTAAAAAACTGAAGCAATTCTTTTTAAGATAGTTTGGTAATAAATTTTGTTTCATATTTTAAATTCTTAAAATTGTTTATGATATGGTACAATTTGGCAAACTATTGTAATGGTGTACTGGAAAAAAATTATTTTTAATCGGGACTAGGCTAGCACTTCTGGTGTGAGGGCTTGTCATGCCCTTTTCTGGTTTGTTCATTCACCTTTGATGTCCACTTGGCACTCAACTCTCACTTGTGGCTCCAAGAAGCTGTAATAGGTACAATGGCCATACCCCAGTAAACCATCTCAGCAGATGGGTTAAACCAAGTTGAGGATAACTGACCTCAAACTCATTAATGAGTTGGAGGGAAGTGTCCCTAAGGTACATGAAAACTTCTCCCAGCAGAAGGGGTGAATGAAAACAATTTGTTCCAATGGCCATGAAGGCAGGGGAAAAGGGCACTGAGGAACACTTAAAGCTTGGTCAGTCAATGAAGATATTAAGGATGTCCACTGCATCCTGAGCCATCACCAGTCATCTTGACTTGTCCTGACTATAGACTTAATGACTCTGGAAAAGAGAGAGAGGCCAACTACTTTGTGCAACTCTGTTAAATACAATTTATACTTAAGTCAAAAGATATTGCCAGTGATATTATTTTGGTCCTCTTCAAGTATGAAGGACAATAACAACAACTAACCAACCAGTCTATACAACTCATGCTCTCTTCTCTCCTCAAATAATGACAAGACTCTGATACAGTTCCTTGTCACCTTACTCCTGAACTATAACTGTAGCTTACAAGTTGATTGCCCTCCTTCTAGTCTCTCCAAGGAAGTTGTGAAAAAAGATTTCACAGCTATGACTATAAAGAAGCAGTGTTTGAAATGGTATTCCAAAACATAAAAGATCTAGGCTTGTTAGCTTGCAAACATAAATAATTTCACTAGCCAAACTAAGTATAATCCTACTAGAGGAGGAAAAAAAGGAAAAAGGACGTTTAATGAAAATGGAGGTTTCTTAGCATTCCTGTTGAAAAGACCAGAACACAATCAAAACTTTGAAATATTCAAAAGCAAAAAGAAACCTAAAAAGGTAAATACAAGGTAGCAATCTTTTAGAAAAGACTTAAGAATAAAGTGCATTCTAATGAGGAGAGAAGTTCCCCATAGAACATCATGTGAGGAGGGGATCATAGGAGGAGTCTAACAAAATTTTGTTACGTTTGGATGATCTTAAGGAAAGAGAATAGTAGAGATGAAAAGGAGAATAGTTGTAGAGTAACTCATCTCAGATAATCAGAGGTACAAGGACAACTCTATACAAATGAGGATGAGAGGGCTTGAAGTCACTTGAACTTCAATTTCATCTGAATTGGTTAAAGACTAGAGTATTCAAATACATACACAAAAAGCTTGATTAGATATTCAAAATATGGAAAATCTATAGAGAAATTAGGCATAATGAAAACAAACCCTGAATTTAAAGAAGGGATAGGGGAAAGGGGCTCAGAAGAAAGAAAGGATAAAAAACTACAATAAAAATCTGGATATGGGGAAGAGAAGAGACCAAGGAGGGAAAGTTGTTTGCCTCCCTTTTTCTATGTAAAGAGGGTTCCAGAAGGATAGAGAAGAAAAAGTAGAAGAGAACAAAATGAAGGAAAATACATAAAATTCAAACAGTTTTGGGCAAATAAATCCAATGTAACTACCTTTGGAAGAGAAACAATCAACTGGAAAAACCTCTGTTTTTTTAACAAGTTTCTGTTAAAGGTCTCATTTCCAAGAAAGATAAGGAACTCATTTAAATTTCTAAGAATAAGACATTCTTTAATTGATAAAAGGTTAAAATAAATAAACAGAGAGTTCTCAAAGAAAGTAATCCAGGCTATCCACAAAGCCATTAAATCCAAGTTATCTCTAGTGAAGTGAAAAAGATCTCTTCATCACTAACAATTAGAGAAATATAAATTAAAGCCACCCTGAGGTTCCACTTGACACTCATCAAATTGGCAGTCTTTAATAACAAAACAAAACAAAAATAACATTATGCTGAATGAGCAAAAAGAAAAGTCATATTAATATACTATTGGAGGAACTACAAATTGGTACAGCTGTGCTATAAATCAATTTGGAACTCTGCCCAAAAAAGTTACTAACCTGTGCACATAACTTTTGACCCACCAATACTACTATTAGGCCTAGACCACAAGGAAATCAAAGAAAAAAGAAACAGTTCTATTTGTAGAAAAATGTTAATATGAGCAGCATTTTTGTGGCAAAGAGTCAGAAACTAGAAACTGCTAACAACTGGAGTTAACAAATTATGACATATGCAACACTATTATTCTGTAAAAAATGAAGAAAGAAAAGTTTCAGAGAAACTTAAAAACACATATATGAGAAGCAGCTTGGGGGCACAGTGGATAGAGCACCAGGCCTAGAGTCAAAAGGACCTGGGTTCAAATCTGATCTCAGACACTTCCAACCTTTGTGATTCTGGACACTTAACCCCTTTTGCCTAGCCCTTGCTCTTCTGTCTTAAGAGTTGTTACTGGGTCATAAGGTAAGTACTTTAAAAAAAAAAATCATGCATGGAATGAGGCAGAGAGAAATAATCAACACTGTAAAAACAACTATGAAAGACTTTGGACTTCTGACAAACAATTAATGGTTTTGGAGAAAAGATGAGGAAGAATACTTTACCCAACTCCTTAAAAGAGGTGATAAGACTTAAGTAAAATGTAGAGAGCAGTTGCAGTTGTGTGACATGTTTGGAAGCCAGATTGAAAAGTGTTGAAGAATTAAAGAGAATTAAAATACTTAATAGATTAAGTGCTAACATCAACATCTGAAAATATCAGTTAATATGCTCCTCTTTTATTAATATCACACTATTGATAACTACCTCTTGAATTATTAGCCTTCAAGGCAGTTGAACACCCTCCAGCTAACATTTTTCTGTAAACACTGAATAAGAATTTTCCCTAAAATCAAGAAAAATGTGGCCAAGTCAAAAATTTAATAATCTACATGATGTCATTTTATTACTAAGGAAAATTAAATGGGACTGCATGATTTTCTCCTCGCAAAGACACAATGACCATTCTTTAATATTTTATGCTTTAACAAGTGAATTTTAAGTATTTTAATGAATCTTGCCTAGATAAAACCTAGCCGGTCTAATTTCAAGGCTTGTCTTTTCCCCTTAAATTTCATTTACCAGAGGACAGTGAAGTGGATTAAGAGCCAGAGCTAGAGAAGGGAAGTCCTATACTGAAATCTGACCTCCGATATGTTCTAGCTGTGTGACCCTGCACAAGCCACTTAACCCCCATTGCCTAGCACTTATTGTTCTTCTGCCTTATAACCAATACAGTATTGATTCTAAGATGGAAGGTAAGGGTTTAAAAAAAATTCATTAACCAAATAAGTCAGTATAGACCTAACAGCAAAGGAAACATGCATGTAAAAATTCTACAATTTTAATTCTACATTTAATATCCAAGCATTTAGTAAGCATCTTACTATAATCTTATTGCTATTAATACAGAACCATCCAGTCTTAGGTTTGGAAGGAGACTCAAGAGTCCCTTAGTCCAAGCTCTGTGACAGATTAGTTATCCACCTGTTTGCCTAGCAGCTCACTATTTCCATATTTCAATCAAAAGTATACTTCAACTTCCCAGCATTATCTTGGACTCTTCAATCTCCCCCTCTCACCCCACAGGTTCCAAATATTGCTGTTTTGAGTTCCACAATATCTCTTGCTTTTCTTTCCACCAAAGACATAAGCACAACCAAGCCCTCACCACCTGTCACCTAGATTTTTACAACACTCTCCTAAAATGGTCTCTCTACCTCAAGTATCTCACTACTACAATCCATCCTACATGGAACTGCAAAGGCTTAATCTCTAGTATAAAATACAAGCTTTTGTTTTTAACTTTTAAAGTCCTACAAAAATTGGTCCCAACCTCTCTTGTCAAACCCATTGGACATTTGTCCTACTTCCACCCTGAGATCCAGTTAAATTAGCAAGCTTTCTTTCTTTCTTTCTTTTTAAAAACCTTTACTTTCTGTCTTAGAAACAACTCCAAGACAGAAGAGCCAGGGCTAAGCAAAAAAGGCCATGTGACTCACTCAGGGTTACACAACTAGGAAATGAGGCCAGATCTGAACTCAAGTCCTCCCAACTCGAAGTCTGCACCCCATCTGCTATGACACCTAGGCTCCCCCTCAAATTAGTCTTCCACAAATGACATTCCATCAACTGTTTCAAAACCTTGGTACTAAAAGTACCCCTTCCTTACTTTTACCTCAAGACGGCTCAAGCACTTTTCTGCATGAAGTTCTTCCACATCCCCCAAATGCTAGTTGCCATCTTTCCCAAACTACCTTGTTGTTGTTTCAGTCATATCTTAACTCTACACGACCCCACTTGAGGTTTTCTTGGTAAAGATACTGGAATGGTTTGCCATTTCCTTCTCCAGATCATTTTAGTTAAGTGAGGTATCCAGCATTACACAGCTAAGAATCTGAGGCCAGATTTGAATTCAGGAAGACAAGGCTTCCTGATTCCAGGCCCAGTGGTCTACCCATTGCACCCCCTAACTGCTATATTTAGCTACTCTGTATATGTTTTTATTTATTCAACTGTATGCTTACTTTTATTATTTTGTCTACTTGTTTTCCCCAGCACAGAGTAGATATTTAATAAATGCTTTATTGAGATATGTTAACTCATTCCATTGTTGGAGAACTCAAATTGTCAGAAACTAGAAACTAAGCCTAAATCTACCTCCCTCTAACTTTCACTGAACTTCAGGGCTAAAAGGAACCTCAGGGAGCCAACTTAAAGACAAAAAGTATAACCCACAAATCCAAAACATTTATATGTAGTTTTAAACCAAATTTTTACACTTTATATGTGAATATGATCATATCTAATGTTCAGGGAATTTTCACTCATGTTTTAGTAATTCAATTCAACAAACATCTATTAAGTACTATCTGTGAAACAAGGAAAGCACAAAAACAAAAATAAAAATCCCTTCCCTCAAGGAGCTTACATTCTATTGAGGAGATATAATGTTCTTTTTTTTTTTTCCCAGAGTAATCCAAATCCATTATTTCACTCATGTAGGAAACCACCACATTGGAAATTCCTTCTCCCAAAGCAGATCAGTGACTGTAATTTATCAGTTTAGAATTACCATGGGTAACTGAGAGTTTAAGTCACTTGTCCATGGTTATATTGTTGAAGTATATATGTCAAGACTGAAATCCAGCTCTTCCTGACTCCAAAGCTAGCCCTTTATTAGTACCAATAAATACATGGTAATTTCAGATGCAAGATTCTACAAATTTCTCTTTTTAAGATCCAAGCCAAGAAATTAAGTTTTTGTCCATAGGATAAATTATTCTGGATTTCCTCACCTTAAGATTGGGTAGATTAACACATAAGGTAGTCAAGTAACTTAATGCTTCTCTGCTTTAGGGATATAGGATTTCATCAGTGTGGGTACTCGTTCCACAAAGCAGGATTCTGATGATGAAATACCTTAATAAACGTTCAATTACATTAATCAATAATCACTTATAAAATACTTTCTTTGGTAATTTCCTTACCACAAAACTGCAAAATACTTAGTCTTATTTTACATAAGACTAAGTCATGTTCACATAGCTATTAAGAGGGACCATTCAAATTCAGATCTCTTAAGTGTTACTAATGTTTTTCAGAAAATAAAAAGTGAAAACTAGGCTTATGCCTCTTTATGTTAAGTTCATTTAAAAAATTCTGCATGAATATTGGTTATTTATAGGAAATCATGTTTTAAAACAGAATAGAAACTTAAACTAGAAAAGCACAGACACTAAGATTTTAGCATCTTCAGACCCACAATATCCTCAGTCCCTGATTCCTTCTGACTTCATATCTCTCCCCCTCATTACCCTAAGACCCAAAGCATGCAGTCTGATACTGCTGAGAGTAGAACCGAATCTATTTGAGGACATAGATGAAATCTGAAGTTTCCCCACTCAATATTCAAGATTTTATTTCTCCCACTTTACACTTGACTTTCTACTTTCATATTGTTTGTACTGAATCTCTCTAAATTACTGTGAACAAAGTAGAGTTATAGAAATTTGAAGAGATACCACTTAAATAATCCCCTTTTGGACATTAAATAAAGAATGAGAGTTCACATTTATTTTTAGATCTTTTCATGATGTGAATGGAGATGTAAATACTTGGTGGTTACTTTATTTTGGTCACGATCAATTTATTAGCAGATGAAATCAGAGATTATTCAGAACATAGTAACAAGGTAGTATTTTAGGTGAATAAAGAAAAACTTATAGTATACAGTGTAAGATGAAAAGAACATTTAGGAAGTTCACAATAGTTTCTTTGAAGCATTTGAAGAGCTGTCATGTGGAAAAGGGGTCAGATTTTTTTTCTCCTTGGACCCACAGATTAGAATTTGAGAGAAATAAATACAAGTTATAAGAAGTCTAATTTAGGCTTTACTTTAGGAAAAACTTCCTAACAATTAAGAGATGTATAAAACTGAAAGGAGCTACCTGGAAAGGTAGTGGGTTCCCCCCTTATTATATAGCTGCCAGCAGAAAATGGATATCCACTCCTCAGATGTTATAGTGGGAATTCCTTTTAGATGTATGTTAGATAATCACTCAATTCCCTTCCAACTGTCAAATTCCATGATTGAGATGACTTCTATTAATAGCCTAGCAACATAACATTTAAGTTAAAATTTATCTCAGAACAATTTTACATAGTTAAATTCACTTGGGCCATAGCATAAAAAGTTACTCTCTGAAATGAAAGGATTAATACTGTGACAGTCAAGTTGTTTGCAGTGTGTAACTCATCTTCTCTTGATTTCTCTAAATTGCCAATAATAAGAGGTAGCATTAGAAAAAATGCCACAAATAGTATTCAAATCTCATTTCAATCAATGGTTTCACCCACCTTCCCTGCCAATCAAATGAACTTTTTCGGGAAAAGTAAAACTATTTGATAAACTTGAAACATTGCAATGGAATATGCTAACAAATACTGAATGCATCATAGGGAAAATTCAAAGGCAGTGAAGTGACTGCTTTAGAAAATGTTTTAACGAAAATATCAACTACAGAAACCATTAAATTCAAGGCAAAGTTCTTTTGCTTTCAGTATTTAATTAAGATTTGAATTAATATACAATGATATGCATACTACTTTTTTGAAATTAAGAAATTTATTTTTATATCTTCCATAATAATAGTTACAATAGAGTGCTTTAAAATTTGTAAAGGATTTTATTTCATATATTAAAAAATCTTTATTTCCAGACTTGGGATAAGAAACATTCTCACTCATGCAAAAGAAAAATTAAATTACAAGCCTGAAATTGGTTCGAAATTTTCTAGTTTTTTGCATGCAAAAAAACTTATTACTGGAAATTCATAACTGAACCATAAGCTTCCTAGGGTGTCTACAACCTTCAAGAGTGATCAATTTCATTTTGTTCTTAATGGGTTTTTTTTAGTAATGTTCTTGGCGTTCTCTCATCCAAATGAATAACATAAATAATAGCAGCAATGGCTAGGACACCACCTTAAAAAATAATCTATACTGATTTAGATACCAACTGGTGAGCTTCAAAAGACAAAATATTAAATTTTGTAAATATATTCAGCAATTAATCCAGTTCAGAAATTTACATTTAAAAGGTTATTTTAAAGACAACTTAAGATAGTAAAACACAAGAGATGAAAGGAATTCCTTTTTCCTTTCATAAAAAACATAAGGCTTCCATTTATTAGAGAAGGAGTACAAATATACCACTAAGTTTAGCAATCTGGACCTTTTATTATTACAGCAACGAATCAGTTAGGAAGCAAAGCAGTTTAGTGGGGAGAAATTAAAGCTAAGAAGATACGCACTGATGCTCAGAAGTTACTGTTCTAGCCCACATGGAAAGGTCACAGTCTAAAGTTTGGTTTCTCAAGAAAACCGAGAAAACTTAGAGGAACACAATCTTAAAAGACCCGGGGTCAAACAAGCACGGAAATTGGGTCGGCTTCCAAAGTAAGAGAGGAATAAAGGGGTCCAGCTTTGCACCCGCTTCTTCTTCATCCGCCTTCCCCCACCCCATCCTGCTACAAACGCTGCAGGCTGGGGAGGCTGTAGGGGGCGGATAGGCCACAAGGAGGAAATAGAACTGGGGTGCCTGACGAACTCCACGTATCAGCAGGGGGGCTGCAGCCTCCCCAGTGGGGGAGGGGAGGGAATGAGAGATAAAAGCTCCAACTTTTCTCTCCACTCCCAGTGAGGTGTCTAGTAGGCCGTGCGTGGTGCTGAAACTTTGCCCCCGCCCCCAAGCAGCTTTCTAATTCCTCGCTCCCTCCCCTTCGGCCGAGCACCCGCGGATCCGAAGGCCATCCGAGCCACAGAGACTCTTTTCCTCCCTCTCCCCCCCCCCGCCCCTCCCGCGCCGCCCCACCAGCCCGATGTTTACCTTTGGCTGCAAATGAGGCTCCCGCTTACGGCGGGGTGGCTGCGATGTTTCCTCCACACAAGTCTCCGGGTCACCGTCACTCGGTTTCCAAGTTCCCCAACATGGACTCCTCCACTTCGCTGCCGGAGGTTATTTCGGGGAGCGCCGTGTCTCCGGTACTAGGGAGGGCTGCAAGAGCTGGGCCGCGCCGGAAGGAGGTGGCGACGGGGTTAACCGAGACCGGAGCAGGGCTAAGCCTCTCTGTTCCGCGGACGCCGCCGCTGCTTCCTCACCTCGTCTTCCCTTCTTTCCTTTTCTTCCTCTTCCTTTCCTCCCCCCACCCCCCCCACCAGCCGATCCCTCCGATTCCCCTCTGCTCAGCTATGCGACCACATGTCGGCATGCGGTACCAACCGGACCTCACTTCTGCCCACTCCAGCGTTTGCTCTTCGCCCCTGTCTTCCCTTTCGGGCAGTTCTACGACACCCAAGGAGACCACAGGGCGGCGCTGCTATCTCGACTAAAGATAGCGTGGCGAGCTAGCGTCGCGCGTCACACCAGCTGGGACCGGAAGAGAGGGAGCGGCTGAGTGGAGGCTTCTGGGAACCGTACTCTAGAGGAAAAGAGGCGGGGAGGGGTGGGACGGAAAGGGAACGGGAGAGGAGAGCGTTCCTACCCTTTTGCTGCTGACTGGCTTTCTACGAATGCTGCACGTGTCTTTCCCTGGCCCAAGCAGAGGATTGGCTAACTTGTGGCTGCGCGACAAGAGTAAGAGAGTCCCCGGAGCGCAGAAGGAATCTAGGGAAATTTAAAGCCGCAGGAAATTTCAGCTGCTCCCAAAACGGGGAAAGTTAACCTCAGGTTTAGTCGTGACTTGGGCGGAGGAGTTCGACAAAGTAGGGTTTCTAGTCTTTATACTGTGAGGAGAGTGCCAGCAACTCCTTCTGAGAGGGACGGGTTCCGTAGACAGCTTTTCCCTTCGGATGTTTTTGCGTAGGTTGCCCTATACTTGGAAACGAATCCCTCTTTACCTCCAAATCTTAACAAACTTACGTTGTTTTGTTTTCCAAAATTCACTTCTAGCTTCAACTCTTACTTGAGGGGTTTTGGTCCCCTCACCTACCCTTTAACTTTTGTTTGTTTTCATATTTGTAGGAGATAAAGTGAGAGTGAGAAGGACTGGATTCAAGTGTGACTTGTAGATGTATGATCCCAGGCGAATCATTTAACCTCCCAATGTCATAGGCAACTCCAGGAAGCCAGTTTCCAAAAATTATAATTTGCTCTTCCAGCAATTCCTTATATCCCTGAAATCACAAGCCCAGTTTCTGTCCCTGGGTTTGTAATTTTGTGTGTGCATTGTTTCTACCAAAGATGATGCTCCTTGATATCAGGGACTGATGTGTGCCTGATATATGTAGGACTTTAATAAATGCTTTTAATTAATAGATTCTCTTAAATTTGTAAAAATCTTAACTAGAGGGGAAAATCTTTGTAGCAATCTTTTAAAATTATATTTTATTGTACCAGTTACATGTGGTAACGTTTTTGATAAAGGTCTGCTATTCAAGATATGTAAGGAGTTTATATAAATGTGTAAGGTACATTTTCCAGTAAAGAATATGAACAGGCAGGTCCCAAAAGTAAGAAAGCAAGTTTTCAACAGCCATATAAAAAAATGCTGCAGATATATTCACAGGTTTACAGATAAATAAGTAAATACAGAATTGCCATCTCTATTTGATGATTCTCCAATCCTCTCCCAGACTCTCAGCTGAAGTCCAATCTCACATCTCTAACTTTCAATTTCAGACAGCAAATCTAGTAGATATTTAAAACTCAATGGACCCAAAGCTCAACTCATTATCTTTCCTCCTACTTTCCCTATTACTACAGAAGAATGTATGGGTGTTCTAGGAGGACTAGTACCTCCAGTGTGAGGACTTGCCAAGCCCTTATCAGGCTTGCTGGATTCATGTTTGGTGTCCAACTGACACTCAACTCTTACTCATGGCTACATGAAGCTGGAGCATGGATGGTGGCCACATCCCAGTAACTATCTCAGAAGCTGGACTGAACCAGCTTGAGGTTAACTGACAGGCCACAACCCTTTTGATGAGTTAGGGGGTGGCTATGTGTGTGAAGACTTGCCTTGGTGGAATGAGTGGATGAGAACAATTTGTCCCAACAGCCATGAAAACAGCTGAATCAGGACTGGGGAGCACTTAGAGCTTGGTTAGACATCGAGGAGGCCTAAGATCATCCATTGCATCCTGAGCTATTTACCAGCTATCTTGACTTTTGTCCTGACACTGGACTTTGATGACTCTGGAAGAGTCAACCACTTTGTGTAACTCTGTCTCACTTCAATTCAATTCATGTTAATCAATGATACATGTAAAACCCAGTGGAATTGTGTGTCAACTACAGGTGGAAGGGAAAGAACATGAAAAATGTAACTAGGGGAAAATATTCCAAATTAAATAAAAATTTTAAAAAAAATCAATTCATGCTTAAGTTATCCTGTGATATCATTGGTCCTCTTCAAAAATGAAGGACAAACAACAGAGGGCAATACTATCTTCCCATTCCCTCAACCTTGAAACCTAGGAGTCCTTCCAGACTCCTCATATCTGTCCTCTCCTATTCTCCATATTCAATTTGTTGCCATGGCCTATCGATTTCCCCTTTTTAACATTTCTCCCATATGTCCCCTTCTCTGCTCTAACAGATTACAACTCTAATGCAATAGCCTACCTAGAGGGTCAGCCTGCCTCAAGTCTCCTTTTTTCCAATTAATCCTCCAGCCACCATAGTACAAGATCTGATCATTCCACTCCCAACTTAAACTCTAGTGGTTCTTATTGCCTCCAGGATCTATATAAAAATGCTCTCTTTGGCATTCAAGGCTCTTAGTAACCTTTCCCTCCCACCTTTCCAGTTTTCTTACACCTTCCTCCCTACCACATACTCTTTGATCCAATGACACTGGCCTATCGGCTGCTATATGAACAAGACATGCCATCTCTCAACCCTAGGCATTTTCTGTCTCTCTCCCATGCCTGGCATGCTCTCCCTCCTCATCTCCATCTACTGACTTCCCCCAAATCTTTTTAAGGCCCAACTAAAATTATATCTTTTACAGGGAGCTTTTTTTCTAACCACTCTATTCTAGTGCCTTCCTTATATTAATTATTTCTAATTTGTCCTATATATAACTTGCTTTGTATATATTTATTTGCATGTCATCTTCTCCCTTAGAACTGTAAGCTCCTTGAGGGCAAAAACTGTCATTTGCCTCATTTTGTATCTCTAGCATTTATGGAGCATGGCACAAATTAGCAATTTAATAAATATTTACAAGTTGATTGAAATCATTAAACTACAGTTGACCTGGAAATACTAGTATTCGACACATGCTTCCAAAGGGATCAGTGAAGAAAGGAAAGGGCCCCTCAGAACAAAACAATTTGTAACTCCCAAAATTCTGCCAACTAGCACTTGCACTGACAGATTATTTCATTGGAGGCAGCAGCTACTACTGGGTTTTGGATCTCTGGGCATAACTCTGTAGCCTCTGTTTCCGTCACAGGAGCTCATGGGTCTCCAATAGTGTTTCCCAACAAAAATCAGTCAGTATTCTCAATTAATTTTTAGATAAAGATATTTGCTAAGAAGGCTTAGCAAGAACAATAATTGCAAAAAAAAATTTTTTTCATCAAAAAGTCCAGGGCCATGTTGGCAAATCTATGGAATGTGTGCCAGATCATGCCGAAGAAGGCTGCTCCCCTCCCCCTCTACAAGCATACCTGAGGGCATTTCTCACATGACCTGCCCCTCTGCCCTGCAGCCCAATGGGAGTACTTCCTCCCTCCCCTGTCTGAGGTAAAGCAGGGGGCTCACATGAGACATGAGGGTTGCAGTTTGGGCACTTGGTTTCTAAAAGTTCATCATATAGGGTGCATTCTAATATAAATAGACACATAGTCCATGGGAAGAATGAGAAGAATTAGCTTCAGTGTTGTGAGGCACCCATCTAGAAAACACTGTTGCAAAAGATATAGCTCATAATACCTGTGTACATAGTATTTGAGAAGTCATCCATACTTCTTTTTTACTTTTCTTTGTATCAGGAAGTATTTGTCTTTATTGATGTTTGTTAAGTTCATAATAACAAAAAACATTTAAAAAATGAATGTCACTGAGAAAAAAATTGACAGAATTCAGATGAGGAATCATTTTTCCAATACATATATCAACTGTAAGATTTAGGTTTTATGCTAAATATGAGAATTCTAAATTAACATTATGGTCACTGATTTAAAATATTATCCCTTAAGTCAAAGTTACTGTAGCAGCTTTATTTTACAATGAGGTAGGAAAGGGTGAAAGTGAGAAATGTAAGAGACAGAAAGTACTACCTACCTACAAATACCCTAAATTTAATCCTAATGTCTCCAGACCACAAATGTGAATCTGAAAGCAAATCTCACCAGAATCCAAAATCCTAATTAGGAAGCCGAAATCTGTAGAGCCAGGAGACACCGAAGAATCCTCCAAGAACCTTCAGTGCACACAAGACTAAGAACACCAAGCAGGGAGTGTCCCACCGAAGTGCCAACAAGCAGAGAGTCTCTTCATCAAAGAACCAAGGAAAGAATCACTCCACTCACCACCGCAGGATTCAATGGAAGCATCTCTTCAAACACCAAGGCAGGAACGACTCCAAGCCAGAAGATCCAAAGAGAGAAGAAGTCCCAAATCCAGGAAACCATGGCCTTTTTATAGTCCTTTCTCCTTGTCACTTCCTATTTCTTCCCCTCTTCACAGGAACTAATCACAGCTCTGAAATTGCTTAGCCCTACCCAGGGCTGGACAGTCCCCTTTGGAGGTGAGAGTTTTTGACTTGTGAATTCTTCCACCTAGTGACTGGTCAAGTATTAAGTAGAGGTGTCTTCAGTTTTTGATTAATTAAACTAAAGGTTGCTGATTGATTACATTAGAAATAACAGAGAGAATTCTATCTCCATACCATCTAAGAGCATGTGCACATTTGAAGTCTTATGCATATCTCAAAAAGAAATGCCATTATATCTAACTCCATTAAAGCCTCTAAATTATGTCTCTAGGCCAAAACCTAAATTTTGGATCTACTCCTGGAATGTTATAATAAATAGTAATAATATATTAAGCACTTACTATGTGAGGGACAATATGCCAGGCACTAGAGATACAAGGATAAAGTTATAAAGCCCCCTGACTTACATTCTAAAGGGGTTTTAAGAATATCACAGATCAACTGATACAGGATATGTGCAGGTAACAATAGAATCGCTGGGCCTAAAGGACTGGTGTTTTGGACTCACACAGATTAAGGGTCAGTCCCTACAAAGCCTAGTCACAAAAGAAAGAGGTCTGGTTCTTTATTCCCTTATACCAGTTCTAGAGAAAATATTATATTTGGCTCTTGTCCAAGGTCTCCCCAAAGAGAGATCAGAGAAGTACTCAACATGCAACAAAGATCAGGTATAGTAAAACTATTTCCTCTATGCAAAAGAAATGCTTAAAATATAGTCAGAAGTATGAATTAATAAAGAGTCAAGACATAAAATAATAATCAGATCTCATAACCTTCATGGTTAAAACTTAAAACATTAAAAGAAGGAGCACTTAATGATACTTCTGAAAATCCAATTCATCTTTATCTTAGCTTTCACTGTCTAAATAGCTACCTCAAAGTCTACATCTCTTGAAAAGCCATGGCATGGCTTGGATTCATCTTGTCAGTGGTAGTCAAGGATGTAATTGCAGCTTTCTCCTCTTATTGCCAGTAAGCTCTAGTTGAGAGATCCGAAAGCTCCCAATCTCCTGCATTTACTATATTGCCTCCAAGGCTAGATACATCCATGTTATTTTGTCATCTATATTTAAAAAAAAAAAGGAAGATAGGACAGCCAATAGTCTCTGAAGTATAGGTTCATATTTTAGGTAGCATATGTTCACTGCCACGAGTGAATAGCCACTATAGCTGTGACTAGTCTGGGAAAAGAGTAACTTCTCCCACAATGGGAATCAGATGTGAGAAACTAAAAAAGTTCCCACATGCCCAGGGGGCAATAAGATAAAGGGAGTAAGGGGACAGAATTGCTTTTTTAAAAGCATAATAAAAGTGGACCATTTTTCCTGATTTAGTTTAATATTTTTTGACACAATACCTTTCCAATGCTGCCCCCACAGGTTCCAAGGGATTACTACATCATCTCAAGTTCCTTCAGTGCTGGGCTATATCTAGAGAATATCTAGAGAAGTATTCAAGAAAGCTTAGATCATCTCCACAAATATTTCATGGGGCATGATCTGCCTGAGAAAACTAAGAGGAGAGATGATTATTCCCTTTATTTACAAAATAAAGTGATGGGGGAGAGGACTAACAACTAAGGGAATCAAGAAAAGCCTTATGAAGGAGCTAATGGAATTCTGTGAGGTGGTGATGAAGAAAGTAGGTTTTAAAATATTATATACAGAGAAGAGTAGTTAGATTGGGCAGTGATAGTATATTGAATCTACAGTCAGACTTCTTTCAGTTCAAAACTTCAGACACTTACTAGTTATTTACCTCAAAACAAGCCACTTAATTTGGTTTAATTCCTCATCTGTAAAATGGGAATGTAGTTACTTCATAGGATTATTGTGAGGATCAAATGAGATAATATATGTAAAGCATTTTGCAAATTGCAAAGTGCTATATAAATGCTAGCTATTATTATTAAGCAAGCCAACTTGGCTGGAAAAAAAAAGCATATAAGAGGAAATGATTTGTAATCAGCCTGGGAAGGTATATTAGAGCCAGATTGTAAAGTTTTTAAATGCTAGAGAGGAGTTCGTGTTTCATTATAAACAAAAAGAGCTACTAAGAGAGGAGCTTCTATTGTCAGACCTGTGCCTTAGTTATGTAGTGTAATAGGTATAGGCTTTAAAAGTTTAAAAGCAGATTTGTGTAAGCATGTTAGGGAATGCCTTTGCTGGAAGTCTTGGACATTCTGAATAGAATGCAGGGGGTAGGGAGGAGAGGGCTGAGCAACAGACATATTGCTGTTCTGTGAGGGGTTTGGAGCAGAAGTGCAATCAACAGTCCCTATTTGACCTGGGATCTTGGAGAGTGGTGAAGGTTGTGAAGAGTGTAGACATCAATCCTGCAAGTTAACTGAGTAGGGAAGTGGCCTGCGTTCTGGTGGACAGTCTGCAGACATCTCTCCATACCTGGTTACTTTTGGATCATCAGGTGTGAAGGAGTTGGTTTCTGGTATCCTAAAAACATCTCTGGAACAGTTGTGAGACCCCAAATCCAAGCCCTCTTCCTCAGGTCCTTGTCAAGCTGTCAAAACCTGGCAGAAGCTAGGTTGGCTAAGGATCTTACCATTTTGACTCCAGTCCTGGGCAATTAGTCATAGTTTCACCTAACCACACCCCCTCCTAGCCCCTCACATTACAATTAAACTGTTCCCCTGTGTGTTTTCTAGTTCTTTAAAGTCTTCATTGTATGTATTTAATACTCTTGAGTTTATTCCAGGCTGGGTGGGGCAGAGTGACAGTTAGTCAGGCTTAATTGCCATTTCTGTCAATGGTCATTCCCCTTACAGTTAAACCCAGTTCCCTGGCTTGTAAAGTCCTACACATTGTCCCTTCCTGTCTCCTATCCACCCCACTGAACCCACTAATAATATTTAAGTTAATTTCCCTGGTTTTCCCCATAAGAGTAGTACATAACTAAGCTATCATGGCAGTTACATGGAGGATAGATTAGAGAAGGGAGAATATAGATACAGAGAGATCAATTAAGAGAAACATTCCTTTGGGCACCAGTTTCTTGCCTTCTGCTGAAGAAGAAAAGTCTCCATCTTGTACATCAGTCTGTTACTCTTGGGAGAAGGGGAGAAAAGCCATTCCTTCATCTTCCTGAACCCACTGGTTATCTCACCTAAGATGTTGAATGCTCTAAGAGGCTAAACTCCTAGTGTAAAAGGGAATTCTTGGTTCTCTTTGAGTTCACACTTGTGAAAAGGGAATACTTTGTTCTCTTTGCCTACCTGGAGTTAACACTTAGATTGGCAATAACTTTGAATCAACACAAGCTTGAACTAGGTGGGAGAAGCTTGAAAACCACTTAGTGAGTTCACACCTTACTTGATGCTAGTTGAGAAGAAGAGTTCACACACTCAGAAAGGTGTGACTCCAAAGGTGACAACTCAGCAATTTGGAAACTGTGACTGACCCCCATGAAAAGGGGCAAGGACAGGAAACCACCATAAAAGCAGGCAGTCTGGTGAAGGAGGCGAGTAGAGAGTGAACTCCAAGAAGGAAGTCAGCTTCAAGAAGAAGGTCAACTCAAAGAAGAAAGTAGGCCTCAGGAGTCACCTTCAGCTCCAGTCATTGTCTTGGGTGAATGGATAGCTGGTTTTTCCCTTCCTGTCTTCTGGAGATAGTTTAATTCTGATTGAAGGTTAACAAATCCTGGCTGAGCCAAGCACTGGAACAATATTTAGTTATATAGTTTAATGTCTTTTCTACCCTTTTGTATTTCTCTACTTTCACCTCTTTTATAAATAAAAGGTTTATAATTTTATATATTTAGCCAAACCATTAATTTTAACACTTACACTAGGGATGTTGGTAAACTAGGAATGTTGGTAATCTATCTGAATTGATTCCCTAATGATTAACAAACTTTCCTTCCCAATGATTCTAAATCCCTAACTGTCATTTAAACCCAATTCTCCATCCTTCACTGCATAATCATATATTCTGGTTACCTTAACCTCAACTCTTTTAATATCTTACCATAAAACTTTACCTCTTCCACTGTGCTTTCTGAAATGTATGTTCAGGAGTTATGTTTTTTTCCTTAAATACATCTACCATCTTTTGGTTCTCAGTGAAACCTGTTTCTCCCTTGATAACAAAGATTCCCTGGCCTTCTTTTTCTATTTTCACTGATTTCCCACTCCCTCTTTCTGATTCAGTGGTCAAGGTAGAAGAGTTGGAATATCCCTTGCTCTTCAGTGCCATTTCCAAGGCCTCCCTTGACTTATATCCTTCAATCAATCTATCAATTAACATTTATTAATTGTCTACTATGTGTCAGACTGTACTAAGCACTGGAGATGCAAAAAGAGGCAAAAGATAACCCTCAAGAAACTTACAAACTAAAGGGGAGACAACATGAAAGTATACAAAGCTAGCTATATAGAGGATAAATTGGAAATAATTAATAGAGGGAAGGCACTGGAATGAAAAGGGATTAGAGAAAGTTTCTTAATGTTTTAGCCATTTACTAGAAATCAGTTTGAGATGCCTAAAAGGAAATAGGAGAAGCTCAGCAGAGAAGTTGGGGCAGTATAGGTAGATTTGAGAATCATCAGCATAGAAATAGTAACTAAATCCTTGGGAATCAATGAGATCACAAAGTGAAGTGGTATAGAGGGAGAAGAGAAGAGGGACTGATGGACACCTGTGATTAGGAGGTATGATCAGAGAAGGATCCAGTGAAAAGGAGATAGAGAAGGAGTGCTCAGATAGATAGACAGGAGAGAGTGGTGTCTGAAAACCCAGAAAGAAGATAGTATCTAAAGGGAGAGACTGATCAATAGTATCAAAAGACTGCAGAAAGGTCAGAAAGAATGAGAATTGAGATAACTTTGGATTTGGCCTCCAATAAATCATTAGTAACTATGAGAGAGCGGTTTTGGTGGAATTATAAGATTGGAAGATGGACGGTAAGGGTTTCCTTTTTGAAGAATTAAGTCTTGTTTTGTTTTTGTTTTTTTCAGAATGGGGAGAAATTAATATCTTTGTAGACAGTAGGGAATGAATCAGTAAAAAGGGAAAGATCAAAGATATGTAAAAGAGTGGGGATGACAGAGGGGATAGTCTTTTGGAGGAGATGGGACAAAATGGGATTACTTGAACAAGTAAAGGGGTTATCTTTGGTAAGGAGTAAAGGCTACTTCGTCATGTGAAATATGGATGGAGGACATAGTGACAGAAAACATGTGAGTGATAGGAGATGAACAAAAGGGGAAAAGAGCTCATTGTGAATGACCTTAATTTTTTTCTGTAAATGCAGGGTTCTTAGCCAAAACAGTAGAAGAAGGGGAGCCAGTTTGAAAAGAGATGGAAAAGTTTAGGAGAGCTAATGTGGAAAATGAGATAGTATATTCATAAGGGAGGTATATAGTAAGATAGCCTAGGAATAGTGAGGGCCCAGTTAAACTTGTGTAACATAAATTTGTAGTTGACCAAGTCAGCATATTTTCATGATTTTCTCCTTTATTCAGTACTTTGCTCAGTAGCACATGTTTTGTAGACAAGGCAGCGAATGTTGGGAGTAATCCAATGCTGAGACTTGACTAGACATAATCAGCAGTATGATAAAGGAGTTACATATTCAAGAGAGGATGATGGTGTAGTGTTGCACTGGTTCATCTAGAGGTCAGTATGGAGAGAAAAAAAAGAGATGGATCAGTGCTGTGGAGATGGCCTGGGAAAGAAGTGAGGGTTCAAGGGATTGGAGATCATGATGGAGATGAAAATAAGGATTTTTAAGGGAAGGTAGTAGAAGAGGTAAAAAGCCAATAGATTATATTCAGATAAGGGGATTTCAGAATTCTCAAATGTATAGGTGTTACATTTATAGATGAGGCAAGATCAAGGGTATGGCCAATTTTTGTGCATATGGTTCACTCAATCTGTATCTACTACCCAATCAAAATTCTGGTAGCTTTTATTACACACATTTGGAACACTCCCCTTCTTTCAGCGAGTTCAGTGTCTTTTTAAGTTTCTTGTTTCCAATTCCTACCTTCATGAGAGGGACTTAAATATATATAGATGCTCCCTCAAACACCCTAACTTCACAGTTTCTCAACTGATTTTATATGACTCCTCAGCTATGCACAAAAATGGTCATAGCCTTGATCTTGCCATCAACCTAAAATCCAGCATTTCCATGTTTGTGAACTCTGAAATTCTCGTCTGCTCACAATCTTCTCATTCCACATGTCCCTCTGTCTTAAAACCCCAAACTCTCTTCTTTGTCTACACCAGTGATTCCCAAAGGGGGCGCTACCACCCCCTGGTGGATGCTACAGTGATCCAGGACTGCGGTGATGGCCACAGGTGCATTTATCTTTCCTATTAATTGCTATTAAAATAAAAAAAATTAATTTCCAGGGGGCTAAGTAATATTTTTTCTGGAAAGGGGGTGGTAGGCCAAAAAAGTTTGGGAACCACTGGTCTACACCATGACCTCAGTTCTTTCCCTAGCCATTACTTCTGCACTAGCTATACTGCATCCCTTCCCCATGTGGATTACTTGGTGAATTGATTCAACTCTGGTATCTCCTCTTCCTTCCAGTCCCTTCCTTCCCTTATCCTAGTGTTAATTTTGCCCTGTCATGTCTCTGTCTTGAGTTATTCCCATCATCCATTGTCTTCTCTCCTACTTATTTACATACTACAAAAGGAAGCTGGAGGAAAAAAAATCAAGTTGACTGGGTCCCCTACAAAGTGAGCTCTTAGAATTTGTTTAGATATTGTAGAAGCTGAACTGGTCCACTGTATCCTAAGCCATTACAAGTCATCTTGACTTTTGATTTACCACTGGACTTCAAAGACTTTGAAAGAGAGTGTGAAGCTGACAACTTTGTGCAGTTCTCCCTCACTTAAATTCAATTCATACACAAGTCCAAGACATCACTCAGTGACATCATTTGTCCTTTTCAAAAATGATGGATGAACAACTATAATGTCACATCACCTAAACTAGGCCCTCACTACTCATACCTCCCTAATTTCGCTGACCACAATGGCTCTTCCAAACCTTTTCTTTTCTCCTGAAGTCTTCCATGACTCTCCCTCCCTTGAACCTCCCAGATAAAAATTTTACCTTATATTTTATTAGGGAAAAAAAATAAACATTTTCCAAGAGCTCCCTCTTCTCTCATCCTTATCTCACAGCACCCAGATGTCTCTTATATACTCTCCTTTCTCAACTGTATGAAATAAGATATCCTTCTTCTTGCTAAGGATAATCCTATTATATACACAAGCGATCTCAATTTATCCAGACTTTGCTCCTTTTTCAACACCTCTCTCATTTATCTTCTTTATCTTCTTGTCTGCTGACTTCTTCCTTACTTCCTATAAAAAGATTCATGTTTCTTCCTTCCTCCAAAACATTCACTTTTTCCTTCCACCTAACTATCCCACATGTCTCCTATCTTTTGTGGCTAAACTTGAAAAGACCATCTACAATTAACATCTTCACTTTCTTCTCACTCTTTTTAACTCTTTATAATCTAACTTCCAACACTTAGAAAGTGCAATACTGTATGTACAACTAGTAAGATATATCTTTAGAGATATAAACTGGTTATTTGAAATGATTCATTGGTGAGACTAAGCATGTACATCTGGGAAATTTCAACATGCTCAAATCCCAAGGAATCACAGGGCAGAATTGTGTAGATAGAATTTACCCTCCAAGGCACATCTGACCCTGCTCATCTTACCCAGCATCCCATTTGTGTGCTTACACTGCATGATCACAGTGTGAATGGATGGACATGAACGCACGTGTGTGGGGGGGACGGAGGATAAAAGTTTTGGTGTGGCACCACCCCCTCTCTCTACTTCCCAGAATGTGGTGGGAGAAACCATATTTGTGGTCAGTTAGGTTAGAAAATTAGGCATTATACTTCTATCCTTTCTTATTTTTTCTATTTTAAGTGATTATTAATAAAACTCTATGGAAAACTAAAAAAAAATTCAATTACACACTGCTCACCTGCCTTTGATGTCTACCTATCACCCAAGTCTCACCTGTGACTCTTAAGTATCTATAGCAGGGGTCGGCAACCTTTTTGGCCGCGAGAGCCATAAGCACCACACTTTTTAAAATGTAATTTCGTGAGAGCCATACAGTGCTCACAGTGCGCTCCTGTAACAGCGCCTGAAAAAAAATTGACTTTATGGCTCCTGCAGAAAGAGCCAGATATGGCTCGAGAGCCATACGTTGCCGACCCCTGATCTATAGGACAAAAGTAATCACCCCCTGGCAAAACTGTCTCATCAGAAGGACCAAACTAGGTGGAGGGTACCCAACAGGCTTCAAGCTCCTTGTTGAATTTGGGGTTTGTCTACCTTAAGCATGTGAAGACTTCCCCTGGCAGAATGGACAGATGAGAATAATCCTGTTGCAATGGCCAGGAAGGTTGCTGAAGTAGGTTTACATATGTTGAAACACCAAAGTCATCCACAGCATCGCAGGCTGAGTGTTTTCTACCAAAACATAAGATGAACAGTAGTAACAACAATTTCACTTGGTGATCTCAGTCACCTCCTGTGGATTCAATGATTAATTCTGTGCTGCTATTCTCAGATCTATTTATCCAACCCTAATCCTTTTTCCTAACTCCCAGTCTCTTATCTCTAAATGTCTGCTAGATATTTCAAATGGACATCCTGTAGACATTTTAAACTCATCATGTCCAAAATGAAACTCATTCTTGTGCTCCCACTAAACCCTCTCTCATTCAACTTTCCCTGTTATTTTATGTCAGCATCACCATCCTCCCAATCACCCAGGTTCACAACCCTGGTGCCATCTTCAACTCTTCACTGTCTCTCAATTCACCTTACCTCACCTTGTCATATCCATTCTGTCACCAAGTTCTGAAAATTTTACCTTTATAACAGTTCTCCTGTATACCCCTTTCTATCCTTTGGCATTGCTACCACTCTGGTTCAAGCACTTATCTCCTCACAAATAGACTATCGCAATAACCTCCTCATTTGTCTCTATGATAATGAGATTAAATCTACCCTGCCCATCTTTAGATTTAATCACCAAAGGCAAAAACATCTCCATTTAACTCACAAGTTGGGTGGTCTGTAACCCTCGTGTGCTAGAGTGACAAATCAGAATTTACTGACTGCCTCCTGGGCAGTCGTTAGAAAAATGTCTATTGTGATTGGACATGTAAACTAAGAGGAGGCCACAGGAAGTGATGCAAAAGAGGCCTCTTTAAAAAGAGACCTCAGTGAGCTGGGCCCTCTCTTCTGGTTCATGAATGGGACCTGAAGGATGTAATAATAATGAGAGCCAGCCACCAATGTTATGATAGAAAGGAGAGAGAGAAAGAGTCTATGAGGTGAGACTCTCTTCTAGCTCTCCCCTCGTGTCAAATATACACTGAGAGACTTTGAGGGGGTGTCACCCCAAAACTAGGTGACTTGGATGGTCATGCCACCCCACAGGAATTGGGGGCGAGGCTTCCCTATAAGATGAGGTATGGGTACCCCAATCTGATTCTGAATGAGGGCGGGGTTTGTGCAAGCCTCCCCTGAAGTCAATCAACTTCACAGCAGGTGGTCTGGCTCCAAGATGGAGGCAGCCAGACCAAGCTGTGGTTCCCTCCTCCCTTGTTGTCTCTCAGGCACTCTGGAACACTATCTGACTAATGAATGGCTTTTATTACTCACAATTTAGGGGTTGGGGAAAGGGGTGAAGGGCAGAGGGATTTTGGGGTGCCATCTTCTCTGTTCCTATGGAGTCCGTTGCTTAGGTGAGAACCTTAATGGCTCCCACTCCTAAGCTTCTCCCACCCCTTCTCCTTCTGTTTCTGTTTCTATCCTTTTCTATAATTGCAAGTTAGAACAGAAAGGGCCTCTCAGCAAGGTTAGGTAATGGGATAAGGAGCCCAAGAGATTGCTCCCAAAATGGAGTCCCAAAACTTAGCTGACTCATTTGTTGAAGTCTTGCTGGGTGAGAAGCGATGGGATGCCTTTAACCAGGGAATCGGGGTTTCAGTGTCTAAAGAAACATCCTCAGAAAGACCTCAGGACTGGATTTAAGCTGAGATGTTCTCCTCCTCCCTCAGTCCTCCACTGGAAGTTCTCTCCTCTCCTTCCTCCTCTGGAGAATTTCCCAGAATCCTCCCTGGTCTCAACTGTCACCAACTGCCAGCCACTCCTTCTCCGACTCCTTCTATCCCATCCCTCTTGCACAAATTCATCCTTACCAGGAGCTCTTCTGGTTCGTGACTGGACTTGGAGATCTGGAGCTGGTGAGACTGTTCCAGGTGGTGAGCGTTAAGACTGAATCTTTATGATCTTCTCTTAAGGAACTTCCTTTTAATAGAGACTCTGTGACAGAAGCCTTTGTTCATTTGCCTTTGAGGCCCTTTGGGCCTCTGGCTTCCCTTGGCTGAGGGTTAATTAGATCTACCTGGATTGAACTAGAGGATCAGAGCAAATTGCTTACTGTGTTAGATTACATATCCGATCTTATCCTCTCTCTTATTTCCTTATTTCTAATTCCTCTTCTCATTTGTAAATAAATTTCCATGAAAATCATTTTAACTTGAAGTTAGTCTTTAACTGGGGACTGATAATTGTTCAATCCCCTGGTGACCAACCTTTTAATATTTACCCAAACAAAACCCCTTTTTACCCCTTACATCTTACTGCTTCAAATCTCTCCCTATTCCAATTCATTCTCCGCTAAACTACCAAATTTATCTTCCTAAAGTTCATGGTAGTAACCAGGTCATTACTCTCTAATTCAATAAACTATAGTGGCTCCCTGTCACCCTGCCAGAATCAAATATAAAATCCTCTCTTTGGCATTCAAAGCCTTCCACAACTTGACTCTTTCCTACCTTTTCTAGTTTCCTTATACTGTACTTCCTCCAGTCCCCATGTACTCTGATCCAGATACATTGGCTTCCTTGTCGTTCTTCCCACATTATATTCCATCTCCCAGCTCTGGTTGCTTCCCAAGCTTCTAATTTTCTCTCCACAACTCTCTCGTAGATTCTCTTTAAGTCCTGGCTAAACCCCTCCTTCTGTGAGGTCTTTCCAGATCCTTCTTAATGACAATCCCTTCCTATTGTTGATTATTTCCTAATGCACTGTTGGGGATCTTGTCAACTCATTCAACCATTGTGGAGAAAACTTCGCACCTACAGGACTATAAAATAGTACATATTATTTGACCAGCAATACCTTACTAGGTTTGTATCCCAAAGTGATAAATAATAAAAAGAGGAAGGACATATTTGTACAAAAGTATGTAAATCTTTTTATGGGGGCAAAGAATTGGAAAGTAAGGGGACACTCATTGCAGAAGGGCTGAGTAAATGTTATAGCATATTATAGTATATGATTGTCATAAAATACTATGGTGCTGTAAGAAATGATGAGCAGGAGGACCTCAGAAAAACCTATAAAGATTTACACGAAGCAGAGCAAAGTAAGCAGAACCAAGAGAACACTGTACACGGTGACAGCAGTACTATACAATGGACAATTTTGAATAACTTAGCAATAGTCAATAATACAATGATCGAAAACAATCCCAAAGGATTCATTATTTTAAAAAAAAAATGCCATGTGCTTCCAGAGAAAGAACTGATGGAGTCTAAATCCAGGTCAAAGTAAACTTTTTTCACTCTCTCAATTTTTTTTGTTCAATGTTGCTTCTACAAAAGGATTAATATGGGAAAATGTTTTACATGATTATATATGAAAATTCTATATCAGATTTCTTACTAGCTCAGCATGGGAGAAAGGAGAGAAGTCAAGCCTCAAAATTCTTTCTAAAATGTCGGAAATTGTTTTTATATGTAATTGGAAGGAATAAAATTTTTAAAAAAAGTAAAACTCAGGATGAGGAATATTTGAAGAAATAGAAATGAGACTTTTTTTTTTAACCCTCACCTTCCATCTTGGAATCAATTCTGTGTATTGATTCTAAGTCAGAAAAGTGGTAAGGGCTAGGCAATGGGGGTTAAGTGACTTGCCCTGGGTCACACAGGTAGGAAGTATCTGAGGCCAGATTTGAACCCAGGACCATCTCTGGGCCTGGCTTTCAATCCAGTGAGCCAACCAGCTGCCTCGAGTTTTTCTTAGTGTACAAAATACTGTTTTTTAAGCCTAAAGTTATAGATAAAAATGTTATTTTAAGACTTGAAAAGTATTCAATATACAACACGAATCGCTAATTTTAAATCATCTTTAATTAGCAAGACATTAAGATATTCTTGGTGTAAAAACTAGGGGGTATGAATAAATTTATAGAGTTTTTATATCACATCAGCAAAATATAATTTTCTGGACATTTTAGGCAAAATATTAAATGGTTCCTTATGTATGCATTACCACAGACACTACACTCTTAACTGAAGTTGACTTGGAGCATGATAGCTTTGGCATAGGCAGATAAAAGGGTTATACTTTGTCATTTATAAGGAAATGGTCCCAAATTTGGACTTTAAGATTGTAAAATTATAATTCCACTTCATCTGGGAGACGTTTGCCTCTGTATTTTATTTCCATAAGAGTCTCAAGTATTGAGAAAAGAAACTAGCACCTGCCTCATGCCATTACTATATATCAATAGGAAAATTATTTTTTAATAAGAATGTTTAATAAATAAAATTCCTGGCTCAAGGGTTGAGGATTTTTTTCAAAGGCCTAAGAGACTATGAACTCAAAATCTAGAGGTGGACAAATTACAAGTAAGAAAAATAATAAATAAGATCGCAAAAAATATGAAATACTGCCATATCTCTTTAAGTGATTCCAAATATCAGGAGGATATAACTTTCAAATGGATGTCTGATTAGATATTTTCATCTGTTTACAAATTTCTTTTCACTGTTGAAACTGGTTAAAAAGGCAACTGAGGAGAAAACTTGATTGAAGGTAAGTTGGATAAGCTGCCAACAGGAATATATCATTTTCCAAATTTAATGGGGATCTGATTCTTTTTTTTCTTCAGAAGTTGCCCAGTCATAGATGACTAAAGGAATGGTGAATAAGCTGATTATAATTCCTGATAGTAAGAAAAAGGCCTAGGAGGAAAATAAAAATAAAGTACATATTATTTTAAGCAAAGTAGTATATTCATAAAACAAAGATTGTTGAGAAAGTAAGACTTCTTTCCCTCTTCTCTGTTTCTGTTTTTTAACTTGTTAAAATGAAAAACTGAAATAGGGTGAGAACAATACTGGTCAGGGAAGAAGGGAGGGTGAATAAAGTTAAAAAATACAATGCAATCAGTTTTTATTAGAAAATGAAGCTAGCTTGATAAACAGGATTTATAGCTAACACCATCATTTTAAATTAATCTCCACTCAATTTGATGCTAGATCAATTGATCAATCCAAATGCATGTATTAATTGTGTGCCAGGCACTGGAAACACAAATATAAAAAATAAAATAATTCTTATTCTGAAGGGTCTTATATTCCATAGGGAAGATATAGCTAAGTATACATAGAATGAAAAACAAATGATAATTTTTTAAAATAAAAAATAATTTAAAAATAAATTCAAGGGAGAAAAGGGGAGAAGTCACAGTTAGTTGAGGAAGATCAGGAATGAATTTTGTCAAAACTCCCATTTTTCCTCATTAACTCCTAATGGTCATGTTTAGAAAGTCAGCAGCTAAGTGGCTCATTGGATTGAAGCTCTGGGCCAAAGAGTCAGGAAAATTTGAGTTCAGGCCTGAGCCCACACATAGCTGTGTGAGTCACTAAAATCTTATTCACCTCAATTCCTCCTCTATAGGGGCAAGTCACTAAAATCCTATTTACCTTAGTTTCTCATCTATAAAATGGGGACACTAGAGAAAGACATGGCAAACTTCTCCATTTAGACATGACTGAACAAGCAAATAATAATCCCCTAGGAATCCAGCTATAAGTCTCATATTTTATCAGTGCAGATAATGCTTCTCAAATAGATATGAAAAATGTTACCTATTAACTTACTTCTGATAGCAGTGTAGACTATTTCTAAGAAATTACCCCATGCTCATTTTGAGACAACTATCATCTCAAGTAACACACGCATTCATCATATTTACATTAGCTGGAAAAGCAACTCCGAAGCCTTTCTTGGGATAACAAAAATGGTGCTCAAGAAGGTATTCATATAGTAGTCACTGCACACCTGCTTTCCTCACTGTGTAGCTTCCAAGCATAAGAACTTCAAGATGCCATTGAAGTTAATCAGATTTGAAAATAAGTGTCCCAAATACAGAAGAGAAGTTTCTGAATTCAGGCCTGTTATACAAAAGCACTTCTGTCAATCTACTTCCTTAAATATTTTAAGTATCTATGGTCTTATCCTCTTCAAAGGAAGATCATAATACCATGTACTGTCCATAAGTTGCCGTGGCCAGAAAAAACATAATAGCCAAACTTCTGAATATAGTGTAAATAAGGAATTTCTTGGATAAGATGGAGGACATCTTGAGTGACAGGAACATCGGTTAAAGACTTTGGAATGTGCCCAGGTGGCGTGAGCCAAGGCCAGAAGACAGTGAAAACCACCCCTATAAATACCCAGGAACAACAGCACTTGGTCTCATTTTTGAGAATCTTGGGAAGAGGGTGGGTTGGAGGGAGGGTAGGCCCTAGATCTGCAATCCAGCACCCAAACTTGAGTGCCAGAGGAAATCATTTTACCAGCTAGTAATAGAGCTGAGAGAGACAACACCACAGCCAACAAGATCATCATCACTGGCCTTCCTTATCCTTTGGCTTGTGCCACGGGCCAGGTCAAGCCAGGGATTGAGAGAGGGAGAAGAAAGCTCCAGCCTGTTATCAAGCTCATCATCCATTTGATTTAGGTCACCTTTATTCATTTAGAGCGGTGATTCCCAAAGTGGGCGCCACTGCCCCCTGGTGGGTGCTGCAGCAATCCAGGGAAGCAGTGATGGCCACAGGTGCATTTTTCTTTCCTATTAATCGCTATTAAAATAAAAAAAATTAATTTCCAGGGGCTAAGTAATATTTTTTTCTGGAAAGGGGGCGGTAGGCCAAAAAAGTTTGGGATCCACTGATTTAGATTCAGCTTAGCATTCCCAAGACTTCTATCCTCATTTCCTTGTTCCTAACCCTTTTAGATAAGCCAATAAATCCTGTTGCAGTTCAATCCAAAGAAGATTGGTGTTCTTTTCCTAGTTGGTGAATCATCTACAGCTAATTAGGGAAGGTATTTATTCAAACTGCAGTCAGAAAACCGTTAGTCCATTGGGCACATCTATTCTAGCCCAAACCAACCCTTTACCGCCGAATCCAACCCCAAGCCAGGGGCTAGAAGAGTTGTTAAAGACATATACAAAGAGGCTTGGCTAAGCTGAATTTCTTAAGTCCTGGGATTACTAGCAAATTGGGTAACCACCTAGCAAACACATCTCTCACTAGCTCAGATCCATCTATTTATCTGTGGACTCAGAACCAGCTTGGCAGACTCAGCCAACAGAGCCTGTCAGGTCCAAGTGAAGCTTAGCAGCCCTTTCTTACCAACCTGCCTCCAATTTATGCACAGCAGTAGCTAGGCTGATCCTTAGACAATAATCATTCAGTTCTTTGCTTCTATTTATATTTTTCTTTCCAGTTTGGTAGCACCTACCTGCCAGAACTTATGCTCTACTAGCAGAACCTTCAAATACCCAGTGTCACCTTCATGCCACAATGAGGCATCAATGTAGAGATTAATTGACATTTATCATACCTATTCAACATAAAATTTTAAAAACTCATTCATATATTTCATTTAAGTTATATAATTCTATGTTCTTTTGGTTATATGAGGCATCCTCATGTTTTTTCCTAAAATTTGTTTATAAGCAGGCATTGACCTATGGATATATAAAGAAGTATATTAAGTTAGATAACTTTCTCTATCCAATATAAAAATCAAGGTTTGTTCCTCATCAATGATAATGTAATTGAAATCCGATAAACATTTTTAAGGGAATTGAGAATGATGTTATATTTTTACTCAACTTATCAGTTATTAATAAGTAATTTATAGCATATTTACAAGCATGACTATATATTTACAAAAGAATGATATCATAAATTTTAATGATGTACAAAATTTAAAAAATATAGTGGTAACCATGAAACATACCACAAGTTTTCGACTGTATCTGTCATTTTTCGAGTTTGCTACTTTAAAAAACAGAATTGAAGGAATAATGAAGATCATCATGTTGGCAGTTGTTGCTCCTATAAAATGACCAAAAAAACCCCACCAATTTTCTGTTATTATGAATTAAAACTTCCGAAAAGCTGTTACTTAATAATTTGTATAAAATAGCCATATTGTACCTAGCACTCCAAAAATATCTTTTAAGCTTGGTATTAAGATTACCAGAAGGACACAAAGAGATAAGGTTACCGCAGCAATAAGCATACGCTCAGGAAAATTGAACCCTCTTTCCTCAACCATCTGATTTAGAGAGTTACGACTCTGTAGGAAAAGAAAGAAAAGGAAGACTATCGGTAGATAGCATGTAAAACTCAAATATTTTCTATTAGTGCATAAACTTTTATATTTGTGGAATCCCAGAATTAGAAGGGACGTCAGAAGTCCTCTAACTGACCTGTATCTGAACAAGTCTCTCCTTTCCAGCATCTTTTACAAGTGGTCATTTGATCTTTTCTTTTCATTATTATTATTACTATATTTTTTACCAATTACATGTAAAATAATTTTTAATATACTTCTTTTTAAAATTTTTATTCCCAAATTCTCTCCCTCCTTTTCTCTCCTTGCCCCTCCCTGAGATGGTAAGTTTACATGGCAATTGTGTAAGACATTTTTCCACATTAGTTCTTTTGTGGAATAAAAAAAACAATTAAAAAATGAAGAAAGAAAATGAAATATAATCGGCTTTGGTCTATACAATATTGCTGTTCCTCAGTACAATGATCTCGTGGTTCTGCTCATTTCACTCTGCATCAATTCATGTAAGGCTTTCCAGGTTTTTCTGAGGTCATCCTGCTCCTCATTTCTTTTTAGCACAATAGTATTCCATTGCAATGATATTACCAGCCATTTCCTAAGTGATGGGTATCCCCTCACTTTCCAAGGCTTTGCCACCATTAAGAGCTACTATAGATATTTTTGTTTTTTTATTTCTTTGGGATATAGAGCTAATAATGACATTGCTGAGTCTATCCCTTTGGTCATATTCCAAATTATTTTCCAGAATAGTTGAATCATTTCAAATTCCAAGAGTACATTAGCATTTCAATTCTCCTACATCTCCAACTTTTGTCATTTCCCTTTTCTAGCATAATATAGCTAATCTGAAAGGTATGAGGTGGTACCTCAGAGTTATCTTAATTGGCACTTATCTAATAGTGATTCAGAGCATTTTTCACATAACTATAAATAGCTCTGATTACTTCATCTGAAAACCCCCTGTTTGTATCCTTTGACTATTTATTAGTTGGGGAATATCTTATATTCTTATACATTTGACTTATTTCTCTATATATTTGAGAAATGAAGCCTTGATTAGAGAAACATGTAATTTTTTTTACTATTATGATTACTTGTGTTAAAATTAATGGTTTGGCTAAATATATGAAAATTATAAATCTTTTATTTATAAAGTAGAGAAATACAAAAGGGTAGAAAAGACATTAACCTATCTAACTAAATATTGTTCCAGTGCTTGGTCAGCCAGGACTTGTTAACCTTCAATCAGAATTAAACTATCTCCAGAAGACAGAAAGGGAAAACCAGCTATCCACTCACCCAAGACAATGACTGGAGCTGAAGGTGACTCCTGAGGCCTACTTTCTTCTTTGAGCTGACCTTCTTCTTGAAGCCAATTTCCTTCTTGGAGTTCACTCTCTCCTTCTTGGAGTGACTCTCTTCTTGGAGTTCACTCTCTACTAGTTTCCTTCACCAGACTCCTTCACCAGACTCCCTCCTCAGGGATTTTCATGGCTTTGATGGTGGTTTCCTGTCCCTGCCCCTTTTCATGGGGGACCAACCACAGTTTCCAAATTGTCTGAGTTCTTATCTTTGGAACCACACCTTTCTGAGTGTGTGAACTCTTAAGTTTCTGGCTTGTTCTCACCTAGCATCAAGTAAGGTGTGAACTCACAGAGAACCAAGAATTCCCTTTCACACTATGTATTACCTTCCATCTTATTTTCCCAGTTTATCCTATTCTCTCTTTCCTTCCACCTTGCCTATCCTCAAAAGTGTTTTGCTTTTGGCTACCACCTCCCCCAATTTGTCCTTTCTTCTATTGGAAACCTCTCCTCTCCCATCCCCTTCCCCTCCTACTTTTCTAAAGGGTAAAATAGATTTCTACAACCAATATAGTGTGTATGTTCTTCCTTTTTTGATCCAGTTCCAATGATAGTAAGATACAAGTGCTTTTCTCCCTACTTTCCCCATCTTTCCCTTCACTGTAAAAACTTTCACATCTCTTTTATGTGAATTGCTTTACCCAATTCCACCTTTCCCTTGACCCTTCTCCCACTGCATTTCTTTTACTCTCCTCTTAATTGTTTAAAAATCAAATCCCATTATATACAAGTCACATCCTTGCCCTAATAATAATAAAGTTCTTAGGAGTTATAAGTAGCATCTTCCCATGTAGGGATGTAAACAGTTTAACTTACTGAATCCCTTATGATTTCTCTTTCCTGATTATAAAAAAACAAACCACCAACCTCCTTTTGTGTATTGATTCTAAGGGAGAAAAGGCAATGGAGGTTATTGCTAGGAAGTATCTGAGGCCAGATTTGAATCCAGTAACTCCCATCTCTAGGCCTGGCTCTCAATCCACTGAGCCACCTAGATGTCCCCTGATTACCATTTTATGCATCTCTTCAGTCTTATATTTGATGATCAAATTTTCTATTCAGCTCCTGTTTAATATCAGAAATGCTTGAATTTTCTCTATTTATTGAATGCCCATTTCCCTCCCTGAAGAATGATATTCAGTTTTGCTGGGTAGATAATTCTTGGTTACTATCCTAGTTCCTTTGCCCTCTAGAATATCATATTCCACGATCTCTGATCCTTTAATATAGAAGCTCTTGTGTCATCCTGGCTGTGGTTTCATGGTATTTGAATTGTTTCTCCTTGGATGCTTGCAATATTTTCTCCATGACCTGGGAGCTCTGGAATTTGGCTCTAATATTCCTAGGACTTTTCATTTTGGGATCTTTTTCAGGAGGTGCTTGGTGGAGTCATGCCTCCTTTTGTATTTGGCCAACTCTACTTTGAGTTCTTTTCTTCACTGAATTTTTGTATATCTTTTTCTATCTGGCCAATTCTGCTTTTTAAAAAATTAGTCCCTTCAGTTGATTTTTGTGCCTATTTTACCAATTGACCTATTCTGTGTTTTTTTTTTAAAGATATTGTTTTGTTCTTATTTTTTGTGCTTCCTTTACCAAGCTGTTGATTTCTACCCCCCCCCACAATTTTCCTGTATCACTCTCATTTCTTTCCCCAATTCTACTTCTCTTATTTGATTTTAGAAATTCTTATTGAGCTCCTCCAGGACTTCTTTTTGAGCTTGAGAGCAATTCATCTTCTTCTAAGTTTGTTTTTTGTTCTTCCTTGTCATCAAAATAACTTTCTATGTTGAACTTATTTTTTTGGTTGTTGTTGCTTGCTTATTTTTCCAGCCCTTTTTTTGATCTTTAGCTTTTAAAAACCTGTTAAAGTTGGTCTTTGTTCCTGTGGTGAAGGGAACACTCTCCCAAGCTGTTTTCAGAGCTAGGTATGGAAATCTATAAGATTCCAGTACTTTCAAGGTGGAACTATCTAAAGAGAGGTATATTTAATTTATACTTTCCTGGCCTGTGCTCTGATCTGTGAGAGATCTCAGGCACTCTTTTTTTGCCCTGATACTATGCCCTTCTTCTTCTCCTCTTTTGTGGCTATAAGTCATGAGTGTGTTAGTGTTCCTCCTCACCCTGGAACTGTAACCTGGGACTGAGACACAAGACTGCTACCTAGACCTATGTATGGGCAATGCAACAGAGTCTGTAATTTCCTTCTTATCAGTTATTTATTACTATATGTGGGTTTAGAACTCCAAAAGCTGCTGCTGATTCAGCTACTCCTAATGCCTATGCTGTCTTGCAGAAGTGAAGCCTGCCTTGGCATGCTGGCCTCTTTACTTCACTCCCATCCTGGTGTGAGATATTTGTACTGACTTCCCAAGTTATCTTGAGATGGAAAATTGTTTCACCCTGTTCTGTTAGGTTTCTGCCACTCTAGAATACATTTTCAGGTATTGTGTCTAAGTTGTTTGAAGGGAAATTTGGGAGAGATCAGGAGGGTCCCTGACCACTATCCAATGCTTTTCCATTTGGCCTTTTCTTGAAGACCTCCAGTGACAGAGGAAAGCAGCCTGTTCCTTTTAATGTTTAAATTGTTAGGAATTTTTACCATACACTGAGTTAAAATTTATCTTTCTTTATACTTTTCCACATGACAATCATTTCCATTCATGAAGGATAGCTATCATGTCATCCTAAGTTTTCTGTTCTCAAGGCCATATATCCTTACGTTCTCCTGTCAGTCTTCATATGGCAGAGTCTCTAGTCTTGCTACTTTAAAGGTCAGATTACTTTTTTTCTAGCTAACATCCTGGCTTGTCTGACTTACCCTGCTAAAATGTGGTTTCCCAAACTTAACATCATTATTTAGATTTGGTTTTACTAGATCTGAATATAATAAGACTATCACTTCTTTTTCTAGAAATATCATTCTATAGGAACTTCTAGGGGTGGGGCCAACACAGTAGAGTATTGAAAGTGCTCAGTTGAACTCTTCATATATTTGACTCCAAATAACTTTAAAATAATACTCAGACAGTACCATTTCTGGCACCAAGGAATCAGAGACTCTGAGGAACAGTATAATTTCTAATTCCAAAGGAAGATAGCCCCAGAAGAATAATATCAATTGCAATTCCAAGGGATCATGGGGTTCTTCCTGGGTAAGAACCAGAGGTAAAACCAGGAGAGCAATAATCAAACCTCTCTCTATATCACACTACCTTGGAAGCACCAAAACTTTTCAACTTCCCACAACTAGCTCTTAAAACAACAGGGCAAAAAATAAAACAAAACCATGAGACTGGAATCAGTGTCCCTCCACTTCCCCCATGACAGAAACACAGCTCAAAATTAACCATAAGTTCCAAATCAATAAACAAAGTGCAAAAAATGAGTAAACAACAACAAAAAGAACCTGAGCATAAAAAATTATCATAGTAACAACAAAGATAAAAACACAAACTCAGAAGACAATGAATTCAAAACATCTGCAAACAAAAACAAAAAACAAAAGCAAAAAAACAGCTACAAACAAGCCCCAAAGAAAACTGTGAATTGGGCATACGTCCAAGAAAAATTCCTGAAAAAGGTATGAAATGATTTTCAAAATCAAATAAAAGTAGTAAAGAAAAAATTAGGTAAAGAAATGAAAGCAAAGAAAGAAATTATGAAAAGATAATTAAGAGGCACTAAAACGATGAAGAAAATACCATCTTAAAAAACAGAATTAGCCAAATGGAAAAGGAGGTACAAAAGCTTTTAGAAGGAAATGATTTCTTAAAAATGAGACCTGGGCAAGTGGAAGCTAATGCTTCTGTGAGACATCCAGAAAGAATAAGACAAAATCAGAAGAATTAAAATATAGAAGAAAATATGAAATATACTTTTGGAAAAAATAACTGACCTGGGAAACCAATCAAGGAGAGATAATTTAAGAATTAATAGATTATCTGAATACTATGATAAAAGAAAGAGCCTAGACATGCTATTTCAAGTGTAAGGGTTAAAATAGGGGTTTTGACAAAATAAGAAAGCAACTTTTAGTAATTTAAGTTTTAATGAGAATATAGAATTATAAATTAATATTCTCCCTTTAAGCCAGAGAAAAGAAAACTTCTAGCAGTGTTTAATAATTAACAGTTTAGTTTAATTAAAATAGAGATAGTAAAAGAATATAGTAAAATGAATACAGCAAAGGAGGGAAATATAGGAAAGAGGTAGAGAAAGAAATTTCCTAATGTCTATACTAGTTATCCTACAACTATCTATAACTACCTATAATTACTATCTAAAACTGCCTATATCTTCCTATAATTGCTATAACTATCGCTAATAACAACCACCCCACAAAGTTCCAACCCAGTCCACCCAATCAAAACCAACCCAATCAGTGTTTAAATCCAACCCCAATTAGGTCTGTCAATGAAGACCAGCCACTTTTCAAAAAGTTCAAGGAAGGGCAAAAAAACCTAACAGCCCAAAACAAAACCCAAAAGGCAAAAAGCCCTCTAAAGGCTAAAGCCAAAAGCCTTCTCAATAAGCTTAGGCGCACCTTTACATACCAGCAACTAAGTGCCAACCACTAACTAATCACCAACCCATACCACTAGCAATCAAGCCCCAAGAACCAACTCACACCCAACAGCCCACTTCCTTGCAACTGTCAGCCCTAACTGACAGCCTACAACTGTCAGAAACTGACTCCCCCCCCAACTGTCAGCAACTGACAGACGTACCAACCTACGCTCTGCCTTTTTATATCCTCCTTCCTACCTCACTTCCTGTCACTATGGTTCTCCTTCCTGTCTCTATAGTTTCTACTTCCTGTCACTGTGGGCTGGTTAATCCCTATACATCTCTATGGTAAGAGGGCCTCCAGGTACCCCACTAAATTAAAAAAGGAATAAAGAATTCCTTTTTACACAAGAAACTATCAAGAAAAACTGCCTTGATATCCTTGAATCAGAGAGTAAAATATAAATTGAAGAATTCACTGATCACCTCCTGAAAGATATCCTAAAATGAAAGCTTCCAGGAATATTATAGCCAAATTCCAGAGTGCCCAGATCAAAGAAAAAAATACGTCAAGCAGTTAGAAAAAAAGCCATTCAGTTATTGTGGAACCACAGTCAGAATTACACAAGATTTAGCATCTATTACACTAAAAGAGGATAGGGTTTAGAATATTATATTCTGGAAGGCAAAATATCTGGCATTACAATCAGCAATAATCTACACAGCAAAACTGAATATATAGTCCCTCAAGGAAAAAGTGTATATCTGATGAAGTAGAGCACTTCCAAACATTCTTGATTAAAAAGATTAGAAGTGACTAGCAATTTGATTTTGAAATGCAAGAGTCGGGGAACTCAATCTTCCCTTATCAGATCTACATAAATCCAACCCTAAGATAAATAAGAAGTCAAGAAGATGAATAAAATCATAGAGAAGTTACATATGGGAGGCCTCTGGAAATTATCTCTCCTTGATCTATTTTCCAGATCAATCAATGAGATATTTTGCATTTTCTTCTATTTTTTTAAAAATTCATTTGCCTTTGCTTTATTGCTTCTTGATGTTTCATGGAGTCATTAGCTTCCACTTGCCCACCCTAATTCTTTTCTTCAAGGAGTCTTTGTACTTCTTTTACTATTTGGTCAATTATGTTTCTTAAGGATTACTTTTTTTTCAATGAATCTTTGTATATCTCTCTCAATGTGGCTAGTTTTTTTTTTTTAAGGCTTTCTTTTTGTGAAGAACTAGAAACACATTACCTACCCATTAATTAGGGAATGGCTAAACACAGTGTGGTACCCGAATGTAATGGAAATATTACTGTGCTATAATAAATCATGTGTGCAAATATAAGGAAGCATGGGGAAGATATACAAGAAGTGATTCATATTGAAGTAAGCAGAACAAAGAAAACCAAATGTATAGTAACTATAACAATATAAATGTAAAGAGCCTCACACTCAGAAGTAAATTTGACAAAATTATAAAGATCAAATAAGACTCAGAGCATGAGGTATAAGAAGACACTTCCACCTTATCCCTTCATACCTATACCTATAGGTTTTACATATTGTGCATGTTTTTGGACTTTTTGGTGTTTTGACCAGTTGTGATGACTTTTTTTTCCTCTTAAAAATATTTGTCATATGGGATGGCTCCCTGGAAGAAGTATAGAGAGGGATATATATGGTAATGTAAGAAATAGAAAATATCAATATTTATTTTTAAAATAAATAAAAATAATATGGTTGGATTTTGATTTCAAATCCACTCTTCTATCCTCTTCAATTTTGTGGGTGAGTACATCCAATTCATAGTAATGATTGTTGCATGTTTTCCTTCGTCTTCTAAGATCCACCCCATCCCCCCCCCCCCTTAATTAAGAGTTTGGCTGCTTTAAGACTAATCCCTCCTTTAATGTTTTATCTTTTTCCACCTCCTTTTCCCCTTCCCCTAGTTTTCTCATTGAGTGAAATGTATGTATTTTTTCTTTTGATCAATTCAAATAAAAGTAAAGTTCAACAAATTGTGGTATCTGTTGGTGATGGAATACTATTGTGCTCAAAGGAATAAAGAACTGGAGGAATTCCATGTGAACTGAATGACCTCCAGGAATTGATGCAGAGTGAAAGGAGCAGATCCAAGAGAACATTGTGCACGGAATCTGATACACTGAAAGGAGCAGATCCAAGAGAACATTGTGCACGGAATCTGATACACTGTAGTACAATCGAACATAATGGACTTCTCTATTAGCAGCAATGCAAAGATCCAGAGCAAGGCTGAGGGACTTCTGAGAAAGAAAACTAGCCAAATTCAGAGGAAGAACCGTGGGAGGAAAAACACAGAAGAAAAACAACTGCTTGAACACATGAGCTGATGGGGATATTATTGGGGATGTAAACACAAAATGATAATTCTAGTCCAACTATCAATAATATGGAATTAGGTCTCGGTCTAACATGTAATACATGTAATACATGTAAAACCCAGTGGAATTGTGTGTCGGCTATGGGGGGCAGGAGGGTTTATGGGAGAGGGAAAGAACATAAAATATGTAACTAGGGGAAAATATTCAAAATTTAAGTTAAAAAAAAAAGTTCAAATGCTTCCTTCTCCCTCCCTACCTCTTCTTGCTTTTTATTATAGATTTCTACTATATCCTTCACCTCAATTATGTAAGATATTTTTTCCATTTTTCTTCCCTTTATCTCATTTTTTCTCCTCTATCTATGTATATTTGTCTTCCAGAATATATTATTCCAAGCTCTCTACTCCTTTATATTGGTGACTGCTAAATCATGTATAAAACCAACTATGGCTCTCAGTATTTGAATTTTTTCTTTGAAGCTGCTTTCAGTATTTCTTTTTTGATCTAGTAGATACGTATTATGACTATGATGTTCTTGGGAGTTTAATTTTGAGATTTCTTTGAAGTGGTGACCAGTAAATTCTTTCTTTTTGTCTTCTGGTTCTAATAGCTATTGGTAGCTTTCTTTCATTATTTCTTGAAATATCATGTCTTGATTTTCAGGTAGTTCAATAATTCTTAAATTATCTTTAGTTGATCTTTTTCACAGTTGTTATTTTTGATGTGAGATACTTTATATATTTATCTATTTTTTTCCAGCCTTTTGACTTTGATTTAGTATTTTTTTTGTTGTCTCATGGAGTCACCAGCTTCCATTTGGTTTATTCTAAGTTTCAGGGAATTTTTTTCTTGGATAAAATGTTTGTCAAGCTACTAATTAGCTTTCCAATTATTTCTTCCATAACTTTTGCTTTTTTTCCGCTTTTCATACCTGCCATCATTATCACACTTTAAGGAAAGATTTTTTTTCCCACTTTGGTTATTCTTTCAGTTAGTCTGCTTTCTGAATTCAGATTTTATGTCAGAACATACTTATAGAGTGAATATCTGGGCTAAGTTTTTGTCCTCTTGAGTTTTTGCTGCTTTCTTGGAGTATTAAGTGTTATGTTATTCTAGGATCTCAGGGACAGCTTAGGCTGGAGGCTTACAAACTTTCAATGTTCCAGAAGTAGACTCATCTAGGGAATAGTCTGATCATTGTTCTCATGATTAGACTTCTTTAAGTTTCTGACCTGGTTTTGGATCTAAGGAGCAAGATTGTGGGGTTATCTCTTGTTGGATTTCCAATAGACTACTACTGGAATAAGTCACTATCAGCCAGGTAGAAAATTCTATCAATTCAAAGTGGCAGAACTGAAGACCCACCTTTTGTTTGTCATTTTTATTCCCATGCAGGTTTCAAACTTGACTGGAAGATGGAATTGAGGCCTCTCTCCACTCCTAAGTTCTAAATCACACAGTTGGTACTTCTTTCTGAATTTCACCTTTTCTCAGTACTCAACCAAAAATGTACAATCAATCCTGTCCCTGGAACTCCACCCCTAAGAATAGATCCCTACATTAATCTGTTCTGTATAAGTAATTCAGAAATGGAGAGTGATCAACCACACTCCCAATCTTCATTAATTCCTTCATTTTACACAAAAACTGCATCCCTTTATGTGGATTTGGAACCTGTTCTTGCCCTGGTACTCTGCATGATGTGCTTCTGGTAGGACTCTGGTCTTTAGAGTTCCCAGTTCTATCTGTCTCTTTATGTCAAATTGGATTGGAAATAATATGATAATTTTTTTTCTTTGATTCTTGGTCAGGACTTAGTCTAGAGTATTTCTTAAATTTTTGTAGAGGAGTTGTGTTGGAGTTGGCAATACGTTTTTTCCTTGTTATTTGTGCCCTTATATTCCTCAATTGACAAATGGTCAGAGGATATGAACAAGCAATGTTCAGATGAAGAAATCAAAGCCATCAATAATCATACAAAAAATGTTCTAAATCACTCTTGATTAGAGAAATGTAATTTGGGACTATACCCAAAAAGCTATAAAATTGTGCATACCCTTTGATCAGGTAATGCCACTACTGTGTCTATATCCCAAAGAGATAATAAAAAATGGGAAAGGACCTACTTGTACAAAAATATTTATAGCTGTTCCTTTTGTGGGGGCAAATCAGAAACTAAAGGGATGTCCCTCAAATGGGGAATGACTGAAAAAATTGTGGTACATGTTGGTAATAGAATACTATTGTGCTATAAGAAAAGATAAACAAGATGATTTCAGAAAAAGCTGGAAAGATCTGTGGGAATTGTTGCAGAGTGAAATAAGCAGAACTGGGAGAACATTGTACACAATAACAGCAATATTGGACAATGATTATCTGTGAAAACTTGGCTACTCTCAGCAATGCAATGATCAGGGACAATCCTGAAGGAATTAGGACAGGGAATGCTATCCACCTCCAGAGAAAGAAGAGTTTGAGTTGTTTTTCACATCAGTGTATCTTTGGTTTTATTTTGGGGTTTTGGCTTTGCATGACTTTGCTCTTACATCAATGACCAATACAGAAGTGTGCTTTGCATGGCAATAAAAATGAAATAAAATAATTTTAAAAATTGTGCCCCTGGCTCCAATTACTTTTTCTATTATGTAATTATTTTAAAAAAGGGATAGACATTAGAACTATGATCTATTGTAGAATAAACTTATTGCCTTTCACTTTTTTCCCACAAATAGACTTAAACTTCCAGGGAACTCTGCTCTGTTGTAGTTTCAGTGGCCCCAAAACCTTACCCCATTGTAGCTTCCTCTGTGGCAGTTTCCCAAATACAGAAGGAAAGACAATATTTTTGCTTTTCTCAGATTCCACCTGACTAACTTACAGTGATGTATAACATTGGAACTGTGAAGATGATTGCCAGTGATACTGCCATTCGTACTAATAGGATGAAACTATCTTCACCATGGTATGTATTAAGTAGATTTGGATGTACATGGTCTAAAAAGGAAAAAAAAGAGACAAATATTTTTAGGATTCATATCAATCCACAACTTTTCCTGAACAGTTGGTGATTTAGAAGCAAATGATAGGACAGGGAACTGAATAATTTGAATTTAGGAGACAATTTTTAAACCTATTGAGATTAATTCTAAATGAGAAGGATTTTTTTTAATATTTACATAGCTTTAACCAAATGAGATTTCAAAAGCTATTAGTAAATTTTCTTCAATTTAAAGTAATTACTAAAAGAAACCACATGGAGGTGGAAATACATAGACTGGGATTATAAACTAAAGTACTATTGAATAATAAACTGACATTTTAAAGCTCGTATTTCCTTTTGTTCGTGGGGTTTTCTTGGCAAAGATACTGGAATGGGTTGCTATTTCCTTCTCCACTGTGTCCCCATTTCATAGTTGGGAAACTGAGGCAAACAGGATTAAGTTACTTGCCCAGAGTCACATAGCTAATAAGTGTCTGAGGCAAGATTTGGATTCAGCAAGATGAGCCTTCTTGACTCCAGGCCCAGGACTTTACTCACTGTGCCACCTTGCTGCCAAATGACTACCTTAATTTAGGTCAAAAGACTCCAAGATGGAGATGCAACTCCTTTTAGTAAGAATAGAACAAAGAATAAAGCAGGACAGGTGAGGAAATAATACACCTGGTTACAGGGTTGGCAGTATCATGGAGGAGAAGACAACATAATTGGTTGCATTAAAGAAAGCATGCATATATACACAAGTATGGCCAAGACCACTCCTCTCCATCTTAGAGGACTGGTTTATTGATTTATGGGATCCAGATATATCCTAAGGTCACTGATAGTTGATCAGAAAAAGTAGAATGGGAATGAAGTAAAAACATTTTTAATTGGGCAAAAATGTGCTAAGATGGGACTAGGTCAGGTTGTAAGCCCTCAAAGATAATACACAGATATGGAGTTTCCCAGGAAGTGAAGTTTCCTTGGCACAAAGTCATTTGCAAGTGGTGCTGAGAAAACAATTCCCCTAGAATTAAAGTGGTTTGTGAGAGTATGGAAACTCTAAATTTAGCTCAGAGTTTTTCTTTAATTAAAAGTAATTGTGGGAAAACTTAAAGCTTTCCATCTAACTTAAGAGGAGACAATTCATGAGAAAAAGAACTCAAAGAACCCATTAGCTTCTATTCTCAGAGACAGAGAAAAGGGATTGGTTTCTATATAAAATATAGAATTGAGTAACATAATAGGATCAATTACTGAGTGAAATAAAATATAAAATAAATGTTTATTTTTCTCATTGCTGTTGTTATTCTGGTCTTTCTGGCTGTTGAACTATCCTTAAAGAGCTTAGGATCAAAGGGTAATATTTCCCACCTTACTTGTAACCCACCTCTTTATAAAGGTAACAAAGTATTTAAAGGGAGCTTGAAAACCATCAGAAAAATAGCTGTTTGCTTTTCCATATCTCTAGCCTATAAGTTTACATATTTATTTCTTTTTTATTTTTTTCTGGAAGGAATCATCAGATAATATTGTTTTTAATTATGATTACTGTTGGGATTAGATAAAACTTATTTGCTATGTTTACCAAGAATAATTTCTTTCTTTAGACTTTATCTCTGTTAGTCACATGAGCAAAAGTTTATGCTTACAACCTGCATTTTTATTCCTTTGGTATTCCTTGTTAACAAATTCCTTTTGTGCAAATAATTGAGATTATAGTAAAACCTTAATGATTTTGGCTTGTGTTTAGAATTCATGGTCACTTAAAAATACGTGAAAATACATGAATGGTTTACTTTTATGGTAGAGAGAAGAAATATGTATTAAGGAAACTAATCATATAAACAAGAAGAATATTTAGATGACTACAAGCTCTTCTGCCAAACTTAAAAATTTTGAAGGCACATTACCATAGAATAACATGTATTAATAACCAATGAATCTTGTTATGCTATGCTTAAAAGCAATATACAGAAATGCTTAAAAATACAAAAGCATTTTTCTTAAAAGATTCTAAAATTCAGGCTACTGAGTAGTTCATGAAAGCCTGCCTTCTGTCCATTTTTATAATACTGAGGTTTAATTGTATTAATATATTCAAACTTTACTGAAAAATTACAATCTAACTTAATGAAAAAGTAGTTCTTCAACATTAAATAAGGCCCTAATAAGTGTCTACACTGTTGGAGAAGAAAAAAAATAAGACAAGTTGACCCAGGTTCAGTGGTGCCAATAACATTAAAATATCTTACTGTCTTTTTCAAAGATCATTTCTTTTAACTTTCTATTTCGTCCTTCAAACCATTGTGATGGTTTAATTTCATGAACAATAAGGAATTATATTTTTAATTAAAGAATAGCTTCTTCAGTATTATCACTGTTCTTTATAGCTTTCCACATGTATCTCAGCATTGCTTTTCTATTAAGGTAATTTGTTCTAATTTGCAAATATCAATTAGGGGAATCTTCCTTTACATTTTTCAATACATTAGCAAATTATCTCAATAAAGATGTCTATTGAAAACCTAATTTATCTTTGTGGAAATTTCTAAGAAAAAAATAGATTTTTTTCTTCTCCAACAGTGTAGATACTCATTAGGGCCTTATTTATTTAGCTTAATGAATATATAAAAACTGTCCCATCTTGTTTTTAAGAAAAAAAAATCATGTAACATTTCATTGCTTTCTTTGACTTAAATGGTGCAGATTATTTTGACTACTATTTATTACTGAATTAATTCAATGCATACAAATTACTATGTATTTTACAAATAAGTGTATTTAAATACAAAAGTTAATATGCATATCTGGAGGTTGACAAAAGTTCCTTGCTTACCATAGAATGTTAGGTAGCCAAAGACAGAAGATGTTAAATAAATTAAAAATACTATTCCAAGTGAAACATAAGTAACCAACATCATTCTTTTCAGTGAAGCCCTGTTTAAAATAATTTGAAATATTAAAAGATATGTTCATGGCATTTATTCAATATATTAACAATGCAGAATACGTGCAGAGATTGGACTTGCCATAGTGTATCTGTATTGATTAGCCATTTTAAAATGTACTACGTGGTTATTATAAGAGAAAGAACCCATGACACCAGCAATCTCTGTATGAACTTTCATTTTTTAAAAGAGCCTTATTTGAGGATCTGAAAGAACTGATGGTAATTTTCCATTATTATCTGTGTATATAAAGTTGACATCATACATTTAAAATGCTCTATTATAATTCCCAGAAGACATCAGTGAGAGTTGGAACTCAGGTATTATTACACTTCTAAAGATACTACTTTTTTTTTTAAAGGTCTCATAAAAAGATATTCCTGGTACTTCAGATATTCTCCACAGTAATACATAAAAACATTTAAGGTTTCCCTGATGATTCAGGGCAGTTTCTGGTTCAAGTGTGCTCTAAAATTTGTTAGAATGCCCAAATGCATATTTCTTTCTTTGGAGCACATATCAAACTTGACAAATTGGTAAGCCATAAATATTTGGAGAACTGTGAACTATGTGCCAAAATCAAAATTCACATTTGGAAAGAAAAAATAAATTTTTTTGTCATGGTATTTTTAAAAAGTCAAAAGCACATCAAAATTTAATTCACAGGAAAAAAGAGGTTTGTCCCATATATATTACAAAAGCTGGAAGAAAAACTATTGGAGTAAATTTATTGTCAAATTTAATGTCACTTTTTTCATATGCAGTCATTGAAAACATATTTCTATATGTTGTGAAAGAAAACTGAAACAACCCCCTCCAAATAAACCAGAAAAATAAACTAAGTTTTAAAAAGTATACTTTGATTTGCATTCAGACTCAATATGTTCTTTCTCTGGAGATGGATAGGATTTTTCAGCATGAGTCCTTCAGAAATATCTTGGATCATTGTATTGCTGAGATTAGCCAAATCATTTACAACTTATCATTGTACAAAATTGCTGTTATTGTATTCATTGTTCTCCTGATTCTGCTCATTTCACTTTGCATTAATTTATGTAGGTATTCTCCATTTTTCTGAAAGCATTCTGCTCATTATTATAAATAGTGCAATAGTATTCCATCACAATCATATACCACAACTTGTTCAGCCCTTTCCCAATTAATGGGCATCCTCTCATTTTCTAATTCTCTGCCACCACAAAAAGAGTTGCTATAAATATTTTTGTACATATAGGTCATTTTCCTTTTCTTTGATCTCTTTGGAATACAGACTTAATGGTGGCAATGTTGGATTAAAGGGTGTACACAGTTTACTGCAATTTGTATTTAGTTCTAAAATGATTAGATCAATTTACAATTTCACCACCAGTGCATTGGTATTCCAATTTTTACACAGCCTCTCCAACATTTGTTATTTATCCTTTTCTGTAATATTAGTTAATCTAAAAGTGTGGTGTAGTTGTTTTAATGTGCATTTCTCTAATTAGTAGTGATTTGGAGTAGTTTTTTCATGCGACTATAGATAGTTTTGATAACTTTATCTGAAAACTCCGTGTTCATTTGATCATTTATCAATTGGGAATGATTTTGCATTTTTATGCATTTGACTCAGTTCTCTATATATTTGAGAAATTTTATCAGACAAACTTTCCGTAAAAATTTTTTTCATTGCCCTCCATCTGATTTCCCTCCTGTTTATTCTACTTTCTTTTTCCTTTCACCCTGTCCATCCTCAAAAGTGTTTTGCTTCTGATCACCACCTCTCCCAAAATATACTCCTTTCTACCAGTACCCAATTTTCTCTTTTTAACCCTTACACTCCTACTTTCCTGAAGGATAAGATAGGTTTCTATATGTGAGTATGTAATTCCTTCTTTGAGCTAATTCTAATGAAAATTAGATTCTAGTATTGCCCCTCTATCTCCTCCATCTTCCCCTTCAATGTAAAAGCTTTTTTGTGCCACTTGTATATGAGATAATTCACCACATTTTCTCTTTCTTCCTCCTTCTTCTAGTGCACTCTTCTTTCTTATCTCTTCATTTTATTTTTTTAGATATCATCCCATCATATTCAAATCATACTTATGCCCTCTAAGTATACTCCTTCAAATTGCCTCAATAATGATACAGTTTTTAAGCATTATAAGCAGGAATGAAAACAGTTTAACCTTACTAAATGTCTATGATTTCTCTTTCCTATTTACCTTTTTATGTCTTTTAAAATCTTATATTTAAGTAAAATTTTCTATTCAGCACTGGCCTTTTTACCAGGAATGCTTAAATATCCTTTATTTCATCAAATATCTATTTTTCTCCTGAAGGATGATACTTAATTTTGCTGGGCAGATGATTTTTAGTTGTAATCCTAGATTCTTTGCCCTCTTGAATATCATATTCCATTCCCTCTTATCCTTTAATGTAGAAGCTGCTAGATCTTGTATTATCCTGACTAAATCTCCATGATATTTGATATATATTTTTGTTGTTTATAGGATTTTCTTCTTGACCTGGGAGCTCTTGAATTTGGTTATAATAATCCTGGGAATTTTCATTTTTGGATCTTTTTCATGAGGTGATCTGTGGATTCTTTCAATTTCTATTTTATCCTCTGGTTTTAGAATATTAGGGAAGTTTTCCTTGGTAATTTCTTAAAGACGATATCTAGAATGTTTTTTAAATCATGGATTTCAAGCTGTCCAATAATTCTTAAATTATTTCTCCATCCATTTTATTTTTTAACCCTTATTTTCTCTTTTAGTAACAATTTTAAGACAGAAGGTCAAGCTTGGGCCAAGTAAATGGATGACTTAAGTGACTTGCCCAAAGGCACACATCTAAGAAGTATCTGAGGCCAGATTTGAATCTAGGTCCTTCCAATTCCTGGCTAGGTGCTCTATCCACAGAGACATTTTACTGTCCCTCTCCTCAATCTATTTTCTAAGTCAATTCTTTCTCCAATGAGATATTTCACATTTTCTTCAATTTTTTCATTCTTTTGATTATGTTTTATTGTTTTTTTTTATGTCTCATGGAATCATTAACTTCCACTTGCCCAGTATAGTTTTTAAGAAATTACTTTTCTAGTGACCTTTTGTACCTCCTTTTTCATTTGGCCAATTCTACTTTTTAAGACATTCTTTTCTTCAGTGAATTTTTGTACATTCTTTCCCATGTGGCTAATTCTGCTTTCTCTTCATTGAATTTTTGCATGTTTTCCCTGCCCCTCCCCCCCCAATTTGGCTAATTCTTCTTATAAAACAGTTCTTTTCTTTACTGGATTTTTCTGCCTCTTTTGTCACTTGGCCTATTCTGTATTTTAAAGTATTATTTTCTTCAGTATTAATTTTTGTGCCTCCTATATCAAGTTATTGGCTATTTTATTTCATGATTTTCTTGCATCACTCTCATCTCTTTTCCAATTTTTCCTTTACCTCTCTCAAATGATTTTTTAAATCTAATTTGAACTCTTCCAAGAATTGTTTTATAGACTGAAACCAATTCAGATTTTCCTTTGAGATTTTGAATGTAGTAGTTTTGATTTTGTTGTCTTCTTCCAAGTTTGTGTTTTGATTATCTCCATCACCATAGTAAGTTTCTATAGGTTTTTTCTGTTGTTGGCTCATTTTTGCAGTCTGTTGCTTGACTTTTACCTTTAAAAATGATTAAATTTGGGCTCTTTTCCTGGGGTGGATCCAAAGCTTCAAGTTTTTCCAAGGTGGTATGATCTGAGGAGAAATCCTGTGTTTTGGTTTATGAGTTACTGCAGAAATAATTTTCCCACCTGGAAGTGTGACCAGGATTCTTGTTCTCCTGCAGTCAGTCACAAGTTTTCATATGCTAGTGTTCTTCCTCTCCCTGGAACCACATCCCAGAACTGCAACTAAGTTCTGGCTTTTGGGCAATGCAACAAATCCTGCACCAGCAAAAGGACCTTGTACTCAGCTTCTCATCAATCGTCCAACCCTCTTAGCATCTGTGTATTGAGAGCTCCAGAAAAGCTGCTGTAGATTCTGTTGCCCCATAGCCTATTTCTGCCTTGCCATGGCAGAGCACACCCTGGTTGGATCTACCATGGAGACTGAGCTCCACTCTTACCTGGTGCAGCTGATCTTTCCTGCTGACTTTTCAAGTTGTCTTGAATTGAAAAATTGTTCTCTGGCTTATGTGGGTTTGGTTGCTCCAGAATTTGTCTTGAGGCATTATTTTAAAGTTGTTTGGAGAGAAATTTGGGGAAGCTCAGGTGAATCTCTGCCTTTTCTCTAAGATATTGGCTCCATTCCTCTTTCTTGGATTTTACAAATTTTAAAAAATATTTTCATTTTCATATTTCACAGTAACAGTAGTATAGTGAGGCTAGCCACTGCAAAATAATGAATTTTATAATCAAACTATTTAGCCATAGAAATTAAATTATATGTCTTACCTTTCAAGTTCACTGTAAATTGGGTAGATTACTTGATGGCAGACAAATGAAAATGCAATAGTGGGTAAAGCATAAACAGACTTCAAGGAAAAAAGATAATGTATTAGGAAAAGACATTTTTTCCACAGAATATTTGTCTCTAACTTCCTGGAGCTCTCATTTAAATCTTTTAGCCTTTCTAAGGCTCTTAAATTATTATTACAAAGTTTTTGTTTTACCTAACAGCAGTATCTCTTCCAAGAAAGTTTATCCATCATGAAGAATTTTTTTATATAGGCTTGGGTGTTAAAAGGTTGTTGATATTGTTCAGTTGTTTTTCAGTCATGTCTGACTCTTCATGACCTCATTTGTAGTTTTCTTGGAAAAGATATTGGAGTGGGTTTGCCATTTCCTTCTCCAATCCATTTTACAGATGAGGAAATTGAGGCAGACAGGGTTAAACAATGTCCAGGATCATACAAATAGTGTTTGATATTGGATTTTAACTCAGGTCTTCCTGACTCCTAACCCAGTACTCTATCCACTGTGTCATCTAACTGCCTAATTTGGTCTTTTTTTTTTCTTTAAACACTTTCCTTTTATCTTAAAATTGATTCTAAGACAGAAGAATGGAAAAGGCCATACAATCAGGATTAAGTGACTTGTCTAGGGTCACATGGATAGGAAGTGTTAGAGACTAGATTTGAGCTCAGGTTTTCTTGACTCCAGTCCTGATCCTGTATCCACTACTAGCCTTTCTCTAACAACATAGGTACTTGGCAGAAAGGGAAAAGGGGGTGTCTCTACATAATTTTTTAAGAAAAATGGTAGCAAAATTATCACTAATTGTCACTAATAGCAACCTAATTTTTAATTTAAAACATACCTTTGTGTTTATTACAAAAAATTTTGCCTCACAGGATTCCTCACTTCCTGATGGTTCTTTTCCTATCCAGGAGCAACTAATTTGAAATTTCTTGATTACTACCTGCAATTATATAAAATAAGAGACATGCTAGATTATATTTTGCAAAGTAAGAATAGTTATTAAAAGGAACTGTCATGGAAAATTCAATCCAATTCTTTCAACTAACACTTACCACCATGAGAAAGAACATCATGCAAACCACAGAAATTGAACTGGGATAGCCAAGATATCCTAAATGAAATAATAATTTAAAAATTACTCATTTTTATGTCATTTATCACTTTTCCTTATGTATCTTTCAGCTCAGAATTCCAAAATATAAATGAAGTCCCAATATTACACAACTGCCAAATAATCAGAGGAGCTACTAAATATATTATTTCACAAAGTCACCTTAATTAGCAGAAATTAAGACACTAGACTCAAACACTGAAATATGGATTTGTAATAAAATCACTTCTTCCTTTACTCCAGTGATTCCCAAAGTGGGCACTACCGCCCCCTGGTGGGTGCTGCAGCGATCCAGAGGGCCAGTGATGGCCACAGGCGCATTTATCTTTCCTATTAATTGCTATTAAAATTTAAAAAAAATTAATTTCCAGTGGGCTAAGTAATATTTTTTCTGGAAAGGAGGCGGCAGGCCAAAAAAGTTTGGGAACCACTGCTTTACGCTGAGGAGAAAAGATTCTAAACCTATCAACAGAAAACCCTAAAATTTGGGCCAGAGATCTTAAATGCTATTCTACAGTGGAAGTTCTATGTTCAGACTAATTTATCTACTTCATTAAATACTTCTATGCTAATCTGAATCACATGCAAAGAGAAAGGGAAAAGTCTTAGGGAACGACCTAATTTCAGTAGATTACTTTGTTATTTCTAAGCATTTTTCTAAGCAAACACAGCTATCAAGAAGCATTATCAATTATCTTTTGGAAGTTACCCCACTCTCTCAAACTTCAAGGAGAAAACCTCCCTCTGCTGGTCCTCTATCCCCAAAATATAAATGCATAAAAAAGAAACCTAAGGAATGGAGAACCGAGCTGCATTAATTTTTATCTTCTTGAAGATCATTTGATCTAATAGATACAGAAACTAAACATTTTTCAGTAGTCATAAAAGTTTTCAGCAACTTTGGACAAATAGCCCAGAACTCAAAAATTTAACCGATTGCCTATTGACAGGATGGTTTCTCAACTCTTCCTAAATCATTATAGATTTGGTTAGAAATGGGTTCCCATAACATTGGACATGCCTATATTTAAATATAACTAAAACAATACATTCCAAGATTAAATTAAAATAACTTGGGAATTATTTATATTCCTTTTCTGTTTATATGAATAATTAATATTTTATTAAGTTTAATTTAGTAATTAAAGTAGTAGTCTCCAAACATTTTTGACTGTTCAATCTTATCTATAAAATTTTTTGAGTATTTTGAGTATAAAACATAAACTTGTTTTATATAAATTACATATATAAAAATTAGACATATGTATTATATCAATGTTATGTGTATTGTAAAATATACACAAAAATTTTATAAGCATGAGTTAAAGATGATATAAACAACATATTTAGAATATTTTCATTTAACATGTTAAAAAACTTTTTTGCTTTCACTAAAAATATTAGCAAGAGCAATGTGATTGAATATGCTTCATGTTTTTCCTGAAAAATACCTATATATCTATGGAGGGATATGGAGTTTGTAAACAGTAACTTTCTTAGGAATCCATTATTCAGTTAATTACTCAACCACCTCTTCAACTGAGAGGAGATAGTGGAAGAAAATGTAATAGTAATGAAAAATGAGGAAAGTCGAAAAGGGAGAATGGTGAATGGTCTGAAGTTTTCTTGTGAATTATGAGAATAGCTATTTAGCTAAGAGAGCAGGGGGAGGGAATATGTGGGATTATTCTATCAATAATATTTTAAAACAGTCCCTGTGGAAAGTAGGATAGTGAATCAATTAGGTAACAATCAGATGTTTACATTTCAACAAGCCCAACTGGAAGGACCATGAATTAGTAATGGATATTCTCCATTTATTGCACCAAAAAAAAAAAAAAAAAAAGGGAATTGCCTTACCTTTAATGCGGCAGAAAGCTTTCCATATCTTTCTTTGCCTGATTCTATGTAATAGATGGTATTTTAATTTCTTACTTATGATTGGATATTTTAGTTGTGTTTTTGTATGAGTGTAGAGAAAAAAACATGGTGTAATGCAGTGATTCCCAAAGTGGGCACTACCGCCCCCTGGTGGGTGCTGCAGCGATCCAGGGGCGTGGTGATGGCCACATTTTTTTGTTTTACATTCTATTCTGAGTTCAATAAATAGTTTCATAATTTCCAGGGGGCGCTAAGTAATATTTTTTCTGGAAAGGGGGCAGTAGGCCAAAAAAATTTGGGAACCACTGGTGTAATGTATATAGAGCTAGCTTTGAAGGACATTTTTGGATCAAATATGCCTCTGGCATATACTTGGCTGTGTGACCCTATATGAGTCACTTATCTTCTCAGTGCTATAAGCAATTCTCTAAGATTTTAAGTTTCAGCGAAGAAGCTGACCTACATTGGAAAAGGGAGAAATCTCACCTGAGAGTTTTCTATCATGAAGTAACAGGTCTAGCCTCTGTCCCTATCCCTTTTGTATATTTACGTATGAAAAACATCAAGAAAGATGGTATGGCTGAACAATAAAATGGAGGGAAGGGAGCAAGGAAATAGGAAAGGTAGATTTAGATTGTAAAGCTCTTTAAATGCTAGTGTTTACATTTAATAGGTGAATCAATAGGTAGCCAAGAGTTACTGTGTAAGAGAATGACTTGGTCGGATATGTGATTTAGGAAAAGCATTTTGTAAGAGTGTGAAGGATGGATTGGAGTTGAGAAAGACTTGAAGAAGGGAGAGCAAATAAGAAGCTCTTGCAGTAGCCTAGGCAAAAACTAATGAGACCTTGCACTAAGTTGATGGTCAAGTGAGTTGAAAGAAGGCAAGACATATTGTGGACATAAAAACAATAAGATTTAATGGGTCAGAGTAAGGAGGGGTGGTGAAGATGATGGTGACCCTGAAGTTGTGAACTTGAAGGAATAGGAGGAGGGGTGAGGGATGCTCTCAAAATAATTAGAAATGTTCAAAAGAGGGGCAAGGTTTGAGGGAAAAGATAATGTAATAAGAAATGCAGATAGAGATTAAAACCCATCTTTATCTACATATCTTGCGTGATTCATTTTGTTTCATCCAGAATGAAAAGGGTGGATGAGGCTCTTCATCACTGGTCTGTGCCATGGAGAGGTGAGAAAGTTGAGAGATTACTCAGCAGGGAGACAGAAGAGATGGGAAATGCTGGATCTTCATGGTGAAGGGTAGATATAGACGTGTTGGAGACAAGCCTCAGGGAGGATGGAATGTAAGTCATCTTCCTACTCTCCAATGGCTAATGATCCTTTGGTATCGTACCATAAATCTTTTAGTCATGCTTAGGCCCCACTTTGGAGAACACTGCAATTTTTAAAATTAGTTGAATCCACAAAACTCAAGTGCTATGTAAAATTAAGACTTGCTCCTTGATTTATTTATGCATAATATGTTTTTATATCTGCTCACAACACAATGGAAGATTTCAGCATTTATAAAAAATTCTTATGTCTGTAGGTTGTCATATATCTGTAATTTATGAGATGAATATCATTATTTTATTTTTACCCAATCTAATATGATTTTAATTTTTCAGTAAGTTTTGATTACATTTACTGCTAACTAGAACTAATTACATCTGGGAAAATTTAAAAAAAAACCTTTAAAATAGATATTTTTCAACTTCACTGCTTGACTTGAAAAGAATATTTTATAAGCATTATCTGAGTTCTTTAATTCTACAGGAAATTTTTTTTTTACTTCACAGAGTGGGCCTAAATAGAAACAAACAAACATCATTTTTCTAAAACTTTATTTCACTTAGGCACAATTAGAACTATGATAATATAGAATCTTTCCTTACCTAATGTCTTCAGGAGACAGAGAGGAAAAATAAAAATAATTGTAACGACTATAATTAACAATCGTTCATCCAAATACCATGCTCTAGAAGATATTTTAAAAAATTAAAAAATGTTTTGTTAGCTTATTTTCACTCAAATAATAAATTTATAATATTTTTTCCTTTTCCATGATCTAAGACATTTTATGTCATTCTACCTTATACTTTTTTCTTTCCCACTATTTAAAATAAAGCTCTTATTTTGAATTATTTAAATGGCTTAAAAACTAAATGCACACATCAAATTTAGTTAGGTTATAAGACATTATCAGTTATTGAAAGAAAATCCTTTTTTTGGTTTGGTTTTATAAAGCTAATGTTAGCAAGTAAAAATTCATTAGAGGTAGGTATTTATTTCCCACTGCTGCCCTACATTTGATATGTTAGTATAAGAATGAATGGTTTGGGACTACAGGCTTCCATAATTTTCCCTTGAAGGAAAATAGAAAAAAATAATAATGAAAGGAAATTGCTAAATAAAATGAAACCACAATGCTATCTAAGACTACCTGAATCTTTTGTGAGAAGGCCCAGATCATATAAAACACACATTATTAGCATGCTATATTCTTTCTTTAACAAAATGACTGTCTTATATTTTTGCATGCTATAAGTTTATTGAAAATACTGCAATAAATTTCATTTCATGTAAACTAGATAATGACTTCAGTTTAGAGTCCTGGAAAATTGCAATAACAGTCCTCTGTTGCCTGTTAGATGATTTTCCATCTACAAAAGCCTGTTTTCTACCTATATTTGTTCTCCTTTATTTTTCTCATCCCAGTCTACTCTAAGTTCAGTTGACTGGAATTTTATTAAAATAAAAACTCTTATTGGTCCACATATAAGTTTAAAGTTAAAATTGAAAAAAATAGTCTTGTAACTTACAAAAATGTTTCATCCTTTCCAATAATAGCTTTTATAATACTAGGTGTTTCCTCTTTTATTATAAAAAGATAACTCAATATACCTAAGAAGGAAATAAAAACATCTTCAGAAAGGAGATCTTATTGTTGCAAGATACACAAAAGACTACAAAGCTTTATTCCCAGATTGATCCATTAAGATACCAAACAGTTTTATATATCCTAGCAATTTAATTGTCTTTAAACAAAAGATGAGACCAGTTCATACTTCACATCATTTGTCATTTTAGCTATAAGTGTATGGAATGTTTTTTATTTTGTTACATCAAATTGATAAGACCACCCAAATACAACTACTAAAAGGAAAAATATTTTCAGTCACTCCATTTTAAAGTATGTATATGCCTTTTAAGAAGCAGAGAAGGAAGAAAGATTGTGTTGTATTTACCTCCTAGGTTATGGAGAAAGATGGTTACAAATACAAAATACTTCCCTCTGAGGCCAAGGAGTTTCTCACCTACCTCTTCATAATTCATAAGTCCTGTTTAAAATAGATTTAAGACACATAAAAATTGACAGAAGTCATCAAATCAAAACAACCAAGATCCAGTGATCATTCTTTACTTCTGTAACTCCTGTCTTGCCAAAATCAGATGGTGTTCTGGGCTGTCACAAGGGTGAAGGAAGTCTTATTTCTAAACATCCACATTAAAAATATTTAAGTGTCAAAGTGATCACCATTTCTAATTTTTTGATTTGACTGCAAAAGCATACAAATTGACCTAATAGGTCATGTGGCTTATTTGTACTTTTTTCAAGTAGACATAGTTCTCTTTGGATATTCTTACTGTTTAAATCTTATTCTTAGGCACAGTTTACCTAGCCAAAATGAAATAAAGGACTGATACAATTATGCTGATACCCTATCTACCCACACTACCACAAAAGAAGTATTTTGCTTTAATAATATCTAGTAAGCTCAAATCTTTAATAAACTCTAATAATCCAGCTTAGACTGTTGGAGTTTTTTTGCCTCAATTGAAGTAATTTAAGTTTATGAAATTGGGGTTTTTTTTGCAACTTTTTCCCATTATTTTTGGGCTGATACATTTTTAAAAACTTGATTCTATCAAGGGCATATGCTTGATAAATAAAACAATTTACATTGGGTACTCAGAAATTGTGGCACTAGGAATCTGATAATTTTGATAATGATCTCAGTTAAAATTCAGGTATCAAAATACTGAGAAAGATAAAATGAAAACATAATAGATATGTCTGCCAGAACATAAAATACATGAGCAGAAACTCTAAACATTTAAGAGGCTGATCTAAAAAGATAAATTTATTCATTTTTTAAAATCTTGTTTATATTTCTTTATAATTTAAACTCTAAATATTTTCCAAAACAAGGAAAGACAGTTTACAATGACAACTTCATAATCTGATCTTTCTAAAACCAAATGTTCAAAAGAAAACAGCAGGTACATCTTCAATTTCAAAGTGAATGTTTTTATAAGATTCTGTATACTATAACAGGAATCTAAATTTTCTGGTTAATGTAGAAAATGTATTGCAAATGAAACTCAGTATGGAAGAAGAGTGCAAAATAATACATTTCATGAATTATATTTTTCAGTAATATAATTGCTTTGCTTCAGAGTAGCTGCTTCCAAGTTAGCTCAGAAGTAATGTTTTCTCTTTGGAACTTGCCCAAGAGAGAATGAATAAATCCATTTCCTTTTAAAACTTGGAGTTGACAATTTGAAGACATAAGATACTTGTTCTTAAAATCTGGGGTAGTTGGTTTGATGTGAGAAATAAAGTAGAACTCATAAGTGTAAGATGATCTCCAACTGAGAAAAATAAGTCTAATCAAGTTTCCTTTAAGATGCACTTCTCTTGGGAACAGCTGGGTGGCTCAGTGGATTGAGAGATGAGAGGTCCTGGGTTCAAATTTGACATCAGCCACTTCCTAGCGAGGTGACCCTGGGCAGGTCATTTAATTAATCCCCATTGCCTAGTCCTTACCCCTCTTCTTCCTTGGAAATAAAACACAATATCGATTCTAGTATGGAAGGTGAGGGTTTTTAAAAAATAAATTGCATTTCTCACTTGTTTTATGTGTATTGAAATAATGCAATTGATATTGCATTTTGTCTTGGCCCCAGGTGAGCACCAAAGGAATTTCTTGACTGCTATCCCAATTGCCATTTCTAAGATCAGGTTGCTGAAAGGGCAAAAAGAAATCCAGCTAACAATATCATCATGAAAGTCTTTCCCTTTGACCTTCTTCCACTTAACCAAATTGGATCTTGTCTGAACTTACCTGTTCTAACTCCAGAGAGCAACATAAGATAGATTGAATAAGTAGTCATCAATCCCATTAAAATCAAAAGAATTCTAAAACAAGGCAAAAAATATTTTGTTTATAATTAGACAAAAAGAAAATTATCTTTGGAATTAAACTTTTAGACAAGTAAAGGTTTATTTAAATGGACAGTATTATTTACATTTACTATTACTCATCCCATCCCCTCTTTAAAAATATACATTAAGAAGATACTTTTTAAAAAAAGAAAGAAAAGTGCTCATCATAGCCTAGCTAACTATTAAAAACCTTTAGCCAGTTCAAAGCCCCTCTCTTTAGATCTGTTTAGAAAATTCTTGAGCAACATTATATGTGCATATGTAATTATAGAAAAAAACCAATTTCACATTAATGAAGACTTGACTATTCAGCTATAACTTACAGGCTTAGAGATTGCCTAAGCATAAAGGGTGGCTCATGAACATATGGGAAATATTTGGAAGATTAAAAACCCTGATCCACTTGATGGTATAAGTCATAAAATGCTAGAATAGCAGCACAAAAAAAAAATTGTCCAGGCAAGCAGTTAGCAATAGCAATCTCTTCTGTGCTCCGATGGCTTGTTTAATATGTTGTCTTTTGGAACTTATGTTGGTAGATAGTCTATGTCTATTTTCTTCCAGACTGCTTTTTAATTTTCCCAGCAATTTTTGTTGCGAGTTCATATCCTAAAATGTCTTTAGGTTTGAAAGTTATTAGGTTATTATGCTTATTTGCAATTGTCTATTGTGTACCTAATTAGTTCCACTGATCAAACTCTCAATATCTTAGTACCAAATTGTTTTTGACAATTAAACTTTTATAGATCTTGTATCCTGTTCTCATTTTTTCATTGATTTTCTTGATATTTTTGACCTTTTGTTCCTCCAGATGAATATTTTAGTTACGTTTTCTAGCTCTACAAAGTGACTCTTTGGTATTTTGATTGGTAAGGCGATGAAGAAGTAAACTAATTTACACAGTATTACCATTTTAATTATATTGACTCTTCTTGCACATGAACAAGTAATATTTCTTGAGGTATTCAGATCTGTTTTTGTTTGAAAAAATGCTTTGTAATTTTCCTCCTCTAGTTCCTGTAAGTGTTGCCAAATAGCCTCCTAATTATTTTATACCATCCAGAATTATTGCATTTAATTATTTTACTTTTTTTCCAAATTCTCTCCCTCTCTTCCTCCTCTCACCCCTTCTTGAGAAGGTAAGCAATTTTATGTAGACTATACATGTGTAGTCATTTAAAACATATTTCAATATTAGTCATGTTGGAAAAGAAACATAGACTGAAAAAAAAAGAAATAAGAAAGTTAAAAGTATGCTTCAGTTTGCATGCAGACTCCATCAGTTCTTTGATAGCACTTTTTAATTTAAGTCCTCTAGAATTTTCTTTGATCACTGAAATGCTGAGTATAACTAAGTCATTCTCAGTTGATCATCATATAATATGGCTGTTACCATATACAATGTTCTTCTAATTCTACTCAATTCACTTTGTACCATTTCATATAAGTCTTTCTAGTTTTTTCTGAAAGCATCCCGACTAGTTCCAAATTGTTCTCCAGGATGGTCAGTTTGAAACTCCAACAGTGCATGTGTCTCATTTTTTTTCATATCTATTCTTTTATTTGTCATTTTCCTTTTCTGTAGCCAATCTGATAGAAGATGGTACCTCAGGATTGTTTTAATTATCATTTCTCTAGTAAATAATAATGACTATACATATGGCTATATCTATTTCATATGACTATACTTAAATTTGATTTCTTCTTCTGAAAACTGCCTATTCATATCCTTTGACCATTTGTCAACTGATTTCTTATAAATTTGACTAAGTTCTTTATGTATTTGAGAAATTAGACCATTGTCAGAGAAATTTGTTATATAAATTTTTTCTAGTTTGTTGCTTCTGGGGTCTTTTTTTTGTGAATTTTTTGACAGTTTGCTCAATTTCTTTTTCTGCAATAGGATTGTTTAAGTTATTCTTTTTCATCTTTTGTTAATTGGGTAGTTTATATTTTTGTAAATATTCATCTATTTCACATCTATTATAAATATTCATCAGTAGTTCCCAAAAATTTTTGGCCTACCGCCCCCTTTCCAGAAAAAAATATTATTTAGCCTCCTGGAAATTAATTTTTTAAATTTTAATAGCAATTAATAGGAAAGATAAATGCACCTGTGGCCATCACTGCCCCCCTGGAGCACCCATCAGGGGGTGGTAGTGCCCACTTTGGGAATCACTGACTTAGATTGTCAGATTTATTGGCATATACTTGTGCAAAATAACATCAATTAACTGCTTTAATTTCTTTTTAATTTATTACGATTTTGCCTTTTTCATTTTTGATATAAGTAAAAACTTTTTTAAAAAATCAAGTTAAGCAATGGTTTATCCATTTTATTTATTTTTTCATAAAACCACCTTCTTGTCTTATTTATTAGATCCAATATTTTCTTACTTTCGATTTTATCTCTCCTTTGATTTTTCAGGATTTTCAATTTGTTCTTTTTTCTAGCTTATTGTATACCCAATTCATTGATCTGCTTTTGCTCTGTTCTACTGATATAAACATTAAGAGATATACATTTTCCTCAAAGTAGTTTTAGTGGCACCCCTTCCATTTTGGTATATTGTCTCCTTGTCTCATTTTCTTTAATGAAATTGTTTAGTGATTTATTTTTAGACCCATTCATTCTTTAGAATAAGGTTATTTAGTTTCCATTAATTTTTATTCTTTTTTTCTGCTGCCCTTTGTTGAATATAAATTTTTATTGCATTATGGATTGAAAAGGATGTATTTAATATTTCTGCTTTTCTACATTTAGATGTGAGGTTTTTAATGGTCAATCTCCATGAAAGTGCCATTCCCATTCAAATTTCTCTAGTGGTCTACCATATTAAACTTTTCTAAAGTTCTATTTACCTCTATACCTTCTTTCTTGTTTATTTTTTTTTTTGGTTGAATGTATCTACTTTTGAGAGAGGAAGGTTAAAGTCCTCCAGTAGTAATGTTTTACTATTTCCTCCTATAACCTCCTATAACTGGTGCATATGTTTATTATTGATAGTTTCATTCTTTATAGTGCCTTTTGTCAAGATTTCCATAGCTGAGTATAGATGTTAGTCCCACTTTGAGCTAATTCTGATGAGGGTAAGGTTCATACATTCCCTGCCCCTCCCCCACAATTTTCTTCTCCAAAGTATGGACTCCTATGAGCCTCTTCATGATAGTTTACCTCCTTCTATCTCTTCTTTTCTCTTCTCTTTCTATGTTCCTCTTTACCATCTTGATTTTTTTAATATCAGTCCTTTCTATTCAGCTTACCTCCTTCCTTCTTTCTCATTGGCCTATTAGTAATAAAGTTCTTAAGTACTTTATGTATCTGTAGTACTTTAAGTATCTTAATTATCTCAAGTATTATAGATATCTTAAGAATCTTATTTATTACCTTCCTTGTTATGAATGTACTCAATTCAACCTTAAGTTTTCACTTTACCTTTGTTTTATTTCTCTTTTGCGGTATTATTTTAAGATTGGTTGGAAAAAAATTTTTAACAGTAGTTTTGCTTCCCTGCTTCTACTCTGCCATCTTGGATTCCTTATTCATGGAATTTCCTTTTCAGCTCTTATTTTTTGGTGAGGAAAATCTGGAAGCCTTTTACTTCATTAAATATTGATTTTTTCCTCTGAAGGATTATGGTTAGTTTTTCTTATATAATTCTCGTTTGTAGTTTTAGATTCTTTGCCTTTTAGTATATCATATTCCATACCTTCCAGTCCTTTGATGTAAAAACTGCTAGGTACTATTGTGTAAATAGAATTAGCTCAATCCCATTAATAGTCAAAAATCTACTCAACCCAGGCGTGCTAATGATGTCACTCCCACCTCCCTTAGTGGGGAGGGGAGACGAGTTACCCACACGTGACAATAAGTAACAAATCAAGAATAAGGGACTGCCCTTTGGGCAGTCCAAATCAATGTAGAAACTGCCATTTGTCCATTTGAATTAGAGGTGGACCACAGGAAGTGATGAAAGACACTATCTCTTTAAGTAAGTTAGTGAACTTCCTGTGGGGGGAGTGGCCGTCTCGAACTGGAAGAAGAAGCATCTCCTGAGACCACAGACAGATTACGCTCTATATTGTCACGTGGGTAAGTTAGGCTGGCTTCCTTGGCCTAGCTGGGCCAATTCTAAACTCTGCCTATCTGGCTGTTGGGCCCTGTGGCTTACAGCTTCATTATTAAGCTTAATAACCTTCTTCTCTCTCAGTCCAGACAGGACTAGCCTCTACTTTTCTCTTTATTCCTACTTTTACCTACCGATTGTAAATAAACTCTTCAACCCGATGCTGACTTGGGTCTGATTTAATTACGGAATCAACCTAAATTGTTGATTCCTGGCGGCCACATATTTTTAATATATATCTATAATACCTAAATTTTTATTCCTTACACTATATAATATTGACTGTGGTTCTACAGTATCTGAATTGTTTCCTTCCAGTTGCTTATAGTACTTTTTTCCTTGGCCTGTACTGGAATTTGGCTATAATAGGACTTGTATATTTTATTTTGAGGTCTTTATTAGGAGGTATCTGGTAGGGGCAGCTGGGTAGCTCAGTGGATTGAGAATCAGGCCTAGAGATGGGAGGTCCTAAGTTCAAATCTGACTTCTCAGACACTTCCCAGCTGTGTGACTCTGGGCAAGTCACTTGACCCCCATTGCCTACTCTTCTACCAAGGAGCCAATACACAGAAGTTAAGGGTTTAAAAAAAAAAGGAGGTATCTGGTAGATTCCTTCTATTTCTATATTCCCCTTTTGTTAGAGGATATCAGGGCAATTTTCCCTGATAATTTCTTGTTCTCCTTTTGATCATGGTTTTCAGATTTCCATGATTCTTAAATTATCTCTTCAGGATCAGTTTTCTAGATCAATTATTTTTCCACTGAGGTATTTCAGATTTTCTTCTATTTTTTCATTCTTTTGATTTTTTCTTATTGTTTCCAGATGTCTTGTGGATTAATTAGCTTCTATTTGCCCAATTCTAATTTTTAGAGAGTTGTTCCCTTCTTTGAGTTTTTTAATGTGCTTTTCCATTTGGCCAATTCTACACTTTAAGGAATTGTTCTCTTTGTTTTTTGTCTTCAATTTCCATTTTGTCCATTCCAGGCTTTAGGAAGTTGCTTTTTTTTCAGTGTATTTTGCTGCCTCCTTTTCTTTTTGGTTTATTTTAGTTTTTAGGAAGTTGATTTATTCAGTGAATTCCCCTCCTCTCTTTTCCCCCCTCCCCCCAGTTCTTGAGTCTTTCCAATAATACTCTTATTTTTAAATGTTTTTAAACTTAGTTCTTCCAGGGTTTTTTTGAGGCCTGACATCACTTCACACTTTCCTTTGAGGCTTCACATGTTTCTTTTGTGTCATTATTGTCCTCTTCTGAATTCATATTTCAATCTTCTCTGTGTCATTAAAGTAACCTTCTAAGTTCACATTTCTTCTTTTATCTTTTTCTCATTTTTCTAGTTATTTTTTGTTACCTTATCTTTCTATTGAGGTTCTTCTCTGCCCCTAGAGTAGAGAGAGCATTGTTCCAAGCTTGAACTGGTACTTGGAGTAGACCAGCTGCCTTTGTTTCCTGCAACTGTGTCTGTCAGAGGAGTGGTGGTGTCCCTGCTGACTTGCTGTATGGAGGCTTGAAGCTGTTTTGTCCAGTTATATTCTGTTCCCCATGCTGCCAGTTCTCTTGCTGCTTCATGGGCTGGGCTGGTCCTCACTCTGCTGCTTTGCTACCTCTACCAAGTGGCTTAGACTTGCCTAATCACCTACTCTGCTCTTTTGCTACTTTAGGTGCTCTGCAACTTCAATGCCCAAGGCCACATGGAAGCATGTATTGGTTTTCTGTCCATTGTCCCTTCACTACCCCTGCCAAGGGGCTCAGGCTGGGCTCATTCCAGTTTTGCCATCTCTTTGCCTCTGGCTGCATAGCAGTATGTTGGGCTAGTCTGAATTCTGGCAGTTCCCACAGATGCTGCACTCCCTATACTATTTTCTCTTTGTTCTCCAGTAAGATGTGTTCCTCCTGCTTCCCTTTATGTTGAGGCAATTTATTTTCTTTGTGTGTAATGAGGTGGGGGTTGGGTGAGTGGAGCATCCTTCATTCCACCATTTTGGCTCCTAGCATGCAACACAGATAATGCTCTTCCAATAATTTTAAAATTATCTCTCCTCATACTATTTTCCAGATCAAGATGTTTTTCCAGGGAGATATTCCACATTTTCTCCTATTTTTTATGTTGATGTATTTTTTCTTAATGTCTCATCAATTTGTTAGCTTCCATTTGCCCAATTCAAATTTTTAGAGTATTATTTTCTTTAATGACTTTTTATACCCCCTTTTCCATTTGGTCTGTTCTGCTTTTTAGATGATGTTGCTGTTGTGAAGTCATGTATGACTCTTTGTGACTCCAGAGACTGGAGCTATTAACCATTTCTATTGCTAGTGTGTCCTCATTTTACAGTTGAGAACCTGAAGAAAATAGGGATTAAGTGATTTGTCCAGGGTCACACAGATAGTAACATCTGAAGATGGATTTGAAGTCAGACTTTCCTGATTCGAAGCCCAATATTCTATTCACTGTACCATCTATCCTCTTTTGAAGTTATTTTCTTAAGTAAATTTTTATACCTCTTTTTATCATTTGGCCAATTCTATTTTTTAAGATTTTATTTTCTTTGTGTTTTTTGTATGCCTCTTTTATTTTGCTGTTAATTCTCTTTTCATAATTTTTTTTTGCATCACTCTCATTTCTTTTCCTAACTTTTCCTCTTTCACTCATATTGCTTTCACTTTTCTAGGAATTCTTAGGTCCATTTTGTATTTTTCTTTGCCTCTTTCCTTATAACTCTTTTCATGTCTTCCTCTGAGTTTGTGTTTTCATCTTCCCTGCTCCCGTAGTAGCTTTTTATGGTCAAGTTCTTTTTTTGTTGTTGTTATTTGCTCATTTTTCCAACCTATTTCTTGACTTGGAACTTTATGTTAAAGTTAGGCTCTATTCATCTCAGGGGTGAAAGGGTAACCCTTTCCCAAGTTTCAGATTTTTTCATGATGCTGTTTTCAGAGCTAGTTTTGAGGGTCTATAAGTTTTAAATGTTTCTAAGATGGTCTGATTCAGAGGGAGATAAGGTCACTTTTTTCCTGGTCTGCTCTTTGGTCTTTACCCAAGAAGGACCCTTTTCCATATAAACTTAAGGATTGAGAAAGAGGGATGAATTGGGAGAAGGAAGAAGGGAAAAGGAGAATGGGGTAAATTATCTTACCTAAAAAAGGCATGAAAGAGCTATTAGATTGGAGGGGGAAATGTAAATTGAACCTTATGATCATTGGAATTGGGTTTAGAGAGAATAATATATATACACAAAGTTGAGTATAGAAATCTATCTTTCTCTAAAGGGAACTAGGAGGAGAGGGGAAAAAATTAAAGGGAGAGGAGACTGATAGAAGGGAGAGCTAATTTGAAGAGGGACTAGTCAGGAAAAAATATTCCTGAGGAGGGACAAAGTTAAAGGAGAGAGAGAGTAAAGGATAAATAGTAGAAAACAAGATGGAGGGAAATATACGGTTAGTAATCACAAAGGTGAATGGGATGAACTCACCCCAGATTACAAAAAGCCATTTACTTTATATGTACATGAATGGAGATGGGTAGCTTTAGGTGTTTTTTAACTCAACCTTAAGTTTTCACTTTACCTTTGTTATATTTCCCTTTTGTGGCATTATTTCAAGATTGGTTGGAGAGAATTGTTTACAGTAGTTTTGCTTCCCTGCTGTTGGATTGTATACTTTTTTATGTAGTATCTATTAGATTTAAATTGATATCTCCAGGTTCTTATATTCCATAGAGTATAATTTTTGTAAATTTTAAGATTTAGGATTGTATTATTTGTAATTGGGAACTATATTTTGTAAAATCCAAGGTCTGAAATCTTTTGAGAGTAATTTTAGGATTTGTTAACTTCCTGAATCAAGAAAAGTGAACGGTTTTAAGAAGATGCCATAAAGAAAACTACACTGCATCAGAAGATCTAAAGTGAACTGTGGGAAGTAGTGATTGAACTGAAGGGGGTTGAATGCATTTAATGAATGTAAATTTATTTTGCCAAAGGGGATTGCCTCCTAATTGTTTTTTTGTCAATGTGCCTACCTACCATTGGTTTTACTTTCTTTCTCTTTTATTTCCCTATCCTTATTATTATTTTAGTTTTCTATTAGTGTAATATTATAGGCACCTTTAACTAGAAGATTTTTAGAAGTATAATTTAGACATGTTTAACTAATCAATTGGCGAGACTAGCCTCCCAAAGGGTCACAGGGGGGATTGTAAAAAGGAATTCTTTATTCCTTTTTTTAATTTAGCAGGGGACCTGGAAGTCCTCTTACCATAGAGATGTGTAAGGATTAACCAGCCCACAGTGACAGGAAGTAGAAATCATAGAGACAGGAAGGAGAAACCATAGAGAAAGGAAGTAAGGTAGGAAAAGGGTTTAAAAGGCCATCAGTTGCTGACAGTTAGGGCTGGCAGTTGTGGAAAAGTTGGCTTCTGGGAGTGTGTGGGTTGGTGGTTGGCATTTAGTTGCTGGAATTTAAAGGTGGGCCTGAGCTTACTGAGAGGGCTTTTTTGCTTTAGCCTTCAGAGGGTTTTTTGGCTTTTGTTTTGGACTATTAGGTTTTTTTATTCTTTCTTGAACTTTTTGGAAGGTGGCTAGTCGTTCATTGACAGATCTAATTGGGGTTGGATTAAACATTGATTAGGTTGGTTTTGATTGGGCTGGATTGGGTTGGAACTTTGTGGGGTGGTTGTTAGTTATAGGTAGATATAGGCAGTTTTAGGTAGTAATTATAGGTAGTTATAGCATAACTAGTATAGAATTAGGAAATTTCCTTTCTCTACCTCTTTCCTATATTTCTCTCCTTGATTATATTCATTTTACTATATTCTTTTACTACCCCTATTTTAATTAAGCTAAAATGTTAGTCGTTAAAAGCTGCTCTCTTATTTTGTCAAAACTCCTAATTTAGCCCTTGCAATATCTCTTTCAAAGATAATGAAATCCAGCAATTCAGTTCAGGAGCTCTGTAAAGGAAAAGCTTCCAAGGATGGAACAATGATAATGGACAACAAAGAGAAGGCAAAACAAATCAAGCTTATTTCAATTTTGTCTTCTCTTATAATGAGATTAAAATGACTGATAGAGCCCTGAAAGCTCCCTCTTAGGGAGCCAACAGCAAGAACATAATAAGAGAGCACCTAATAGTTCTTGTTGAGCTCAAATGATTAGGTCCACATGAACTAGTTTTGAAGTGACAAAGACATACATATTAAATTTCTACTTCTAAAAGTCATTATGATGCATGGTATAGTACTTTAAAAAATTATTTTCCCTTTCCTTTTTACTTAATAACTAGATGAACTTTAAGTAAACAAATATTAGTCATTTTGAGATTGACATGCCTAATTGCCAAAACATAACTTTTGATTTGGAGGGAAAAGAATTAGTGATTTAACCAAGTTAAAGGGAGGCAGCCATTGGCAACATAGAAAAAGCACTCATTTTGAAGTAAAAAAAAAATATGAATTTTGCCACTTGTTAGCTCTATAGTAAGTCAACCTCTCTGAGTTTCCATACCTACAAAATGAGGACAATTATTCTCTTACTACATATACCTCTCAGAATCATTGTGAGGATGAAAAGAGATAATATACATACACACACACACAGTATCTTTAAAATATAGAGTGATATGTATATATACAAAGTATCTTAAAATATATAGTACTGGAGGCAGCTGGGTGGCTCAGTGGATTGAGAGCCTGGCCTAGAGATGGAAGGTCCTAGGTTCAAATCTAGCCTCAGACACTTTCCAGCTGTGTGATCCTAGTCACTTTAACCTCAATTGCCTAGCCCTTACAGCTCTTCTGCCTTGGAACCAATACACAGTATTGATTCCAAGAGGGAAGGTAAGGGTTTAAAAAAATTAGATAGATAGATAGATAGATAGATAGATAGATAGATAGATAGATAATTAAATTTCACTTTTTAATAGTAAGAAAGTCAGAAAATACTCAATTATCTAAAAACATTTTCTAAATCATATTTTATAAATACAAACACTTTTGAATAGATATAAAAGCTAAATCATTTCATTGCTAATACTTACAAATATAATAGAATTCCTGTGTTTGCCAGAGCAAAAGAAAGTCCTAAAATTCCACTGCCCATAGTGGAGTTGATGAGGTTAAAAACACACGTGCCAAATGAAGTTTCTTCAGTTTCCTGCATAAAAGAAAAAAACCACTAAGAATAACATAAATAAAATCTAAATTACATTTCATAGTACAAAATGAGATGAAAGACTCTTTTGGGGGGAGTTTATTTTGTACTATTTTTAAGTGGCTTCAAGCTGAGAAATAGAAAAAAATAGCATTCAAGATAGTGCAATTGGCAGTGGTATAAGTATGGATATGAAATATAGGGCAGTGTAAAATAATAGATGTGAAGCCAGGAAAACCAGATTTGAATCCCATTCCAGATCTTGTGCAAGCTATTTATTTCACTGAGCTAGCTTCTTCACATGTAAAATGTGAATAATAGCAGTACATACTCTTAGTAGGATTCAATGAGATAATAAAGCACTTTATAAATCTCAAACTACTGTTTAAATCTTAGCTGTTATTATTACTCAGAGGGTTATTGTGAGACTCAAATGAGACAATGTGTTATTTTATATACTTTAACATACTATACAAATATGAGTTATTTATGAAAGACCTTGGTATATAATCTAAAGACCAATCTGGGAGCTTCAGGAAAAGTTGAACCAAAATAGAGGAAATTAAGTCCATTATTTCATATTTATTATGTTTTGAGGGTAAAGTATTACTAATACGGTGAACTGCTAATTAATTTATGAAACCATCAAATGGGGTAGACACTCCCAATTCTTTGGGCATTTACCAGGAAAAAACATGATGGCAGCTGGAAGTAAGGTTTCAATCTCATACAGAAAAGTACAGAAGGTACAGGAATGAATAGCACAGAAAGTGTAGAGATAAGTGATGAAAGGTGAGTGGAAACAAAGGTAAATGGCATGGGGGACAGGGATAATGTAGTGGAGGAAGCCAGACAGCATGAAGAAAAGAATGGGCAGGGGAAGAGGCAGAGAGAGTATTCATGTAACCATGGATTACAGTTGGGATTACTCAGCAGTTTAGATCCAGACGAAGAGAGGAAAATGCTAGGGTTGGGGGACAGGAGTTTGGGGATCTCATTCTTATAAGGCTTGGGAGGGGAAACAGATTAACTCTTATCCATGCAACCTTAGAGTTAGTTCATTAACATATATCATAATATATATCATCTCAAGGTTGTGAGAAAAACTTTAAAGTTAAGAAGATATCTACATCATGTCAGAATTAGTAATTTGGTATTCTACTGGTCTTATTATGGATGTGTGGAGCTCTGAGGTTTATATTTCATAGGACCAAAAGACACTGACAATGAAGCCTAGATGGCTTTCCCTCGTTTAGCCCACATAATCTCAGGATGTGATTTTTTATTAATATGCAATATAGAATGCAAATAATGTTCCTTTGATCGCTGGCTCTGTCTGTGATATCTGGGTTCCCCCTTGCAATCTTACTTCCTGCTATTGTTACTTCAAACTGGCTGCTTATAAACTTACTACACTAACTAAAAAGGGGATGGTGGTCTTAAGGTGTTGGTGAATCATCCTCTCCCAAATGCTAGTGCTTGCAGCTTGCCCAGTATTGGATGAAGTTCTGTGCAGAGGCATAGCTTTAGCCATTGCCACGTGGAGACGACTCTTTCATAGGGAGCATCTACACTGGGCCAGTCAGAGAGGGAGTAGCCTGGCTTTTTCAGGGCATTGTTGTTAGACATGCCAGCAAATTTCAAGAGATTTACATGGTTTGCTGTTTACAGATGAGGAAATGAGGTAAACAGGGGTTAAGTGACTTGCTCAGGATCAAAAAGCTAGTGAATGTTTGAGCCTCAGTTTGAACTCAAACCTTCCTGACTCCAAGACCAGTTCTCTATCCACTGAACCATCTGGCGGCCCCATTTAATGCATTAAAAGGAAACAACTGAATATAGAGCAGGATACAAAATTAGGTGATCTGATTTCTAAGTGGAGGAAATATTAGGGACTGTCCAAATTAGAAAAGGGACAAGTGTAGGGCCAATTCTCCTGCCACCTACACCAAGTGTAAGGGGGCAAATCTGTTCTATACAGACTATGTTGATTCTAGTATGATACACCCTCTGAGAAAATGCTTAGATAAAGTGGGGTCCATATGTCGACTTAGTTATTTATAGGTTTAGGTCTTACTAGGATTAAAGACACTGGTCCTCACTGAAAACCCCATGGGTAGTTTTGGTCCATGGGACCACAAGAGTTGGACATGAATGAATAAACAACAATAACACTAATCATGGAATCAAATGTAAAAATAATGCTGGAAAAATTAATGGATCAAAGAAACCTTCAGTCTCAGAAATTTATTAACTATGTGATTTTATGCAAACGGTCTTATCTCTGTTAACCTCAATTACCTGTAAAGAAGAAAATAATGGAACCCACCTCCTAAAGTTGTTGTAAGGATCAAAGTGATATAGTCATTATAAATTGCTCGACACAGTGTCTGGCATATGGTGTAAAAATAAATTAATTAAGCAGATTTATTCAGTTTATATTCATTGTTTTATGCCTATTTAGAGCTTTATATATCTTCTGCAGTTGATTCTATCAGGCACTCAATATTATAACAATAAATTGTAATCATAATAGAATAAAGAATAATTCTTTTTTTTTTAAACCCTTACCTTCCATCTTGGAGTCAATACTGTGCATTGGCTCCAAGGCAGAAGAGTGTTAAGGGTAGGCAATGGGGGTTAAGTGACTTGCCCAGGGTCACACAGCTGGGAAGTGTCTGAGGCCATATTTGAACCTAGGACCTCCCATCTCTAGGCCTGGCTCTCGATCCACTGAGCCATCCAGCTGCCCCCAATAAAGAATAATTATAATTATTAATTGATTGAATAATCACCTACTAGAATCAGTAATCAATCATTATATTGTAAGACAATAAGGGGTATTCCCTGTGTGCTTAGCAAAATACCTTTGCCAAGAAGATGTCTAGACTTCCTGAGATATGGTATCTCATTTGGCTTTGACATTATAGGATAACCTTCACCACCTTCATTTTCATCATTAATAGAATAGGGGACTATGTAATCTGTCCCCCTTAGAAGATAAAGAAAAAACCTGAACTTTTAGAAGAACGAAATCTTGTAGAAAGTGAAATTCTGTTTGTCTCACTGAAGAAATATTCAGCTGACCAGTTCCCCTTTTTGTGTGGTGGTTTCTGTAATCTGACTTGCTTGAATAAAGTATATAAACCAGACAACAAATGGGCTGGGGGTGTGGGGTTTTAAGCTATGCTGGACCTGTCAAGACCTTGACTTTGTGGTTTACAACTTTTACAATAAAGTCAATATTTGCTGAGACAATTGTTTCTCAGTTTTTCCTTTTACAATGGTAAGCATTATATAAATGTCAATTTGTTTTTATTGTTATTTATTTAATTCAGTAAGTCTATTCCTCTTGAGGGGGTCATGCCTTGGCATAACTATGCCTCCCGTATTCCTTTCATAGCAAATTTCTATAATTAGGACAAGTGAGTAGTAGAAGTTTTGTAAGTACAATACCAAGTGTATAACAAATTAATACTAGAACCTCTGTGAGTTGTTGAAATAAGATGCAAACATGAAAAATCTTGCCATTTTAACCTGTATTTGTGGCCAAATTATAATATAGGGATGACAGCCTCCTAAGGAGGGAATTAGACAAAGAAATAAGACAAAGATGAATGTAAAAGTTTTCTAATTAAATGGAATAGTAAATTTTGAGAAAGAAACAGGATTAAACAGTTTGTCGGTATATGATTGACTCTCAAATGTACCTAGTATAAAAATTAGGCTTTGAATATGTTTTAATAAAAATCTTTGAAAGTTGGATTAAAGATTTTATATATAAAATTGCATTGGTAATCATAAAGTGAAATTATTTGACTATAAGTACTTATCAGATATTTTAAAAGACAAAGGGATTCATTTTACAAGTCAAACTCCCATGAATTTTTTAAAAGATTTTTATATCAGCTAAAGGTAAAAAAATATATAAAATAACAGATAAAAACTGAAATTCATTGAAGTTTCTGATTTGGACAACCAAATTTAAGACAATGTGCTAAACTGTATCAATTTTGCTTTCAGTAGATCTTATCAGAATTACTTAGGTATCTCTGCATGTTCCCCTAAACAAAAGGAACAAAGCTCTCTTCAGAGCTGCTTTGAGGATGTCCTCTATTTTAGACTGTCTAAGATATTTCTAATGACTAGATGACCACATGGGACATCTGGGGGTTGAAAGTGTGATGACTCAATGGATATTGGGGGTGGGTTACTAAGCTACAAGGAGATGATATTATTTCATATTATTGATATAGCTTTGAACTTTTGTTTCATGGCATTTGTGTTTACTGAATTTTCTCATGTTACCTTGGAAATGTGTAAAGCTCCTTTCTCAAAATTAGTCCATTAGGAGTTCTCTAAGTAGTCTGATCTGTAGTCTGACTTAGTTTAACAGTAGAGTCAATCTAACAAGGTTTGAATATCATCATTACTGTTCTTGGAATCAGCAGCTATAACTTTGGAGAGAATAATTCCCAGTTATCTTTTCTAGGTATGGGATATTGATGTTAAACATGAACCTATTGAAAATCTTATCTTTAAGTGACCCATACTGGGTGTGGCCTGACCATTCCCTCATAAAGCAAAGCAAAAACCTCAGGGAATTATTTGAACCAAAGTGACTTCATCTTGAAAAACTAACTCCATTTTGTGACACAAGTTTCTTTCTTTTTTTTTTTAATTTTTAAAAATTTTAAAAATTAAAATTAAAATTTTTTTAATTTAAAATTTTTATTTTTAATATTTTCCCATAGTTACATATTTCATGTTCTTTCCCTCCCCCCAAATCACCCTAACCCCCACCTTAGCTGACACACAATTCCACTGGGCTTTACATGTATCATTGATCAAAACCTAATTCCATGTTATTGCTAGTTGGGTTAGAGTTATCTTTTAGTGTCTACATCCCAAATAATATCCCCATCAGCCCATGTGTTCAAGCAGTTGTTTTTCCTCTGTGTTTCTCCTCCCACAGTTCTTCCTCTGAATGTGGCTAGTTTTCTTTCTCATAAATCCCTCAGCATTGCTCTGGATCCTTGCATTGCTGCTAGTAGAGAAATCCGTTGTGTTTGATTGTACCACAGTATATCAGTGACCCAAGTTTCACTTTTTTAAACATTCCATCTATTTGCTAAACAAGAGAATTGAATGACATCCTGTCTCACATCTAGAAAAGTCCACCCACTTAGTCTCCACCCTCCCACTTCCTGAAACTCACTCATCTCCTTCCCAATTTAGAAAGGCTCAAAACTTTCCTCCTATTAGAAATCAGATTACCTAGTCTTTCATCCTGGTTTATGTCCTGATAATTGTTTTCTTTTAATGCATAAAAACCCGTCTCCCCCAAATTTGAGGTCTAGTGTCAAGTAGAAGAGGTCTGGTTATGATTTCTTATTCAATTGGCATGCATTGCTTAACAAATTGATGTTTGGAAGCTCAAATCTTTGTTTCCTCAGTAATTCCAAATTTCATATGTCACAGAGAGACATGAAGGTGGCCAGGATGTGGGAGCAGCAGGTGCATGGGTCTGGATGATCCCCACTTGTACCTGGATAAAATGTTGAGCTAACTGGTTAAGATGGGCCAATTCAGGTGGAATAGATCCAATGGGTCCCATGAAGTATCTCCATGTTCCCAACACTGAGATGATTACAGTAATGGATACAGCTGTGAAAGCTGTATTTATTGGTGTTCAGGATCCTGGAGAGAAAGCACCTTGACCAGGAGCCTTGGAGGCTGGTACCATAGGGACTGGTGGGACCTGGGGTCTGATTCTGGTTTCTAGATGATTCCTTGACCCTGTACTTAGAGGACTTATAGTTTGGTTAAGGCTTCCAGGGTCTCAGAGAATGGGGAGAGCATAATGAGAAAAAGTTTCCATTTGGGAACCCAATGACCTTAATTTTTGCACTCTAAGTTGCTTACCTCTGGCCCTGAATGATTGATCTCTAATGACTCCTTGATTATCGCCATCTTCAATTCCTAATGGAAGTAGAAAGGAAAAATCAATGGGTTTCTCTCCAGCTGGTGCTGAATATGAGGAGGTTTTTGAAGTGATGACTGGGGGCTCTCTGGAGGACCCCAGGAGAGAATATGGTCAATGAAGGCTTCTCAGCAGGCTAGAGAGGGTTTACAAGTTATCTTGTCTTCCACAGCCAGGGGTGCTTGCCAGGGACATCAAACAGGAGTCATTGCCCCTAGAGTCATGAGTTTATTGGTTGGCAATGGACTACAGATTATATGATCAGAGTTTGGAGAACATGAGTGTCCTGTGCCATCAGTGGAGAAGTTTCTTTGGCACTCTCTGTGGTGCTTGCTGCCTTCTCTAAGACTGGGATACATGCTTGAATTTCCTTCTGATACAGGCTCAGTGTCCCTGCTTAGAGCTGAGACTGTCACCTTGGTGTTGTTGGGTGAGGGGCTTTCCTGGTCTGATGGCTTACTCCTTCTCTGTAGTTTGGCAGTGATATGAGGAGAGGAAGAGAAGAAACAATCATGCCATCAGTGCCCAGGATTCCCTTCATCATCCCACCTGTTGTGGTGAGCCTAAGATGGTCTTGATTTGGTCTGGTTATCAGTACTGTGGGTGTTTCCCTTCCCTCTATGGTTAGGGGATTCCATAACATTATCACTCCCCTGTCTACCACACATACTAAATTCAGCTTTCTCCCACCTCTGGTCTCTGACCACCCTGAGGGGAAATTAGTGTAAAATGGGTGAGAGTGCAGAGCTAAAGTAGATATTCAGCCTACCTGCTCAGTCATTCTCTTGAAATTCTCTGACGTTGCTATATGGTAGCTAGTATATTCCTCTACATTTTAGTAGATGTCCAAAACTGACAATGTCTCAAGGGCTCCAAGAGAAAAAAATATATAGCGTAACTCAGAATGAGATCTTCCAAGAATTCAGCAGAGGCTAGAATCCCATCAGAACAGGAAAGTAACTCCAATAATAATAGTCATGTAGATCAGTACCATACTAGGCAACTTTCTTGCTTCTAAGACTGGGCATTAATTGTGTTGGTTGTTAGAGTAACCAGTAAATAAGAAGGAGTCTTTGGAATATTCTAAGGCAATGGAATGAGAAGGGATGAGGCTTCTGTTGTCATCATTCTAAACCCCTAAAAATCCACCACAGGCATGCAGTTTGTGCATACATTTTCCCCAAAACTACCTCATGCAAGTTCATTCTTGTGCATGTATAGATTTCTCCCACGGCTGCCAGCATTAGAGATGCCAAGCCGTCCATGTCTTCAATCCTGCAGCTGACCAAAAATCAACCCAGTGATTAGGACACATTGATTCCTCTTTTTTTGGTGTTTGTGGGGGACCTCTAGATGGGTTCAAAAATGATCCCCTTTTCTTTGTCTAAAAGGCACTACCCTTTAACCAATATTTTCACATATTAAGAGGAAATGGGAGGTCACAGCCAGGGGATAGTTATGGTGTTTCTTCAGTTTGTTGGGGGAATAAGGAGGTCCAGCAGGAGAAAGGAGGGGTTTGAGGTAGGGTTGGAGTGATTTTGGAGCTGCAGCTTACGAAGACAGATATGAATTAGCTGTGGGCAAAAAGAAACACTAGATATATGGTGGTGGTGGGGAACTCACCACCTTAAAATTCCTTGTTTTTGCTTTAACCCTTTATATATAATTCAATTGAGAGCAAGCATACCGTTCACTGGCCAGATGGGGAACATGAACAAGCTCTGCTGCCTCCAGAAGACCCACAAGATACCTCTGAGTACAGGCATCCTTGAAATCTGGAAAATCCACATAAAATTTTCTGGTCCACTCTTCATACCAGAAAGAGGTCTGAATTTCTTCTTTATCCTTTATGGGGTATTTACAGTGCCTTATTGTAAAATTTGAGCTAAATATTTGGTTATAAGTTATATCTAGGTCAATGTTAAGTTAAAATGCTATATGAAAAAGACAATTTTAAGAATATGAAATAAGGATGCAGCTGGGTTGCTCAGTGGATTGAGAACGAGGCCTAGAGATGGGAGGTTCTAGGTTCAAATCTGGCCTCAGACACTTCCTAGCTGTGTGACCCTGGGCAAGTCACTTGACCCCCATTGCTTAGCCCTTACCACTCTTCTGCCTTGGAGCCAATACATAGTATTGACTCCAAGGTAGAAGGTAAGGGTTTAAAAAAACGAATATGAAATAAATATAAAACAATTTTAATGAAACAAATTTGAGAACATATTGCATGAATAACAAAAGATATTTTTATACTACGTATGTTATGCATTCATGAGTTACTAAATTTTGTATGTTTTCTGCTATCTTTGCAAATTAAGTTTTTAACTTATTTTGGCTTTAAAAAAGAAATTGTGTATATTTATGGTATTAAAAAATAAGATATGTTGATATTATAGAATATTATACATTTCTGAGTTTCTAAACTTTTGCTATAGTGGGCACTGGCCTTTACAAATTATCCACAGAGCTTCCCTTAAATTCCTACTTAATTTCTTATGCCGATCTGCATTATACTGAAACCAGGATGGGGAAGGGAGGCCTGTAGTTACAAAGTAAAGAATGTGATTGCTAGTCCTACCACACCTCTTGGCTAAAATTCCAAATAGTTGGATCCATTTAGCTAATTAATTGGTCCACACTGTTTTCCTTAGAGTACTTTGCTTGCTTCACCACTTGAATTGACTTGTTAATTAATTTAAGCTTATGAAATGGGACAGGCACATCCACATCTTTGAGCACTTATGGAAAAGACCATAATGGCAGGAAAAAGCTTGGTGGCAATCACACTTTAAAATCATAAAGGGCATAGGGGAAAACCACCCAGAAAGTATAGAGCCAAACATTGAAAAAAGTACAGAGACAGATGGAGGGGATGGACTTAGGGTGGTAAAAGAAGGCAAGCAGTCTTATGGTTAGCTCATTAACATCCATTTCATCTCAAAGTTGTCAGTGGAACTTTAAAGTTAACATATCCATGTCATCTCAAAGTTTTTAGCACCATTTGACGTTCCGTTGGTCTTACTGTGACTATCTGGAGTTTATTTGAGTTTTATGTATCATAGGACCAAAAATTCCTGATGGCAAAGTGTAGATGGTTTCCCCTGATTCAGCCCATAGTCTCAGGATATGATTTCTGGTTGATATGTGATATAGTTTGCAAATTATGCTCTTTTGATTTTTGGAAATTGTATACATGCTTTCTAGGTTCCCCTTTGCAATCTTATTTCTTGCTCTTGCCTCTTTATGCTGATTAAAACAGAGGGTCAGAGGAGTGGTCGGGGACAAAATAAAATTTTAACTCACTTGGAAATTCTACTGAAATTCTTATTTACATTGTGTGAAACACCAAGGTTTGCAGAGCAGTCTGGGAAATGCAATTTTATATACCATAGTATTATATTATGCATCTTATGTCAAATCTATCCCAGTTTGAATATTAAATTTTAAAAACTAGAAGGCATTTATATGATAACACTTAAAAATTCATCATATTTCTTTGCTTCCAAATGACTGTAAGACTTTCTTTCAACATCTGAAACAAACTTGCTATAAGATAATATTTTAACTACTTAAAGAATAGAAAATCATCAGCAACTCCATAAAAGTCATTGGTAGCAGCCTACATACTCTATAGGATGAGCCACTTTTTTTCTAATTGAATGAGTATTTTCTAGATGATTTTCAGACTTGTGTACAACAGTAGCTTCTTGCATATAGCTCTCATTTATTGAAGACCTTCATGTAGATTTTCCTCTGAGTGCCCATTCTTGGGCACTAAAAAAAAGCTTAAAAAAGAAATTTTTCAAAAGAAATAAGCAGAATAATAAACTGGAGAAGTTCCAGGCGAACTGGAGAGACCTCCGGGAACTGATGCAGAGCGAAAGGAGCAGAGCCAGAAGAACTCTATACACAGAGACTGATATACTGTGGTAAAATTGAATGTAATGGACCTCTGTACCAGCAGCAATACAATGACCCAGGACAATTCTGAGGGATTTATGGTAAAGACGCTACCCACATTCAGAGGAAGGACTGCAGGAGAGGAAACATATAAGAAAAACAACTGCTTGAACGCATGGGTCGGGGTGGACATGACTGAGGGTGTAGACTCGAAACTACCACACCAATGCAACTACCAACAATTTGGAAATTGGTCTTGTTCAAGGACACATGACAAAACTAGTGGAAACGCGCATCGGCCAAGGGTGGGGGGGGGGGGTGCGGGTGCGGGGGTTGAAGGGGAAAGGTGGAGCATGAATCATGTAACCATGTTAAAAATGAATATTAATAAATGTTAAAAAAAAAGAAATAAGCAAATTAATTTTTTAAATTGAGTATCTCCTATATAAGACATTGCCTTTGATATTTTGAGAGATACAGAGAATTGCAAAATATATTCCCAAGTCTTAATGATCCAAAAATAAAACAAAGGTGACAAAGAAATAAGGTAGGAAGGTAGTATGTATTCAATAGCAAATGGGTGGTATAGGCTACAAGGAGAAAATTAACTCTGAGCTGGGCTTTGAAATATCAGTCAGTTGGGGTTAGGATGTCGGAAACAAAGGTAAAGCTAGGTAGGGAGAAGGAAAAAAATAGTATGTACAAATCTGTAGCAATGAGAATGCATGAAGGTCTATAAACTGAGTTAATTTAGTATTGTCAGACATTTGGGTTTTGAATTTTTTTTTGAGGAAAGAAATATATAAAATAGTAAGAAGGTTAACAATTAAACTGTTTCTATTTTTGTTTTATTGCCACTACAACAAGAGCCACTATAAATATTTTTCTACATGCCTTTGGTACATTTTCCTCTCATATTTTGGGGGTATAGGTCTAGCAATGATGTCTGATTCAAAGAGCATGCACTATTTAGTAACTTTTTGTGCATAATTTTAAACTGCTTTCTAGAATAATTTAAATTCATTCACAACTCTTTACCAATACATGTTTTCTCACATCCCTTCCAACATTCATCAGTTTCTTTTTTTTTGTCAATTTTGCCAGTCTAATGAGTAAAATGAAACTTAAGAATCACTTTAACTTATATTTCTCTAATTTTTAATGATTTAAAGAATTTTTTTCATATGGCTATAGATAGCTTGAGTTTCTTTCCTTGAGAACTGCCTATTCAACTCCTTAGGATATTTATCGATTGGTATTGACTCTTATTTTTATAAATTTAAATCAGTTCTTTATATGTAAGAAATGAGACCTTTATCAGAGAACTTGATTGCAGATTTTTTTTTCAGTTAACTGTTTCTTTCTTTAAAAAAAATCCTTCAGTGGGTGGAGGGAGGTGGTAAGGAAAACAAAATTAATTTTTAAAAATGAAATTATATTATTTTTTAAACAGAAGGGAAAAAATTTCAGAGCTACACAATAGAGCAATTTTATCACTTACACATCAAATTTAAATATATACATGCATGTAACTATAATTTTTTAAAAACCAGTTATACAGTGGCATATATATACCAACCTCTAGGACTAGGGATACGTTGGTAAAAACAGAAATATTTAATATTTAACTGGCTTTCCAAAAACAAAGAACATGCTTTTAATTTTTATCTTCATTAACATTTTCTCCCATCACTTTCTTAAGTCTATTCAAACAATGAAGTCAAGCCCCTAATTGAAGCAGCTGATTTCCAAGGTAAAAACAAATTGAAAATTTTTGAATTAGTTTTCATAGACAAGCTAGCTCTAGCATATCTCTGTGAACAAACCACTCCCCTTCTTTTCTCAGTTAGTTCAGTGACTTGTTCAATCTTTTTCTCCTCCTCACCTCCTATTCTCATACTAGAGAACTTCAACAAATATCCTTACCTTCCAATTCCACAACTCACTCATTTCCCATGGCCTTCTTTTCTACCCTACTGGAACTACACAGAAATATGTTCATAATCTTTGGTTTTGCCATCACAAATGCTCCACTTCCAGATTAATGAATTCTAAAATTATCTTCTCTGATCACAATCTGTTGTTATTCCATAACTCCCTCTGCCTTCCCCTGTTTTTCATCCTTCGTGTGGCCCCTAATTTCTCAATCTTTTAGTTCTTTCTCTGGCCATAATACCTATACTAGCTGTACTCTCCTCTCTTTCCCTTAACACCTTAGTGAAACAATTCAACTCAACACTGTCCTTTTCTCTTGACCCCTTATACTATCAACGATCTTGCTCTGACAAGCCTAAAAAGCTCTGGATTACTCCCATCATTCTCTCCTACTCATGTCTGCTAATTGAAGCTGAAGAAAATCATGGAACCATGGTGACTAGATCCACTACAAATCTGTTACATAATCTCAACTAAACCCTCAATGAAGCAAGTCAATTTTTCTATACCCCTTTAATCAAATCACTGTCCCATTAGTCACAGTGACTTTTTCCAAACCTTTTTATCCCTCTTCAAATCTCAGATCCTTTCCCCTTCCCACTTTTCTTGTATGAGAAGCTTGCCTCATATTTAATGGAAAAAATTGAACCTATTCTCCAAAGGCTTCCTTTTCTTTCCTCCTCCTCAACTCACCTATAGATGCCTTCTGCTACTAACTCTTCTTTCATTCCATCTCACATGAAGAAGTAGCCCTTTGCCAAGGCAAATCCCTCTAGATGCACACACGATCCCATTCTATCCTGTATTCTCTAGCCCTCTCTATCATCTCCATTCTGTCACTTATTTTAAACCTATCCTTGTTCCCCTGTTGCCTACAAATATGACCTGATTTCCCATCTTCAAAAAACCCCACTTGATCCTTTCATTTCTACTATTATCCAATGTTTTATAAATGTATTTATAATTCTATTATAGCATCAATCACCCTTTTCTTGGTACTCTCCTAATTTCCATGACTCTACTCTCTCCTGGTTCTCCTACCTGACCATTCTTTCTCAGTCTACTTTACTTTTATCCAGGTCGTGCTTCCTCCAAGTCTCAGCCAAAATTCTACCTTCTACAAGAAGCTTTTCCCAGTCTCCCTTAATCCTAATACTTTTTCTTTGTTGATTAATTCTAGTGTGTCATATATATGTGTACACACACACACACATATATATATATATATATATATTTTGTTCATATTTTTTTGCATGTTGTCTCCCCCTTAGACTATGAGCTCCTTGAGAGCAAAGATTGTTTTTCTTTTCTTTGCATACCCATTGTACAATGCTTGTCACAAAAAAAAAAGACACTTAATATTGCTGTCTGACTGTACATTAGATAGTAACTATAAAACTGTGGCATTCTGGAAACATTCTTTCATTCTGGTGTGAAAACTAAATTGAAACTGTCTCCATTTTTGTAATTCATTCTATTCAGTATCACCACCATTATTTTGGATAATGCCTAAATCATGTATCTTTGTCTCTAAGTTAAGTCAGAATTTCAGCTTTCCTCTCCAAGTTAAATTTAGAAGTTTGATTTTTCTGATAATCCCTGTTCTAGTCTTGTGTCAAGGAAACACTATCCTTGAAGGATGCAGGTAGATGCTAGAGAGTTTGGTCTGTTATTTATATGACAGTCAATTCAAGAAAGTCTGGTCAGGTATTATGATGACATTAACTAGCCATGAAGGTGAACATCACCAATGAGTTTTCCATAGCAACAAGATGGAAGGAGGAGTCATTGCTAGCCCTAACACTCCAAATTTTCCAGCCAATCATATTGCTTTCCCCATCTATGATGCTATAGGCTTTGTAACCAATTGTATTGTTTCCTCCTCTGTGATATTGCTTTCTAGCTTTTGGATGCTCCTCCTTTTGTCTGTAAAAAATATTTTTGCCCTCATTCACTGTTTTTTTTTTTTTGCTTCTTGAGGAACTAAAGACTCTCTTTATTGGTAATTGTTAGCCTTCAATAAATGGAATGTGCTCAGAACCTTTGCCTCAGTTTACCTTAATTTTGATTATAACACTAGGTTAACTCATTTCTTGGTTTTAAAATTTATAAATCCTCAACTCTAATGCTTATGTTATCCAAATGGGTTTTTTTCCTTTAGCAAATGTGAAAAATATTAGATTAGATAATCTTATATGGAGATAATTGCTTAATTTTTTTAACATTGCTTCAAATGATCAGAATTAACCTAAATATAGTTTTGCATGTATAGGCTAAAACTGAACAATTCATACATATGTTTGTATGGATGTATATATGTGTGTGCACATGTATATGTATAAGTGTATGTGTGTGTATATATATGCATGTGTATGTATGTATCTCTATCTAAAGTGACTAGATGATGACTGAAAAGTGGCTGGATATATATATATGTAATATATATATATATATTACATATATATATCACTGCCAAGAAAACCCCAAATGAGAACACAAATCTGACTCTTTGTGACCTCATTTGAGATTTTCTTGGCAGTGTTATTTCCCTGTTATTTCCTTCAGCTCATTTTACAGATGAGGAAACTGAGTCAAAGAGAGTGAAGTGAGCTGCCTAAGTTCAAATAAGATGAGTCTTTCAATGATACATGTAAAACTCAGTGGAATTGCTTGTTGGCTACAGAAGGAGGAAGGGAGGAGGCGAGGGAAAGAACATAAATCATGTAAACATGGAAAAATAGTCTAAATTAAATAAATAAATAAATAAATAAATAAATAAATAAATATAATAAAAAGCAAATAAAAAGATGAGTCTTCCTGACTCCTAGGCTCCATATTCTATCCACTGTACTTCTGTGTTTATGTGTGCATACACAAATATATACATATGCATATATATGCATATGTATGTACCACAGATCAGATATGAAACAAATGCTAACTTAAAATAATCATTCTAATGATCAAGTATTCATCAGATAATCAATATGGTACAAAAAAATCTAATATCTCCATATGTCCAGATTTTTCCTTATTATTATAGAACAAAACAAAAATAAATAAATGTAAAATTATTTGGTGCAATATTGAAAACAGCATGTGACTCTATTTTGCTTTTTTTTCTTTTAAACCTTTACCTTCTGTCTTAGAATCAATACTGTGTATTGGTTTCAAAGTAGAATGGTAAAGGCTAGGCAATGGTGGTTAAGTGACTTGCTCAGAATCACATAGGTAGAAAGTGAACCCAGGACCTCTTACCTCTAGATCCAGTAAGCCATCTAGCTGCTCCCTCCATTTTGATTTTTAACCACTATTTTGTGAAGTTAAGTTTCAATTGCTTGTAAGTCACTTGATTTTGAATCACAAATTTACTCCCCCTAACCACTTCTGCCCAACCACAATGATATCCCCTTACCTCTCACTTCATTATCTCTCAGTATCCTTTAACAATAAGAAACCTGGTGTCATAACCACTTCATCCTGTTTTTACTATTTCTCTCTTTCCAAATTATATGTTAATTGGATAGAAACCAATAGTCAAGGTCCTTGGCTATCAAAATACTTGTTCCCTGCTTATTATGCATTGTTTTATAAATTGTCATGTGAATATTAGTTTCTTTTTTTAAAAACCCTCATCTTCTGTCTCACCATTAATACTATGTATTGGTTCTAATGCAGAAGAGTAGTGAAGGCCAGGCAAAGATAGAAGAGCTGTAAGGGCTAGGCAACTGGGATTAGGTGGTTTGCTCAGGGTCCCACAACAAGGAAGTGTCTGAGGGAGGTCAGATTTGAACCCAAGACCTCCCGTTTCCAGGCCTGGCTCTCTGATCCCTGAGCCACCTAGTTGTCTACACTCAATTTCTTTATTTCAGTGTAACTATGGTATTGGAGTATGAAGATTTCAGAGAAGAAATAGTTCATCAGATAGGATTAAAGAAGGGATATAGATTTAGAACTAAAGGGAATGCTAGGTATCTTATAGTCCAACTTCTTTCCTCCCTACTCTTCCATTTTACAAAGGAAGAAACCTAAGGCCAGAGACATTGCTTGACTTGTCAAAGGTTATACAGGTTGTAAATAACCAAACCAGGATTTGAACCAACCTCCTCTCCTAATAAATCCAGTGCTCTTTCTTCTACATCATGTTCATTCTACAACTCTTCCCTGTGGTCACTAACATGAGCATTGATAGGATGTGTAATGGCCAAGAAGAAAGGGAAAAACCACTCTAAGTGAGGAAAACACCATGACCAAGAGCACAAAAGAGAGAAATAGATGTTTGGGGTACAGTAAAGAAAGAGGCTTCCCTGATTAGGGCAGAAGATTAGGGAATAGTAAGAAGTAGAACCAAAATAGACTCATTTGACAGAAAACCTTGACTATCTGGATTAATCAGATATACAAGAGACATTGTATGTAATTTCATAAACAGAACAAATTTTAAAAGCATGGTTTCTTAAGTAAAATCTTAAAACAATTCATAAAAAAAATGAAATAAGATGGTGAATGGACTAGATGTGAGGTCACCTGAGCAGTGACTGAAAAAATTGGGAAGTTTAGCCTGGAGAAGAAAAGTCTTGAAGTACAAGAGAGTTACCTTTAAATATTTGAAGGGTAGACACATAAAAGAGGAATTCAATTTATTCTGTGTAGCTCCAAGGTGTAGAACTGGGAAGGCGAAATTTGGGAAATTTAAGGAAGAATTTTCTAATATTTAGGAAGAAATTTCTAACAATTAGAATAGACCAAAGATAGAATGACTTTATAAGAGAGCAAGCTTCCATTGCTGAAAGATTTGAAAGCAAACATCTATGTGGAGGATGTCATAAATAGGACTCATAACCTAGGTGTGATATTAGACTGCCCATTCCCTAAGATCTCTTTCAAAACCAAGATTTAGTGACTCTATATTCTGGAAGCAATGCACTATTTTCTGGCCTTGATCTGCTTCTTGACCATTTACCTTCCAAGTTTATGAGCAAACTTGAATTCTAAGCTTGCAAACCACAGGTACCTAATTGGAGAATTGATAGTGACAAGCAACAATCCATTACTGAAAGAAAAATAAGCAATCTCTTATCTGAGTTCCTCTCGGAACCTTTTTTAAATTAGGTCTTCAGGCCAGATTTCTTTTACTACTCTCCTGGCTCTGCTTCTGACACTCCAAAGTTTTCTGTATTATTTTTATTAGAATGTAAACCATGCAGAGGCAGCTGCATGGTTCAGGAGATTGAGAGCCAGACCTAGAGACAGGAGATCCTGGATTCAAATCTGGCCTCAGAGAGATGAGAGTAAGCCAAAGGAGAAATGCTGCTATGTTAGGAAGTTATTCTTCTATGGCCACATTGTATCAGAAGTTATCTACAGTAATATTATGAAGTTGATAAAAAAATTCCACCCTTTCATTTATTTCTTGGTCTTCGAGTACCAATTTGTACTGCAAATAAGAAATCTGGCCTACCCTATTCTCTGTCCTAACTCTTCCAATGGGCCTGATTAAGCTACTTGCCTAAAGTCATTAATTAATAACAAAGCTAGGTCTAGTATACAGTTTGCCTAATTCTCTAGTGATGTCTTATGATTTCTAACAATCTTTGTAAGAAATCAGTCTCCCTTCCTCTTTCTGCTTTCCCTAACATAATTCCTTCCCTTTGTTTTCTATATTCAAGCAAAATTTTTCTACTGAATTTTTGATGGCATATGGAGATCAATGATATTTATTTCAATTCCCATTTTAGACTGTTGTGATAATACACAGGGATGCTCACTCTTTTGTGGTATACATTAAATTGTGAAAGGCAATAAGAAGCTAAAGGAATCTTTACTGAAAACTCTAGCTCCAGCTAATAACAGAAAGTATTTTTTAAATGGGGATGAGGTGGGATTTAGGGGATACTATAGTTACATATATTTTAGATTCAAAATTGAAGGATGTGGAAAGATAAATAAATGACTCTTCTATTTGCTTCATCTCCTATTAAAGAATGCCCACCAGACTTTACATCTGAAATTCTAATTGTTGTCTTCAAAAAAAGTATAATTTAATGATTCACATGTGAAAAATCACAATTTTTTTCATCCACTTTTTTTTTTTTTTTTTTTTTTTTTTTTTTTTTAAACCCTTGTACTTCGGTGTATTGTCTCATAGGTGGAAGAGTGGTAAGGGTGGGCAATGGGGGTCAAGTGACTTGCCCAGGGTCACTCAGCTGGGAAGTGGCTGAGGCCGGATTTGAACCTAGGACCTCCCGTCTCTAGGCCTGACTCTCACTCCACTGAGCTACCCAGCTGCCCTCATCCACTTCTAAAGGGGAGAAGAATATATAGGTCTCCCTTCCACATCATGATTTTCTCTATTGCAGTTTCAATATACTGCTGGTTAGTATAACGAATTAAATGGGAATTCGGGGAGAGTTTGGAAGAAACCACAGATGACACACAAAGGTCAGAAGACAACACAAAAAAAGTCTAGAAACTTAGGAATGCATAAAATATCTGTATGATATCATATGCTATCAATATATTTTATCTTCTAATACCATAAATATATGCAATTCCTTTTTTAAAGTTAAAATAAGTAAAAAGTTAAAATTTGCAAAAATAATGTGAAAGCCAGCAAATGACACAAACTAGAAATGTGGAGATAGCTTACTTAGTTCAGTAACTCATAAATACATAAAATGTATGTATTGTTACATATAATATTACCTGGATAGCATGAATTTTACTGTTTAAAAATATAAATGAACTGCTACATAATTTTTTTCCTTAAAATTAAATTTAAGTAATTAAATACTGATTTCAGGATGTCAAACATGTTTATAGCAATCTCTCACATGACATTTCATGTTGATTTTGCAATGATCTTTGCATCTCAAGTTTCTTATATAACATTGACCTACATACAGTCTGTGACTAAATACTTAACCCAAATTTTACAATAAGGTATTGTGAACACCCCATAAAAGAAAAAGAAAAAAATTCAGACTTCTCTGCTATGAAGAGAGGGCCAAAATGTGGATTTTTTTTACATGGATTTTCCAGTGCCTAATCCCCTGGATGTGGAAGGGATACCTATAAAAACCATAAAAACAAAAGACATTTTTACAAAAGCTTTCATTAGCTAAGAAATCTAAGAAGACTTCTTAGAAAAATACTCACCTGCTTATCTAATCATTTCCTACTTCTGTTAATTTATTAGAATCATTGCTATTATTATCATCCTTGAATTCAGTTATATTTGGCAATTCTTTCAATTCTAGTCTTCTTTTGAAATTCATCATGGTCCTAGAAGTAAGTAGTGGATATATTCAAAAGCCTGTTCCAAATTCTAGCATTTGATATATATTTAGAAGTAGATAGCAACTAGAGTGAAAGTTTGATGAGCCTAAAAGAAACAAACTGTGGAAAGCAGTTAAAATATCTGAGCAAAGCTGTTATTTACAATGACTAAAATAATAATCAAATTTCCTAATAAAATAAATTTTGTAAGCCAAAGAATCAAAACAATCTCTATATATGAACTTTACAGTCTCACCTCTTAATTCTGTACTTTTCCCAATAAATTTCCTTCCCCTTATAACTTTAATATTTCTACAATATAACCATAACATCTCATAACATGACTATAGCATATGACATCTCCCGGAATCTTCACCTGAATAAGTGAATAAAACAGAGTTTTTTATAAGCCCTTTTCCAAGAAACCACCACTTAAAATTAGTTATGATCTGTGTTTGCTCAAAAGTACAATTTTATTTGGCCATATCAAAACCACTTCAAACTTGGAACTCAGATTGATAAAAACATAAATCTAAATTTAATAATATCATGATGATAAAGATTTATAACCTATTAGGTAAGGCAAGTTTGTGTTCTAAAAAGTCACAAATGTTTTCTACACCAACCAATCTCTTCACTGAAATCACTCCTCAAAAGAGAATTAAAAGAAAAATTAAATCCAGGAAGATTTAAATTAGTCTCCTTAAACCTGAGAGACAGAATGGTATAGAAAAGAGAAAGTCACCTTCACATCCTGAAAGTTCAAATCCTACAATTGACAAATAGTAGCTGTGTAACCATAGATAAGTTACTTAAAATTTCAGTGCACCAAGAAATTTGCAGAGAAGGTACAGACTTGGATTTGTAGAGTACATTTCCTTACCTGAGCATACACTATGACAATGAAATTATAGTCTAAGTTCCTACCCTACTTGAAACTACATTTCTCCATAACAAGATTTTCAAACTTCACATTTTCATTTTATCAGAAAGTTATGTATTAAAAGTCACATGATGCCTTTCTAATGTTTATATTCCCATATTTTGCAGGGGTTTGGGTCATTAAAAACCACTGTTCCTGTTATTTTGTTTTGTTTTGTTTTAAGTCTGACTGATTCTAGACTTTTCTGCTTATTTTGTGGTGGTAGGAATTAGGAAAAAAAGAAAATTTCCTTTTATGACCTTCATTAATTGTTATCAGAAAATGTATAGGGTGTTCAGAGAGGACTATCACCTCTGGTTCAGAGGGCTTATTGAGCTCTCTCCAGAGTTGCCTCACTTTGGTATTCATCTATCACTCAGCTCTCACCCGTACCTCCAAGAAGCTATACTATGTACAATAGCCACATCCCAGTAAAACCTACCCTGCAGACAGACTTGGGGATACCTAACAGGCTTCAAACCTTTTGGTGAGTTACAGGGATGCCTACTCCAAGCACACGAAGACATCTCTTGGCCAAATGGGAAGAGGAGAACAATTAGTTCCAATGATCATGAAGGCAGCTAAATGGAGCATGTAAAGCTTGGTCAGACATCAAAGATGCCAAGTTCTTCCACAGCATCCCAGGCCACTGCCAGTCATGTTGATTCTTGTCTTGCTACTAGACCATGACATCTCTGGAAGAGAGAGTGAGACTGATGATTCTGTGTAACTCTGCCTCACTTACATCCAATTCATGGAGGACTCAAGACAACAACACCCTGGTGATCTTCAAAGATAAAAGGCAAACAACATGGAGGAGTTATTCGTGTGTGTGTGTGTGTGTGTGTGTGTGTGTGTGTGTGTGTGTGTGTGTGTGTGTGCTTCTTTAAAAGCTGAGAGCTTTTGTAGGGATTCTAGTAATAATGAGTTTCCTGTTTGTCTATTCTCTTCCTACCTCATCAATACATCTGCATCCAGATCTTTTTGAGTTCCATTAACTGTTATGGGGGAGTTTTTATCTGTCCACTGGGGTGGGTGGGGGTGGGGAGGGTCATGGTTGATTGCATAAGTATATTTGTTTAAAGATTGAGATCTTTGGTAGATAATCTAGTGATAATGAATTTGTTTTTCTGTCTAAATCCTTCCCTCCTCATCTTCATTGAGTTTTCAGATTTTTCTGTCTTTTTTTTCATTCCAGAGAAATTGAGCTTTTCTGCCTATAGGGAGCCTAGACCTGCCCTCCACCACCAAACTATGGAAATATGTCTCTCATGTGCCCTTTGTGTGTGTGTGTCTATAAAGGATGAAAGTCTAAATACATTTTAATAAGAGAACTCTGATACTGGTTTAATGTATCATTCACTTGAAATTTAACTAGTATAACAGGTTAACTTAGAAAAAAACACAAGCCTCAATTTAGTAACGTTTGGACTTTGTTTTAACTCTGAGAAAGTCAGTAAGGAGATTCTTTGAAAAGAATATCATCAATAACATTTGCAAAACCCAGTGAAAGTACTTAATGGATCCGGAAGAGGGGAGGGGAAAGGAGAGAGAAAGAAAATGACATGTATAAACATGGAAAAATATCTTTAAAATAAAAAAGAAAATAATACCATAAAAAACATTTAAACACTGTGTAGCTAAAGTCAGAATAACATAACTTAGTAGCTTCAACATTAAGAGTGAAGGCTATGGAACAAAAAATTTCAAAGAGCAAAGGAACTGAATTTATGGCCAAGAATAATTATATCCATCAAAAGTGAGCATAATTATACAAGGGGGGAAATAGGCATGTAGCAAACTAAGGGAATTTCTTTCTTTTTTTAAATTTAAACCCTTAACTTCTGTGTATTGGCTCATTAACTTCTGTGGAAAAGTGGTAAGGGTAGGCAATGGGGGTCAAGTGACTTGCCCAGGGTCACACAGCTGGGAAGTGTCTGAGGCCAGATTTGAACCTAGGACCTCCCATCTCTAGGCCTGACTCTCAATCCACTGAGCTACCCAGCTGCCCCCAAACTAAGGGAATTTCAATAATTCTTGGGGGAAACCAGAACTCAACAGAAAATTCAATCTACAAGAATCATAAGAAGGTAAAAATAAAAGAACAGTTATAAGAGACCTGACAAGATGAAACTATTCACTTCATAGAGAAAAATGTTATCTCTAACCCTTAAAAATGACGTTGTTACTTAGATAGTTTGAAAGAGTATATATATAGACAGAAGTCTTGGGATCAGGTTGGATATAATGGAATGGGCTAAAATAATAATAAAATAAGATAAGAAGAGGTAAAATGGAACAATTACATCATATAAAAGAGGCTTAAGTGGAAGGACTCTCAGAGAGAAGGAGAGGAAAGGGTGGAGGACTGGTAGTACTAGAACCCTATCCTTATTAGATCTGGGTTAAAGAGAAGGCATGTACAGCTAGAAGGATAAAAGTCTTCTTAACATACAGAGAAACAGGTAGATGAAGGGATAGGATCAGGGAGGAATTCCTAGAAGGGAGTACATATCAAGAAATAAGAGGCAAAATGAAGGGATAAGTTAGGATTTCTCAGAATAGTGTGTTATTGGAAATTTTGGGGTCCTTGAACTACATTTCCCATGAACTCACTGGCTTCCTGTCTTGCGTGATGACATAGACAGTTATGTAATGACATAGACAGAAGGATAAAAACTGAGGGTCGGGTTTTGCATTTCCTCTTTTTGGCTCATGACCCAGCATGGTGGTGGCAGGTAATGGTGGGCCTTTTAAAACTGACTTAGCTAGCATGGCACGTGGCTTCATTTTCTAATGGCTACTAATAAATCTATAAAACCATAATATTTCTAAAGCCATCTTTTTGTATTCATTTTATTTCTTACATTTTTAAACACCCAGATCAGCTAAGGATAAATGGCTGAAGTATGGGGTGTATGAGTCAATTATCAAAAGAAATCCAAAAATATCAAAAAATCCAAATAAAAGAGAAAAAATAATTTGTGGATGAAGTATAAAATGTCAAAGTCTTATGTACAAACAGGTAAGTAAAGGAAAAATAAAACTTATAACAGGTCCCTGAATCAAGGTTCCCAATTAAAGTGATTTATGTAATTATGCACTTACCCATTTAGTAGCCATGACTACAGAAAATTGTCACACTTATAAGAGAGAAAAAAGAACCGGATTTTTGTGTGAAAGGGAAGTGTCATTCCCTGGTTTGATTTACCTTCACTCTCAGGGATAGGGAGAGCCAGAATGAGAGCCAACCTTTGGTACTCGACTAGGATGTAGCTCAGGGAAGTCTGGCTTCTAACATATGTCAGAAAGCTGCAATGCTGAACCCCAAACTCTAAGTTCAAGTCCTTCAGTATTGGCTTAGAAGTTCATCAATCCTACCTTTTTTGACCTTGTGCTCCTAGGCACTGTATAGTTGCTCTTTTGTTCCCTTCTCCTGGAATCAGACAGAATCATTAATCCCGGTCCCATAATATTTATTAATTCATGGCAGGTTCCCATAGCCTAAAGCTTTTGGGTATGCATAAATATTATAGCAAATATATATACATATAACTTATATTACTGTAAAACAAAAAGGATTAATATTGATATGTACTTTAAGTATCAGAAATGAGAAAAAGGAAAAAGAGTCAATTATTCTATTAAAAAATAAAAATAAAAGCAAGAAGAAAAATTCAGGAAAAATACAATTTGTTTAAGTACAAAAATGAGAGAAAGAGAAATTCAAATACTTATTGCATATACAAGAAAAGAAAAAATAATAAAAGAATGTTTTAAAAATCAAAAATATATAGCTTAGAATCAACAAAATGTTTCTCACTGTATTATCTGGAATTTTGGGGGTTCTTTGGAGGGTTCTTTGGGGTTCATTTGAGTTTTAAATATTTAAATATATGACATAAACTTCCTGTGGACATTTAGGGGACTTGGAAGCTACATTTCCCATGATTCCTCTTTTAATACAGGTAGACAAGAAGTAGAGAACAGTATAAGACTCCTGAGGTCATTGGGGGAGGTCTCTTTGGTGCAAGGCAGTGAGGTGGGCAGAAGTTATGGTGGGCATTTTGAATTAGATCTTAGCAGGAGCATGGTCTTCTTTATTTTACCAACATGACTTTAATTAAAATATTATCCATCTATATCAATTTTATTTGTAACATCACTAAAAATGAGATCCATTCCTTTTAAACTTTGCCATGAACTACTGTGAGTGCAAAAGACTTTTACAAAATAGCAGATTTATAAAAACAAAACAGTAGTAGATAATGCACATTCAAATAGAGTACCAAAATTCCCCAAAATTACAACACATTTAAAGACAATAGCAAAAAAGACCCATTATCATATAGTATTCACATGAGTTTTCTATATAACCACTTGCTGTGATGTTTAAAAAAATGTATACTTGTCAGAGATTCAACAGATGTAGGAAATCATTCAACCTTGGCTGAGATATTTTTAACAAAATCTATTACTACCTCCATCCAAATGTGGGGCAGAACCTGGAAAACAACAACACAAAGTCAATAAAAAACTTTTGGGGGGGTCTAAAATATAACCAAGAATTTTAGATCCTCCTGGTGGGAAAGTAAATTAAAATAGTTAAAATATCATGCATGCAAGAGCCCTTTTTGGCTTCCTGCATTATATATATAAAGTTTGGGTAGGAACTTCTATTTGGCTCTCTACCTTCTTCATAATATATATAATATGTATATCTATAAAACTATTGTCCATTCAGAAGTTACTAGGCATCCTAAAGTCAATTTTAAAGACCCCTTATTAAATTACAATTTAAATTCTTAAGTCATCATATTCTTCAAGGTTCCATACAATTGTAACCAGTTTTGATGGAGTCCATCCATCATCATATGTAACAATTAACAAAGGCAAAGTAAAAGAAAAGACTTATATAAGCAACATGTGACCTTGATAGTTAAGATGACAAATCAGGATACATAAGACTTATGGGCTTTTTACAACTTAAAAAAAATTTTGTGTAAGATGTTCATGGGCTTTCACAATGACATGTTGTTCAGTAGAATCATGGGAAAATGGTACAGATTCAGCAAAATCATATAACAGAATAGATATCGATTAGCTTAATACAAATAAACTTGAAAAATTTTAAACCTTAAAGAAATCAACAAATACAATAACATAAGCAAATGACAAGCAATGCAGTAAAAAACCTTTTTACCAATCAGAATAGACTTGTTCACTATTAGGGAAGTCCAATAAAATCATGAACAGAATTTATCTAATAGCCAAAAACACATTAGCTTAAACATGATTCAGTGTAACAGAAAGATATTGATCAGATTAACATATGAACTTAAAACAACAAAATTAATCGGTAAAACAAATAGTTAGCAACATACAATAAGATACATAGATTTTCATAAAACAGTGGAATCTGAGAAGGCTTAAAATCCATTTAGGCTCTTTTAAAAGTTTCTTTTCTATCCATTCAAGTTCCTTTTATCTGAACTCTAGGATCTCCCATAGCATATGAGTATTCTGCACTGAGCATAGTGTAGAGGAATCCCAAAATGGATATAGTTTATAGTCTGGGCAGGCCATGGGTTGTAGGGAGATGAATTTCTCCCCTGAATCTCAGGCAAGATAATCACAAGGGCCAGTACATCCAGGAATGGTAGGAATAAAAAATATAGCTGTTGTAAACCAAACTTGTGGTTGCCAAAAATGTAAGAAATAAAATGAATATAAAAATAGCTCTAGAAATATTATAGTTTTATAGATTTATTAGTAGCCATTAGAAAATGAAGCCACGTGCCATGCTAGCTAAGTCAGTTTTAAAAGATCTGCCCCTCAGTTTCTGAACTTCTGTCTACATCATTACGTAACTCTCTACATCATCATGCAAGATAGGAAGCCAGTGGGCTCATGGGAAATGTAGTTCAAGGACCCCAAAATTTCCAATAACACAATGGATAAGGGAGGGATTTTTTAAAGGAAATTCATATCAAGAAATTAAAAGGCAGATGGAAGATAAGGAAGGAAATTTTGGAAGGAGATAGTATAAGAACTAGGAGGTAGGGAAAAAGGACAAGGAAGGGACCTGTAGACAAGTGATGTTGATTTAGAATTAGGAGGAAAAGGGGAGAAGTTAAGGAAGGGGTTCCAATAAGGGGAGTAAACTGGGAGGGTAGTGTACAGAATAAATTGAATGTTTGAGGAGGGATATGGCAAAAGGAGAAGAAGAATAGAAAGAAGGGAAATACACAAATAGCAGTTATACCTTTGAATGTGAATGGGATGAATTCACCCATAAAATACAAATGGATAGCAGAATGGATCAAAAACCAAAGCCCAACAATATGTAATTTATGAGAAACACTTAAAAATGAGAGACACACACAGAGTAAAAATAAAGAGTTAGAATAGACTATCCAAAAAAAAAAAAAAAAAAGCAGGAGTAGCAATTAGGATCTCCAACAAAGTTAAAGCTAAATATAGATATAAACAAAAGACATAAACAGGGGAACTATATTATGTTAAAAGGTACCATAGATCATGAAGCATTATCAGTATTAAATCTTTATACACCAAATGTTGTAGCATTCAAATTTTAAAGGAAAAACTAAAAGAGTTACAGATGGAAATAGATAATGAATCAAGAATAGTGGGGGGACTTCAATTTTCCCATCTCAAAAGTAGATAAATATAAACAAAAATAAAAAAGAAAAAAGTCAAGGAGATGAATAGACTCAGACAAATTAAATATGATAGATATCTAGAGAGAATTAAATGGGAATAGAAAGGAGTATACCTTCTTCTTGGGGTCCTTGGTACTTTTGCAAAAAATTAACTCCATATTAGGGCATAAATGGGGCAGCTGGGTGGCTCAGTGGATTGAGAGCCAGGCCTAGAGACTGGAGGTCCTAGGTTCAAGTCCGGCCTTGGACACTTCCAGCTGTGTGACCTTGGGCAAGTCACTTGATCCCTATCACCCACCCTTACCACTCCTGGGCTAAGGACGGTCCCTTGCCCGGATGAAAAAGGAGGAGGGTTGGGCGTGGGGCTAGCAACCCCACCCTGTAAAAACTACATCTGCTAAAGAAACTGCAACCTAAAGTAGGGGCAGCTGGGCTAGCTCAGTGGATTGAGAGCCAGGACTAGAGACGAAAGGTCCTAGGTTCAAATCCGGGCTCAGACACTTCCCAGCTGGGTGACCCTGAGCGACCCATTGCCTACTGGTTGTGGCCCTATGCTCCTAGAATGGAGTCCCAGGATTAAAAAAAATGGCATAAATACATTATAATTAAATGTAGATAAGGAGAAATATTAAATGCATCCTTTTCAGACCATTATGTAATAAAAATTGTATATAATAAGGGACCATGTAAACACAAAGCAAAAATTAATTTAAGGCAAATAACTTAAATCTTAAAGAATGAGCGGGTTAAAGAACAAGTCTTAGAAATAAAGTTTCATCAAAGAGAATGCTAATAATGAAACAACATATAGTTGGATACAATAAAGACAGTAATGAGAGGAAAATATATATCTCTAAATGCTTATATTAACAAAAATAGAGAAAGAACAGATCAATGAGTCATGAATACAACTTTTAAAAAGCTAGGAAAAAAAAACAAATTTAAAATTCCCAAACACCAAGTTAGAAATCCTAAAAATTAAAGGCAAGATCAATAAAATTGGTTAATATGATTTTTAAAAAGAAAAGAAAACCCAATCACTAGCATTAAGATGAAAAGGGTGAATATACCACCAATGAAGATAACATTGTTAGGAGTTATTTTGCTCAGTTATAAGCCAACAAATTTAACAATGTAAGTGAAATGGAAGAATACGTACAAAAATATAAACTATCTAGACTATCATAGAAGGAAATAGATCACATGAACATATAAGACACAAATAAAGTAATATCTAAATATTAAATTAAATATTAAAAATTAAAAAAATTACACAAATAAAGTAATATCTAAACAATTGGAGAAATATTAATTGTTCATGGATGGGCAGAACCAATATGATGAAAATGAAAATCCTATCTAAGTTAATCTGTTTATTCAATATCATCCTTATTTAATTAAATTACCAAAAACTATTTTGAGTGAGGAAAAAATAATAAACAATAACAAAAATATGACAAAATTCATTTGAAAGAACAAAAGAGCAAGAATATCAAAAGAACTAATGAAAAATGTAAAAGAAAGAGGTGTCACATTTTAAACTGTATCATAAAGCAATAATTATCAAAACTATCTGGTACTGGCTAAGAAATAGGTAGATCAGTGCAAGAGACTAGACATACAACAAACAATGGTTAAAGATTATAGTAACTTTGTATTTAACAAAAATATTGATCCGGCTATTTGGATAAGAAATCGCTATTTGGTAAAAAATTGCTGGACAAATAGAAAATAGTTTGGCAGAAACTGGGAATATTCCAATATCTTACACCATTCACTAAGATATGATCAAAAGGGGTACATGATGTAGGCATAAAAGGAGATATGATAAGCAAATTAGAAGAACAATGAAAATATTAACTATCAGATTTATGAAGAGGAAACAAATTTATGTGTAAAAAGAGATATATGAACATTGTGAGATGTAAAATTGATTATTTTCAGAACATTAAATTGAAAAAGTGTTGCCAAGATTAGGAGGAAAGCAGAAAATGGGGGACAAAAATTTCAAAGTTTCTCGTATATAGAGAACATTATCAAATTTATGAGAATAAGAGCCATCCCCAAGTTGATAAATGGGCAAAAGGTATGAACAGACAATTTTTGGATAAAGAAATCAAAGTCACATATAGGTTCATGAAAAAAATGCTCTAAATCACTACTGATTAGGGAAATGGAAACCAAAATAATTCTGAGGTACCATCTCTTACCCATAAGATTGACTAAAATATCAAAAGAGCAAAATGGCAAATGTTGCAAGGGATACGGAAACATGGAGACACTAATACACTGTTGGTGGAACTGTGAATTAATCCAACCATTTTGAAGAGCAATTTGGAATTATGCCCAGAAAGCTATAAAATTTTGTATATCCCTCAGACCCACCAATATTGCTGGATCTATTTCCCAAGGAGATTAGGGGAAAAGGAAAAGAATACATATGTTCCAAAATATTTATAGCAGCTCCCTTTGTGGAGGCAAAGAATTGGAAATTGAGATGTTTATCATTTGGGAAATGGCTAAACAAATTGTGGTATATGATTGTGATGGAATCCTATTGTGCCATAAGAAATGATGAGCAGATTAATTTTTTTGAAAGCTTGGAAAGAACTACATGAGATAATGAAGACTGAAATGAGTAGTACCAAGAGAACATTATATATAGCTACAGGTTTAATATTTGAAGAATAACTTGCGAAAGTTCACCTCCAGAGAATGAATTGAGAAATGGAAACATAAAAGACATAATTTAATATTTTCCTGGGTGTTGCCTTCTCTGTTTGTGGGGAGAGGAGGATAGGAGCTGAAGTGTTTTTTGTTTTTATAATCAAGGTTGATTATGTTGTCCACAAAGAACAACTTAAAGCATTTTTCCAAATTAAATCCTACTTCCTCTCTTCTCTATTTACTTCCCTTCATTTTTCAGAATCTGGAGAGAGCTAATATTCTGTTCCAAATTATTTTTTCCAATTCTTTTTTTTAAAAACCCTTACCTTCCATCATGGAGTCAATACTGTGTATTAGCTCCAAGGCAGAAGAGTGGTAAGGGCTAAGCAATGGGGGTCAAGTGACTTGCCCAGGGTCACACAGCTGGGAAGTGTCTGAGGCCACATTTGAACCTAGGACCTCCCATCTCTAGGCCTGGCTCTCAATCCACTGAGCTACCCAGCTGCCCCCTCCAATTCTTAACAACATTTCTTACACAAATAGTTTCTTTTAATATTAACATATATTTTAAATTCCATTAATGGCTAGTCAATATTGTAAAAATGACAAATCTGCCTAAATTAATTTACCTATTCAGTGTTATACCAGTCAAACTATCAAAAAATTGAAGAAAAGGACAAGAATATCAAGAGGATTAATGAAAAAAATTTAAGAAAAGCAGCCTACCCATATCAGATCTCAAACTGTATTATAAAATGGTAATTGTGAAAAGAATCTGTTACTGGCTAAGAAATAGATTAGTGGATGAATAGAACATGTTAAGTAATCAATACATAGTAGTAAATGATCAAAGTAACCAAGTATTTGATAACTACAAAGATCCAAGCTTTTAGGGAAAGAACTCATTATTTGACAAAAACTTCTGGGAATACTAGAAACCAGTATGGCAGAAATTTGGCCTGGACCAACATCTCATGCCATATTCCAAGATAAAGTCAAAATGAATATTTGATCTAGAAATAAAGAAGGATATAAACAATTTAGAGAAATACAGTTTATCTATCAGACTTATGGATAAGGGAAGAATTTATGACCAGACAAGACATAGAGAACATTACAAGAAGTGAAATGGATAATTTTGATTACATTAAATTTTAAAGTTTTTTTTTAAAAACATTTATTAATATTCATTTTTAACATGGTTACATGATTCATGCTCCACCTTTCCCCTTCAACCCCCCCCCGGACCCCCCCTACCCTTGGCCGATGCGCATTTCCACTAGTTTTGTCATGTGTCCTTGATCAAGACCAATTTCCAAATTGTTGGTAGTTGCATTGGTGTGGTAGTTTCGAGTCTACACCCTCAATCATGTCCACCCCGACCCATGCGTTCAAGCAGTTGTTTTTCTTATAT
>NC_058134.1:211071143-211322967 GCF_016433145.1 Gracilinanus agilis | reverse complement strand
TTTTTGTTCTCCCCACTCCCCTGCTCCCCTTGGTTTATCCCTTCTAACTTTCTCAGAAGGGTAAGATAAGAGTTTTATTTCCCAATGGATAGCATAGCTACTCTTCCCTCTCCGGGTTGATTACACTGAGAGTAAGGTTTGATTATTACCTCTTTATGCTCTCTTCCTCTCCTTCTTATAATAGTTTTTGTCCCCTCTCTCTCCCATGCCCTCTTTGTGTGTAATAGAATATTCTATTTTCTTATTCGCTCAAGTTTCTCTTGGTGTCCCCTGCTATTCACCCCCTCTTTCCCATCCCCCATGTCATCTTAGATTATTTAGCTGTTATTTTCTTGCCAGATCTCTTCCATTTTCCTCAAAATCTCAGATTTGAACTCTTCCATAGGTTGTGAGGAGTTTTCCTTATTTGGGGAGGGTCTGGATGGTTGTTTGTTCTCCTCCTCTGTTTGCTCGGTTGTCTGGATTTTCTCTGTGTAGAAGCTGTCGAGTGTTAAAGACTTCTTTTTTTTTGTTATTATTCTTTCTCTTCTGAATTTCCTGTAACTGGTTAGCCATCATTAGCCCAGCAGCTTCTCAGGTTTATCCTCGCTCTCAGTGTCTGTCTGAGATCTATTGGCTCCTGAGGACTGAGTTCTAGTTTTTTCCAAGGTCAAGCCCCCTGGTGGATTCCCTTGCTTGAACCTCTGCAGGAGGTTTCTTTACAAGTCTCAGGGAGCTACTTCCACAGTCGTATACCCGTCTGCACTGGTTCCCCACTTAGGCTTTAGTTCCTGGTTGTGTTTGCCTCCACCCACGCCTCTGCTCAGCCGGCACCCACGCCTCTGCTCAGCCGGCTCTCTGCGCCCAGCGTCCACTCTCTGCTCCCGCGCTCTCAGATTTCGCGTGCGTTCTTGACTTAATGGGGTCCTAAGTCTTGCTGCTCTCAGGAACACGTCCCGGAGCTGCCGATGACTCGATGGGTGCCCCAAACTTGCTCTATTTCTTTTTAGCTGGGTTCGGAGCTATAGGTGAGTGTGGAGGGGGTGGGGGTGGGGCGGTTGCTCAGCCTGCAATTGAGTGAGAGCCCTTTATAGCCTGGAAATGTCTCGATTCCACGTACCTTCCACGCTGTGCCCTGTTGTGGGGTTCCTCCTTTCGTCTGGACTTGTTTTTATGTCCCCTTGAGGAGTTTTGTGTGTTTCGGTCAGGAGAGGTTAAGAGCTGCTTCTTACTCTGCCGCCATCTTAACCCGGAAACCAATCTTAAAGTTTTTATATATCAGGGAAACAAAAAAAAAAACTAAGGGAAAAAATTTATAGTAAGTGTTTCTGATAAAGGCCTCATTTCTCATATGTAGAGAGAACTGAGTTAAATTTATAAAAACAAAAGTCATTCTCCAATTGATAAATGGTCAAAGGATATAAACAAGTAGTTCTCAGAGGAAGAAATAAACCTATTTATAGTCATATGAAAAAATGCTCCAAATCATCATCAATTAGAGAAATGCTCATTAAAACAACTCTGAGATACCACCTCACAGTATCAGATTGACTAATATGACCACAAAAGGAAAATGATAAATGTTGGAGAAGATATTAGAAACTTGGGACACTAATACACTGTGGAACTGTAAACTGATATAACCATTCTGGAGTGCAATCTGAAACCAAGCCCAAAGAGCCATAAAATTATTTATAACCTTTGCCCTAGCAATACCACTACTAGACTTGAATCCCAAAGAGATCAAAGAAAAAGAAAAAAGATGTATACGTGTGTAGCTCTTTTTGTAGTTGTAAATAATTGGAAACTGAGGGCATGTCCATCAATTGGGGAATGGTTAAACAAGTTGTAGTGTATGGTTGAAATGGAATACTATTGTGCCATAAGAAATGATGAACAGAATGAATTTGGAAAAACCTGAAAAGACTTATATGAACTGATGAAAAGTGAAGTGAGCAGAACTAGGAGAACACTGTATACAGTAACAGCAAAATTATACAATGATCAATTGTGAAGGACTAAACTAAGCAATGCAAGGTTCCCAGATAATCCCAAGGGGACTCATGATGAAAAATGGTACCCACAAGGGGGCAGCTGGGTAGCCCAGTGGATTGAGAGCCAGGCCTAGAGACAGGAGGTCCTAGGTTCAAATCCGGCCTCAGACACTTCCCAGCTGTGTGACCCTGGGCAAGTCACTTGACCCCCATTGCCTACCCTTACCAATCTTCCACCTATAAGTCAATACACAGAAGTTAAGGGTTTAAAATAAAAAAAAAAAATTAAAAAAAAAAATGGTACCCACAGTTCATAGAAGGAACGGTTGGAGTCTGAATGCAGATCAAAGCACACCATTTTTCATTTTATTTTCTTCATGAGTTTTTTCCCTGTATGTATAATATGTATCTTCTGTCATGATATGAAGAATATGGAAATATGTATTGCATATATTGCATATAACCTATCTCAGACTATTTACTATCTAGGGATGGAGAGAGGCTGAGAATCTGCGTAATAAAATATCAGATAACAATTGTTTCTATATGGAATTGAAAAAATAAAAATTAAAAATGGAAAAAATATATTAATGGCTGGCATTCTAGACTCATGGCATTTAAGGCCATTTTAGAGAAACTACTATCAAAGTATATCTTTAAGAACAAAAACTTATTTTTGCAGTTTTAAACACACTGCCCTAACATTAGATATTGGGTGGGCAATTTGTAAGGAAGAGAATGGTACTCCTAAGTCTACCCAGGAAATCTTATCCCCAGTAATTCACAGGGGCTTTAGGCATAAGAAGAAAGGAGGATTCTCTAAAAAGGGGACTCATGGAATCCATGCTTAGTGAATAACTGGTGTAAGCTCCTAGAGGAACAAGAAAGTCCTTCTCCCAAACCAAAAACTTCACATTTCTCCTAGTTACTTCTTTAAATAACCTTTCCCCTTTTTCATAAACCAAGAAAGGTTTAACAATTCCCAAGATTCAAATTGAATGTAATCTGCAAACTTTAGTTTGAGGATCCAATTACACTTGGATTTACAAGCTTCTAGCATTCAAGATCATTTTGCAATTAATGATTTAGTCTTCAAACAAAAAAGAAAAATCATTCTTTAGCTACTATTTTTGAGTTAAAACAAAATGCCCTTTTACCCTCAGTTTCAACTAATCAATTAGAATTTGTTAAATTTCTAGCAGGTACCTTATCAATAGAAAAGAGTAGTTATTAAACTTCTAAAACTGATGAAAAACAGAGTGAAGGGAACACCTGGAGATAAATTGGGTTTATGAGCCTAGGATTTGGGACAAAGCAAATCTGTCTTAAAAATCCATTGCCCTTTCCCCCTCACTTTTCATACATTAATGCTTCTTAGGGACCCTACCATTATTATTTCCCTTCTTATTTCTTGGGCCCTTTTATTTTTCTTTCTTAAGAATTCTTTCAATTTGAGGCAAGATGGCCCTTTTGCAGGTAGTTACATGTTTTTAGATGACCCCTATTTGTCTTTTTTCTAAAATTTTGTTTTCCCTGGCTCGGGTGTTCTTAGAAGAACTTTAAAAAAGAAAGTAAACTCTTTGCTGTGCTATTTTGCTATTCTTGGTTCTCTCTCTCTCTCTATCTCTCATGTATATATATATAAATTCTTAAGTGTGACCTAGACTGAAATATTTTTATTTAATTTGTAACTCAGTCAATAATCCCTCCAGAGGGACCATGTGGTTTAAGGTGGGTGGGAGACCATTTTGCTTTTCAGTCATGTCAAACTTTTTGTGATCCCAATTGGGGTTGTTTTAGCAAAGGTGCTAGTGAAGTTGGTCATCTACTTCCCCAGCCACCTACCTCCATGGGAGACCATTAATTAATCCCAAAAGTGACCGGAGGCCTGGTGCTATGAGCTCTAAGACTTAGAAGGACAAGATGCATGGAAACCCTGGTAGGGAGGAGGGAGAAAAAGAGAGGAGGCTATAGACAGAGTACTCCCTTACCTTCTAATGAGTTCATGGGGCTTTGAATGTATGGATGTCAATAAATTCTGATCTCTGTTGAGGAAAAAATGTGAAGCAAAGGGGGAAAAAATCCAGAAACAACCTTTTCCTCAAGGCTTGAACAGACACATGCTGTTATTTTCCCTTAGATCACTAGATGTCGCCTAAGACCACGCTATACCAAACTTTTCCGCCTGTATTAATTTTTAGGTTTTGCTATCCCTGGCTTGCTTAGAAATCTCAATAGCAATAGTAATCCACTAATTGGCACTCTAGCTAAAAATATTTCCCTCAGTTCTCAGACATTACATGACACTCTGGCTAGTGACATAACATTGGAGAGCACTGATGGCCACCAAAATTGGAGAGCACCAGTAGCTACAAAGAAAAAATAATGTCTATGTTCTGGAAGGAAAATATGACTTTCCTCAATTTCCCTAGCTAACAAAAAGCCATCATTCTGGTACACACTTAAAAACTGTGACATTCACCTTTGTCTTCTTCAATTGAAGCTTGTCTCCATGAAGAAATCCCCAGTTAGAGTGAATTTAATTATTTTTCATCCAAACCTAATTATTTCATAATTCAAAAACTGCAGTTATTTATTTTTGTGTAAGAAAAGATTTTATCTTTACCCTTGCTTGTCAGAAAGAAAAGAGAGGGAAAAAAAACAATAAAATAAAGGGCAAATAGGCACACTATATTTCCCTAAGATCTAGATAAGGATCCTAAGGGTGACAGTTCACCTCAATTTTCCTTAAAACAAAACAAAACAAAACAAAACAAAACAAAACAAAACAAACAAAAAAAAACAGAACATCACCATACTTTAAACCTTTCAGCAAGGAATGTTAGCTCCTCAAGAGATTGCCAAGTGGCTGCCTTTATGGCTGGAGTCATACCTTCTAGATCGTGATATTAATACCTCAATAGAATGCCATGGAGGCTACTTTTTTGACTGAAATCATAGGACTTTTATGGGCTCAGAATTCTTCAGGCTCAGAAAAATGTCAATAAGGGAGAGGCTTCCTAGAAAGTTTAAAAACCTGATTATGAAAATTCCTTCAAGGAGAACATTGTCCATTTCTATTTGGAGAGATCCTCTTTGAAGGGATGAATTTCCTTGCAAAATCTGATCTAAGAAATATACTTGGATCACATGTTTCAAAGATAAATAATACAATGAAAAGAGACACAAACACAAAATTATGGAGCTCCTAAGAAAATATTACCCTTTCCCCCAATCCTCCAGGGTAAACCAGGACTCCAAGTATCTAAGAGAATTTTTCAAGTAACTCACCCATCTTGACAAACACACAAATGGACAAGAATTTGTAATCATTACCATAAAGGTACTTAGTTTAAGCTTATTTGGAATTATGCAACTTTATATGGAGGGGAAGAGTTAGAGTTTTAAAAAATTAGATAGATAGATAGATAGATAGATAGAGAGAGAGAGAGAGAGAGACAGACAGACAGACAGACAGACAGACAGACAGACAGACAGACAGACAGACAGACAGACAGACCATCTAAGGATCTTTCTAATTGTGAAGCTATGCCCTTATTTTTTTTCTTGGTTCTCTCTTACTTATGTGAACATTCATTCTCCATCTTCTTGGCTGGATTATCATCAGCCCTACTTGAGCATGTATTCAAGGGTCTTCTCTCACCTAATGATTTCATTAGCTCTCATGGATTCAACTATTAGCTTTCATTTCCAAGCACCAGTCTCACATTAATAAATGACTATTGGATATTTAGGGATGGGTATCATATAGTCTTTTTAAATTTAGCATGTTCAGAAGAGAACTCATTATATTTCCTCTAAGCCCTAACCCTCTTCTAAAATTTTCTAGTTCTCTTGAGGACACCACCATCTTCCCAGGTTCGTAAACTTGGTGTCCTTATTGCCTCTTATGTTTCATCCCATGTATATAATGAGTTGCAAAACCTCATCATTTCTATTTCCAAAACATCTTGTGCATACATTCATATATGTATACGTACATATATATCTACATAGACACAAATCTAGTTCATGCCCTCATTAGCTCTTTTTTAAACATTTATTAATATTCATTTTTAACATGGTTACATGATTCATGCTCCTACTTTCCCCTTCACCCCCCACCCATGGCTGATGCACATTTCCACTGGTTTTAACATGTGCCATTGATCAAGACCTATTTCCAAATTGTTCATAGTTGCATTGGTGTGGTAGTTTCGAGTCTATCCCCCCAATCATGTCCGCATCAACCCATGTGTTCAAGCAGTTGTTTTTCTTCTATATTTCCTCTCCTGCAGTTCTTCCTCTGAATGAGGGTAGCATTCTTTACCATAAGTTCCTCAGAACTGTCCTGTGTCATTGCATTGCTGCTGGTAGAGAAGTCCATTACATTCGATTTTTCCATAGTATATCAGTCTCTGTGTACAGTGTTTTTCTGGCTCTGCTCCTTTCGCTCTGCATCAATTCCTGGAGGTCTTTCCAGTTCACATGGAATTCTTCCAGTTTATTATTCCTTTGAGCACAATAGTATTCCATCACCAGCATATACCACAGTTTGTTCAGCCATTCCCCAATTGAAGGACATACCCTCCTTTTCCAGCTTTTTGCCACCACAAAAAGCACAGATATAAATATTTTCATACAAGTCTGTTTATCTATGATCTCTTTGGGGTACAAACCCAACAATGGTATGGCTGGATCAAAGGGCAGGCATTCTTTTATAGCCCTTTGAGCATAGTTCCAAATTGCCAGCCAGAATGGTTGGATAAGTTCACAACTCCACCAGCAATGCATTAATGTCCCAATTTTGCCACATCCCCTCCAGCATTCATTACTCTCCCCTTCTTTCATTTTAGCCAATCTGCTAGGTGTGAGGTGATACCTCAGAGTTGTTTTGATTTGCATTTCTCTAATTATTAGAGATTTAGAGCACTTTCTCATGTGCTTATTGATACTTTTGATTTCTTTACCTGAAAATTGCCTATTCATGTCTCTTGCCCATTTATCAATTGAGGAATGGCTTGGTTTTTTATACAACTGATTTAACTCCCTGTATATTTGAGCAATTAGACCCCTGTCAGAGTTTTTTGTTATAAAGATTTTTTCCCAATTTGTTGTTTCCCTTCTGATTCTGGCTGAATTGTTTTTGTTTGTACAAAAGCTTTTTAGTTTGACATAATCAAAATCATTTATTTTACATTATGTAATTTTCTCTAACTCTTGCTTGGTTTTAAAATCTTTCCTTTCCCAGAGATCTGACAAGTATACTATTCTGTGTTCACTTAACTTATTTATAGTTTCCCTCTTTATATTCAAGTCATTCACCCATTCTGAATATATCTTGGTGTAGGGTGTGAGATGTTGATCTAAACCTAATCTCTCCCATATTGTTTTCCAGATTTCCCAGCAGTTTGTCAAATAGTGGATTCATGTCCCAAAAGTTGGGCTGTTTTGGTTTATCAAACATTGTCTTGCTGATGTCATTTATCCCAAGTCTATTCCACTGATCCTCCCTTCTGTCTCTTAGCCAGTACCATATTGTTTTGATGATTGCTGCTATATAGTATAGTTTAATATCTGGTACTGCTAGGCTGCCTTCCTTCACATTTTTTTTCATTATTTCCCTTGATATTCTTGATCTTTTGTTATTCCAAATGAACTTTGTTATAGTTTTTCCTAATTCAGTGAAGAAGTTTTTTGATAGTTTGATGGATATGGCACTAAATAGGTAAATTATTTTGGGTAGAATGGTCATTTTTATTATGTTAGCTTGACCTACCCATGAGCAATCAATATTTTTCCAATTGTTTAGATCTAGTTTTATTTGTTTGGAAAGTGTTTTGTAGTTGTTTTCGTATAATTGCTGTGTTTGTTTTGGTAGATAGATTCCTAAGTATTTTATATTGTCTAGGGTGATTTTAAATGGTGTTTCTCTTTCTACCTCTTGCTGCTCTAATGTGTTGGAGATATATAGAAATGCTGATGATTTATGTGCATTTATTTTGTATCCTGCAACTTTGCTAAAGTTGTTGATTATTTCTACCAGCTTCTTAGTTGATTCTCTAGGATTTTTTAAGTAGACCATCATATCATCTGCAAAGAGTGATAGCTTAGTCTCCTCATTGCCTATTTTGATACCTTCAATTTCTTTTTCTTCTCTAATTGCTACTGCTAGTGTTTCTAGTACAATGTTAAATAATAGAGGTGGGCATCCTTGTTCACTCCTGATCTTATTGGGAAGGCTTATAATTTATCCCCATTGCATATGATGCTTGTTGATGATTTTAGGTATATACTGTTTATTATTTTTAGGAAAGGTTCTTCTATTCCTATACTTTCCAGTGTTTTCAGTAGGAATGGATGTTGTATTTTGTCAAAGGCTTTTTCAGCATCTATTGAGATAATCATGTGATTTTTGTTTCTTAGATTGTTGATATGGTCAATGATGTGGATGGTTTTCCTAATGTTGAACCATCCTTGCATTCCTGGTATAAATCCCACCTGATCATGGTGGATGATCCTCTTGATTACTTGCTGGAGTCTCTTTGCTAGCATTCTATTTAAGATTTTTGCATCTATGTTCATTAGGGAGATTGGTCTATAGTTTTCTTTCTCTGTTTTTGATCTACCTGGCTTTTGAGTCAGTACCATATTTGTGTCATAAAAGGAATTTGGCAGGACTCCTTCTTTGCTTATTATATCAAATAATTTGTATAGTATTGGGATTAGTTGCTCTTTGAATGTCTGATAAAATTCACTTGTGAATCCATCAGGCCCTGGTGATTTTTTTCTTAGGGAGTTCTTTGATGGCTTGTTCAATTTCTTTTTCTGATATGGGATTATTTAGGTATTCTATTTCTTCTGCTGTTAATCTAGGCAATTTATATTTTTGTAAATATTCATCCATATCTCCTAAATTGTTATATTTGTTGCCATATAATTGGGCGAAATAGTTCTTAATGATTTCCTTAATTTCCCCTTCATTATAGGTGAGGTCTCCCTTTTCATCTCTAATACTGTCAATTTGGTTTTCTTCTTTCCTTTTTCTTATTAGATTGACCAGTACTTTGTCTATTTTATCTGTTTTTTCAAAATACCAGCTTCTAGTCTTATTTATTAATTCAATAGTTCTTTTACTTTCGATTTTATTAATTTCTCCCTTGATTTTTAGAATTTCTAATTTAGTTTTCATCTGGGGATTTTTAATTTGCTTGCTTTCTAGTTTTTTAAGTTCCATGCCCAATTCATTAATCCCTCCCTAATTTGTTAATATATGCACTCAAGGATATAAATTTCCCCCTGTTGTGAGGAAGATTAGATTAGCTAGTGATTAGGTATTAAGTACATAGCAGGAAGGAGCTGGAGCTGGGAATTCCAGGATGGAATGAGGGAGGAGGAAGTGTGTCTGTACTCTGAGTGAGGAGTCCATTAGTGGTAGGCAAAAACTGTTGCCAGCCTGAGAGACCTCAGAGCAAAGGACACCCTGCTTCCTGTTTTTCCCCTGGGATCCTGTGTGGTATGGTATCTAGCAAAAAGGACAAGATCTACAATGCCAAAGGAAGAAGGAGAAGTTTGAAATCTGGTGGACAGCGGTTCAAGCACTCCCTTACAACCTGGTTCCTGAGACAACTTTAGCTCCTGGCATCCAGAGATCATCAGTGGATTGCAGTGAGAATCCCAAAGCCACAAAGTCAAGCCTGGCAGGTTCCATGTCTGAGGCAGACACCCAGAGACTCCATTTACAGCTCCTTGGGCCCTGTTAGTTTAGATCACTTAGATAAGAGTAGAATAAGTCCTCCCATTGCCCTGTGGTTTTATCCTTTAGATTGTAAGTATAGAAATCCCTTTCCCACCTTTTAGTCAAACATAATTAAAGCCGTTAAGTCCCTTTTACCTTGTCAGCCTGTTTCTAGACTCTGGCATAGGGGAAGCTGAGTGACAGTTAAGATCAACTGCCATTCCTGTAGGAATCCAGTAAACTCTGGTCCTTCCATCCTGGTCCAGTCTCTCATAAATCCCAGAGTGTGTTCCCACAAACCACTTAGTTTATTTATAATATCCCTGGTGACCCCATTACCTTTACTTATATTTTCCACACCCCTGAGTACTGCCTTGGCTGCATCCCACAGAGTTTGGTAGGATGTCTCATCATTGTCATTCTCTTCAATGAAATTGTTGATTGTTTCTATGATTTCTTCTTTGACAAGCTGGTTTTGGAGAATCATTTTATTTAATTTCCAATTAGTTTTCGATTTGCCTGTCCAGGTGCCCTTACTAATTATTATTTTTATTACATTATGATCTGAGAAGGTTACATTTATTATTTCTGCTCTTTTGCATTTGTTTGCAATATTTCTATGCCCTATTACATGGTCAATCTTTGTGAATGTACCATGTGCAGCTGAAAAGAAAGTGCATTCCTTTTTGTCCCTATTTATTTTTCTCCACATATCAATTAAATCTAATTTTTCTAGGACTTCATTCACCTCTCTTACCTCTTTCTTATTTATTTTTTGGTTTGATTTATCTAGATCTGAAAGAGGAATATTTAGATCTCCCACTATTATGGTTTTACTATCTATTTCCTTCTTGAGCTCTGCCAGTTTCTCCTTTATGAATTTGGATGGTATGCCACTTGGTGCATACATATTGAGCAATGTTATTTCCTCATTGTCTATACTGCTTTTAATCAGAATGTAATGACCTTCCCTGTCTTTTTTAATCATATCTATTTTTACTTTGGCTTTGCCAGAAATCATAATAGCCACTCCTGCCTTCTTTTTCTCATTTGATGCCCAAAAGATTTTGCTCAAGCCCTTGACCTTAAACTTGTGTATGTCCACCCACCTCATATGTGTTTCTTGTAGACAACATAGGGTAGGATTTTGGTTTCTAATCCACTCTGCTATTTGCTTCCGTTTTATGAGCAAGTTCATCCCATTCACATTCAGAATTATAATTATCAGTTGTGCATTCACTGACATTTTGGTATCCTCTCCTAGTTCTACCCTTCCTTCTTACACTATTTCCTTTTAAACCAGTGGTTTGCTTTAAGCCAGTAACCCATATCCCCTCCCTTGATTAACTTCCCTTTCTACCCCCTCTCTTATTATTCCCCTCTTTTTATTTTTTAAAGGCCCAATGAATTCCCTCCCCCTTCTCCTCTCCCTTTTTTGACTTCCCCACTCCCCTGTTCCCCTTGGTTTATCCCTTCTGGCTTTCTCAGTAGAGTTAGATAGAGTTTTCTATCCCAATGGGTATAGCTACTCTTCCCTCTCTTACTGAGAGTAAGGTTTAAATATTACCTCTTAATGCTCTCTTCCTCTCCTTCTTATAATAGTATTTATCTCCTTCCCTTCCCATGCCCTCTTTGTGTGTAATAGAATATCCTATTTTTCTTATTCATTCAAGTTTCTCTTGGTGTCCCCTACTATTCCCCCCCCTCTTTCCCACTCCCCATGTCATCTTAGACCATTTAGTATTCCAACCTCTCCCTATGAATTGTTCTTCTGATTACTATAATAGTGAATACTATAATAGTGAATAGAGTTCACTACAGAGAATTATACATAGCATTTCTCCACATAGGAATACAAATTAGATCTTATTGAAGCCCTTAAAGAGGCAAATTTAAAAAATACGAGTTTTCTTTCTTTCCCTTCTGCTTCTTATTTACCTTTTCATGTTTCTCTTGATTTTTGTGGTTGGATATCGAACTTTCCATTTAGACCTGGTCTTTTCTGTGCAAATACTTGGAAATCTTCTTTCTTATTAAATGCCCAAACTTTCCCCTGGAAGTATATAGTTAGTTTGGATGGGTAGTTGATCCGTGGTTGAAGACCCAGTTCTCTTGCCTTTCTGAATATCATATTCCAAGCCTTGCGGTCTTTTAGTGTGGAGGCTGCCAGATCCTGTGTGATCCTGATCGGTGCTCCTTGATATTTGAATTGTCTCTTTCTGGCTTCTTGTAAGATTTTTCTTTTACTTGGAAGCTCTTGAATTTGGCTATTATATTCCTGGGAGTTGTCTTTTCTGGGTCTAGTGTAGAGGGTAATCTATGGATCCTTTCAATGTCTATATTGCCCTCTTGTTGTAGAACTTCAGGGCAATTTTGCTGAATAATTTCTTTTAGTATGGAGTCCAAATTTCTATTAATTTCTGCTTTTTCAGGAAGACCAATGATTCTCAGATTATCTCTTCTAGACTGGTTTTCTAGACCGGTTTTCTTGGTCTGTCACTTTCTCATTGAGATAGTTCATGTTTCCTTCTATTTTATCAGTCTTTTGACTTTGTTTTATTTGTTCTTGCTGCCTTGAGAGATCATTAGCTTCTAATTGCTCAATTCTAGCCTTTAGGGATTGGTTTTCGGCTATAATCTTTTGGTTTTCCTTTTGAATCTGGTCATTTGTGGTGTTCAATTTGCTTATCAGTTCATTTGATTTCTGAGCCTCACTTTCCAATTGCAAAATTCTGCCTTTTAAACTGTTATTTTCTTGCCAGATCTCTTCCATCTTTCTCATCATCTCAGATTTGAACTCTTCAATAGCTTGTGACCAGTTTTCATTATTTTGGGAAGGTTTGGATATGATTACTTGTTTGTTCTCCTCTGCTGTTTGCTCCATTGTCTGGATTTTGTCTGTGTAAAAGCTGTTGAGTGTTACAGATTTCTTTTTGATGATCTTTCTCTTCTGGGGTTCCCAATTTTGGCTTGCCATTTTTAGCCCTGCGCCTTCTCAGCTTTATCCTCACACTCAGGGTCTTTCTGTGCTCTCTAGGCTCCTGAGGTCTCAGGTCTCTTTGTTCTCGGGGTCAAGCCTCCTGGTGGTACCCTCGCCTGCCCCTCTGCCCGAGGCTCCTTCAACAGTCTCAGGGCACTGCTTCCACAGCCTTGCTCCGGTCTGTACAGGGTCCCCACTAGAAGTCCGAGCCTGCACTCAAGATCCTTATCAGCGCCTAAGTCAATGCCTTCACCCATGCCTGTGTTCAAGGTAGGTGTTCAAAGTCCGTGTGTATTCTTTAGCCTCTTGGGGTCCTAAGTCTTGCTGCTCTCAAGAATAGGCCCTGGAGCTGCCAATGACTTAGTGGGTAACCCAAACCTTCTTTAACTCTTGTGCGCTGGCCTTGGCACTGTACGTGGTGTGGGGGGTGGGGGAGTGGGTTGCTCAGCTCAGGCTCTAGTGAGAGCTGTTTCACCCCTTTATAGCGTGGAAATGCCCCGATTCCACGTACCTTCAATGCTGCGCCCTGTTGTGGGGTCCCTTCATTTGTCTGGATTTGTTTTTATGTCCCCTTGAGGAGTCCTATATGCTTTGGTTAGGAGAGGTCAAGCAGCTGCTTTTTACTCTGCCACCGTCTTAACCCAGAATCCCTCATTAGCTCTTGATGGGACCATTGCAGAGCTCTCAAATTGGTCTTCCTACTTCATCTCCCCATCACAACCTCCACACAGCTTCCATAATAGTTTTCCTAAAGCCTATATCTGACCATTTCATTCTCTACCTCAAAATGAACCTCAGTGCTTCCATATAAGCGCTTCTGTTTGGCTGTAAAAAATGCTTATAAATTGGCCCCAGCTGTTTTTTTTTTTTTAGCCTTATTACACATTAGTCCCTGCCATGCAATCTGCAATCTAGCCAAATTGGCACTTTCTTTGTTCTTCACAAACAACATCCCATCCTTTCTCTCCATGCTTATATACTGCCTGTATTCCATACATTGAATGTATTCTCCTTCCTTATCTCAGCCTTTCATAATTCATTGTTTTCTTTAAGATTCAGCTCATCACCTTCCACATGAAAACTGCCCTGGTATCCACAAGCTGCTAGTTCATGACATTTTCCCACCTATTGTATATATGACCCTATCTGTACATGTTTTCTCCTCAGTAGAATGTAAGCTCCTTGAGGGCAGAGACTATTTCATTTATCTTTGCCTCTTAATAAGAATGCCTGGAAACATAATATGAACTTAATGACTCATTAGGCATAATGTGAAATTTTCCAACTATGTTAACTCTTCTAAAATCATCTATCCACTTATAGAAGTATTATAATCTGTGTCAGGGGAAGAAAGGACAACCAATTATAGAGCTTTGAAATGTTAATAGACAGGTCTTACACTATATTTAAGAATTACCCTATCAATTTTCCAATGCTTTGAAACTATTCTTATCTCATCATAAGAGAAAAACAATGAAGCAGCTTAAGCTGATACATCAGTGAAATCAACCAATTACTCTGAACATATAACTCCAGGCTGCACATTACATGAAAACAAATGAAATTTAAAGTCTAATTTAGCCAAGCAGGGAGAATGATGAACTGTGAGTAAACATAAAAAAAAAATGGATATTTCTTTTCCTATGATGAAAAGCATTTATTATATTTAATTTCCAAGCATGTACCATCTTCCAGGTGCAAAACAGTCTATGACATCTTTACCTAGAAGGTTCCACCCCCTTCACACCTACTACCACCTTGTAAACATATATTTGCTAAGGCAAATGCACAAATTGTGAATTCTGCTAAGAGAATTGTTGTTAAATTAAACTAACCTCGATCAGGTAGGAATTTTCTTTAGCCCCCAATCCAAATAATCTAGTTCACTCCTCACAAAAAATGGAAGCCAATGGAAAAGAAGAGATCATTAAAAGTGAGAGAAAAGTGTTACAGTTATTAAGAAAAATAATTTAAAAGCCTTGGTTCTATAGTTTCTCAGTAAGGAGGCCATGTAATAGTGAAAAGAATTACTTGCCATCAGGAAGGTACACCATTAAGACTTTTAACCTTTAACACCACAGACCACAGAAAAGCAAAAAGGAAAATACATTTTCACAAAGTGAGGAGATACCTAATAGTTAAAAAATTAATTCCAGATGAATAATACTTTATATTTCAGTACTTTAAAATCTGTAATGTCTTCACATCTACTACATTTTTACTTTTTTGTTGTTGTTGTTATCACAATAGCCTTGTGTCTCTTTTCCTCCTCACAGACTTCAAACTTCTTAAAGGAGAGCATATAAATTGTTTCCTACTAATAGAAGCCAAGCTCTTGAAGATGAAGACTTTGGTTCTTACCTTTGCATCTTTGGTGTTTGGCATACAGGAAGTACTTAATATGTGTTTGCTGAAATCATAAATCCAGAAATTTAGAGCTGGAAGACATCTTAGAAATCTAGTTCAAGACCTTTTTCTTAAAATAGATAAACCTACAGTGACATCTGCCTATAATATACTCCCTCTATTCTGCCTGTTAAAATCCCTAACTTCTTTCACAGACTTAGCTTAGCTTAGCTCAGGTACCATCTTTTTTTTTTTTTTTAAACCCTTACCTTCCATCTTCGAGTCAATACTGTGTATTGGCTTCAAGGCAGAAGAGTGGTAAGGGTAGACAATGGGGGTCAAGTGACTTGCCCAGGGTCACACAGCTGGGAAGTGTCCGAGGTCAGATTTGAACCTAGGACCTCCCGTCTCTAGGCTGGGTTCTCAATCCACTGAGTTACCCAGCTGCCCCCTCAGGTACCATCTTTTAAATCATTTCATAATTCCTCCAATTGTTAGAAATTTTTGCTCTTAGTAATTGTTTTTATATACTTTCTATTTTCTTATTTGTGTGCATGTTCTATTTCCCAAATGGATATAGATGAGGAAAGAGACTTAAAGCTAAAATGACTTATCCAAGGTCACATAGATAATAAATGCAAGAGTGATAGAGATTGGAACCAAAGTCCTCTGACTCCAAATTCAATATTTGCTTCCACACACAATATTATCTCTATTATCTTCACTTTGCCTATAAAGAAAATGAAGCAGAAAAATAATTACATTAATTATATAACCCTGGGCAAGTCACTTAACCCCTATTGCATAGCCCTAATAGCTCTTCTACCTTGGAACCAATACACAGTATTGATTAGAAGGTGGAAGGTAAGGGTTTTAAGAAAAGGATAAAAAGCAAAAGAATGGCACTGACATAGCAAGTTAGTGGTAAAATCACAACCCAAACCTTGATTTCTATCCCTCTCTTCTTTCCATTAGACTAGCCCATCATACCTCCTTAAGCTATTCATATTAATCATTAATAGGTGCTTTACCTTGTCTTTATTCCTCGTTCTCCCCTGCTCTATCAAGCTGCCTTTGGCTTTTTCATTTCTGCTTGTCCATGCTGCTTCATTATAGCTGATTCTTGATGAAAATAATAAAAATCACTGAGATCAAATTTCAGGCAATAATCATATTGATGTGAAGATAGAATTTTGATATTAAACTAAAGTACTAAAGATTTTCAGGGAATTTTTATAAACAAACATGCATGCTTCTTGCAAGTGCTCATCTTTAAATACATTGAAAAGTTTTATATTTCTAACAGAGAAGTTAATTTGGTCAAGGTTATAACTGGAAAGTTTTCCTTACTAAGACTCTAAATCTACTGACTGTCCCTCACCCCCAGTTTTTAGTTTTTCCACTACTCGCTGGCTATAGTTATGTGGGGCAATATCAAGGCAATAAAATACCCTGAAGGAAGTGAAAATACAGAACTCTATTCATTTTATTTACCTTTGCAATAAATAGGCAAAAGTGTTATCATTATCCACATTTAATAAATGAAGAAACTGATGCAAACAGAGGTTAAGTGACCTGCAAGTAAGTGTCTGAAGCCAAAACTTAACGCAGGTCTTCTGACTTCAGGTCTGGCAACAAGTCTTCTGATGCCAGGTGTGACTCTATCCACTGCACCAATGAAAATCTAGGTCTCTTTAGTAGTTATCCTAGTATCATTTATCTTTTAAGACTAATGGTACTAGAGAGGCCCAAAACACATAACAATCAGGTTACAAACTGCCAAGCACAGTTTTTATTTCCATAAAGTTCTGACATTAAACAAAAGAAAGAAAAAAAAGAAAAGAAAACCCAAGTCGTTGCATAAAGGTGGCACTGTATTTTCATGATACGCTATACTCTAAAAAAATTAATTTGCAATCTCCTTTCAGATAACTGAGAAAAGACTCATTAAAATGCCAAATGTCCACTTTCTTCCTAAAATAAAATTAATAAGGGAATATGCTTGTTTTAAGTTTGTCTCAATATAATGATGTTACATAGGGAGAAGAAAAGGATGGAAATGGACAGTATTGGAGGGGCAGGAAGACAAGTATATTAAAACATTGTTGGTAGAGCTATGAATTGATCCAAACATTCTGAAAAGCAACTTTTAATTATGTTCAAATGTGACGACAATATCCACAGAGATCAAAGAAGGAAAGTAAAATTTCCATAGGCCAGCATGCTTCATAGAAGTAAAGGCTTGAGGTGGATGAGAAATAGCTAAGCAAAATGTGATACTTGAATATAACATTCAAGTACCATAGGAAACAACAAATATGAAGATTACAGAGAAACATCAGTTAGATAAACTGATAGTCATGTAAGCTGAATCAGGAAAACAAAATTCAGGAGTACAATAACACAAACAGAAAGAATAACAAAAAGAAATTGAATAACTATGTAGTTAATTATAAGATCAATTTTGGCCCAGAAAAATAACTAAGAAAATATACCTTCTTTCATTCATTGCAGAAGCAGAAGTGAAAAACTATGGCTATACTACATCTATTGTCAGTTTCCATGGATGTGTTGGTTGATTTTGCTCAGTGGTTTTTCTTCTATTTAAATCTTTGTCACAAGGGATAACTGTGACATAGCGAATAGAAAACTAGAGTCAGAGTTAGGAATCAATTAATAAATAAGTATTTATCAAATGCCTACTTTGTAGAATTGTCCTATAGATTAAAAATACAAATACAAAGAACTAAACACTCCCTATTCTCAAGGATCATACATTTTAATGTAGAAAAATAAAAACAAAAACATCTCAGTGTGTATAGAATAAACAGAGAACAAATATAAAGCTGTTTGAATACAAGATAGTTTGGGACATAGGACACTAATAAGGGTGGAGAGTCAAGTCTTCAAATAGAAGGCAGTGCTTGAGTAATAAATAGCCTTGAAGGAAGAAAGACATCTTTGAATTGGAGATGATGTGGAGTTGCATTCCAGGACTAGGGAATGACTGGAGCAAAAAGATATGAAGAAAAGATAGGGAGTATCCAGTGTGTGCAACAGACAGAAGGCCAATTTGACTGGATGTCAGAGTACAACAGAAGAGTGATATACCTTGAGGCTGGGAAATATGGTTCGTGTCCACTTTCAATTTAATCTTCCTTTGAACAAGTATGTGTCCTTGGGTAACTCATTTAACCTCACAGTGCACCCAAGCAAGGCTATGTAAGTTGCAGAGCATGTTCCTCTCTAGATCTGTATCAGTGGAGGGAATTTCCCAAAAGAAAAAAATCTTTGTTAGCAGGGAAACCCTGACAAGTTGTTAGTGGCAGATATTAGGAAATGGATATGATGTAAAAACAGAAGACATCAGAAAACATTTCATTAAAAACAAAAACAAACAAAAAAAAAAAACCTGGGTGCAGCTGGGTGACTCAGTGGATTGAGAGCCAGGTCTAGAGACAAGAGGTCCTAGGTTCAAATCTGACCTCAGACACTTCCCAGCTGTGTGACCCTGGGCAAGTCACTTGACCCCCATTGCCTACCCTTACCACTCTTCTGCCTTGGAGCCAATACACAGTATTGACTCCAAGATGGAAGGTAAGGGTTTAAAAAAAAGTTAAAAACAAAAAGCATGACAGACTTATGTGCCCACGTATATATCTGTAAGAGTATACAGTTTTAAAAATAAACTGTATGGAATGCAAGAGTACCCAGAAGAATGTCACACAGGCAAATACTATTTCGGCATCTTTTTTACCCAGTGAGCTGAATCTTTGAAAATGAACATTATCCACAAAACTCAGAACTAGGAGAGCCCCTAAAAAAAAATCTCTTCACAATGCCTAACTTCCTTAAAAAATTAAGCCCCAAGGGGGCAGCTGGGTAGCTCAGTGGATTGAGAACCCAGCCTAGAAATGGGAGGTCCTAGGTTCAAATCTGACCTCAGACACTTCCCAGCTGTATGACCCTAGGCAAGTCACTTGACCCCCCATTGCCCACCCCGTTACCACTTTCCCACCAAGGAGCCAACACACAGAAGTTAAGGGTTTAAAAAAATATTTTTTTTTTTAAAATTAAGGCCCCAAAAAAGGAAAGTTAATGTTCAGTTAACGGAAAAACCAAAACTAGAATCCAATTAAGTCTACCGATTTCTAGTTCTCTTGGGTCTGATTTCAGGGTCTTCCGCTAGAGTGACTATAATTCACCTGTTTTTAATAGAGAATTGTGCACTTTAAAAAGACAAAAAACGAACAAACAAAACGTTAATATAATTCCAAAGAATCGAATAATGTTCTGGTCTCCAAAACCTTTTCCTACCTTTCCTAATCCTCACTTAAAGAAGGAGAGCACTCAATAAAGCAACGTGCACGAAAGCTGATGCAATCTGAAGTCATGTGGCCAAGCGGTGGAGAGGTGTAGCAGTTGAGGGGACTGGTAAAAAACGTCCAATTTAGATGTGACTCGTGTCTTCACAGCACGAAACTGGGAGTTAAATATCTTTGGTGGCTCACCGAGCAATGAAACAGACTGCACACTGTGAAAGGGGGGAGTCTTCGGTTCTGGCACAAGGCGTGGGTTTGGGAGTTTTCTTAAAAGGTGATTTGTAGGAATAATTCCAACACAGGCAGAATCACACTAGTCCCTAATAAAGGAAAGAATTTCCTTTTTCTTTCCCTGACCTCTCCTCCCCATTCTGAGGGGACCGTGCGGAAAACGAACAAGGAGTCTTTGTGCATGTATGCAATCCTGCTCCGAATTCATCACTCCGAGGAGGGATAGACTGAGTGAAGGAGAGAAGGAAACCGTGATCCTCCAGACTCGAGGTCTGCAGAGCTACGTGTTCCCGGCTCCCCCACTCCCCAACCCCCCTGCCTGCCCCACACGCCAGGGAAGGGGCCAATAGACCAGGGAATCAGGTAGGGTGGGTAAGAGGAAGGACCAGCTTCTGACATCCGCCCAAGCGCGCGCAGATCCTCTGGCAAGCACGCCACCAGGGTAACATTTTCCTTTGTTGTCCAGCCTCACGACTGGTCATTGTCACATATATGACCCGTTGCCTGGTAAAGAAGGAAGGAAGGAAGATGGAAAGGAGGAAGGCAGGAGGCTCACATACTCTGGTGTCACTCTTTATCATATGTTTGCAAAAAAAAAAAAATTAAAAAAAGAAACGAGAACAACGAACGCAGGCATGTTTGCTTGATATATCCCTGGCAGGGACTCAGGGAAATTTTATTTATTTATCCTTTAACAACAACAACAACAACAAACAGGGTGGGGGTGGGCGGGACGCTGTTTGTTGACTTCCCATCTTTCGAACTCCTTTCTCAACGCCCAGCACAAATGCAACTTCCTGCATTGCCTCTTTTACCGTACACCTAAAACACATCATTCCCTCTTCGCCAATGAAGGGAGGGGGAATTCTCAATGAAAAATGGTTTTACCTGAATAACGTCTTATGTCCTTTATGGGTTTGGTTACTCTGGTGGGTAGCAGAAAAGCAGCAAAGATCCAGCTACGAAAAAGTGGAGAGAGAGAATCTGATAATATTGCTCGGCTTTAAAAGAAAGAGCAGGCGACCTTCGAGCATGAGAGTAGCCCCCCAGAGTGGCTGACACTAAATAGCCCTAAGCCTATCTCTTCCTTTCGGGAGCAGATTGGTCCCCAAATCTCCTCCAAAGAAGCCAGTACATCAGACCCGCACCCTCACTCCTCGCTGGTCTGGTATTTAACATTAAGTGCATGGACGCTGGCTTATTGATCTTTTAAATTCTCTCCCACCCCACCCCGCCCAGGATCAACTGCCAGTCTTTCATATGTGTGGCTTAGTAGGAAAGGAACCGGAAAAATTCAGCCCATTCTTTCTTTCCCTGGTTTTCATTTCCCAGCCTTCCCAGCTCCAAAAGCCCAAGCACAGAGTCACTGATCTACGCTGGGCACACGGGGGCACTGCTGCTGAAACCCTGGCTTCCTTCTCTTCCACAAAGGTGTTGCTGCTGCTGGAGTCTGGGAAAGGCTAGGGAGGGGAGGACAATGGGGGTGCTTTGCATATTTTCAGTCTACCAGGGTTGCAAAGGAGGATGAGCCATTTTCCCTGGGCACTGACCAATGATTCTGGGGGGACGTGAGGGGGGGGGGGGGAGGCCTCTGGTAACGTTTTAAGAGAAGCTGCAGAAATCCGAGCTTTTGGTGTTTGGCGATCGGAGGACCAAGGCCTAGAGGTGGGGAGGAGTAGGGAGGTTGTGCGGGAAAAGGGAAAATGGGAGGAGAAGAAGGTGATGGCACATTGCTAGAGGAAGGCTATTGCTAGATGCGGAGAACTGAGCAGAAGGGTACTCGTGTCAGTATGGAAATTGTGTTTGTAGGGTGAAAAGGATGAAGATGGTCAGAGCGGAAACCTGCCAGAAATTAGAGGCATCTGGAACACCGAGAAGTAGGTATTTGGAGTGCCTGCTACCAGGGCTACCCAATGAAAATGGATCTGATCACATAGCTTGAAGTGCCTGAGGCCACCTTTTGGAAAAGGTCCTTTGTCTGCTTTTTGGGTATAACTCACTATCATTCGCCATCCCTCTTCCAAATGAAATACGTGACTGTTATTCCTGTGCTCAATTCTTAGCAGCCAGCATGTTTCAGGGGGATGTAATTATCCCTTTGTAAGCGACATCTGAGGTGCTCATTAAGACACACTGAGGTCCTTGAATCCACCCTGAGCATTTCACATTTGTTCCATTCCCGAGAAGGAAGGAAGATACCTCCGGAAATCAGTGCCTCTCCAGTCAGTTATTGGTTACCTTCGTCTTTATGGCAAAGCAAGCTACAAAACTCAGGTCAATTTAAAAGACTAGTATGGTTTGTGGGCCCGTGGTCTAGAGCAGGGATCTGAGGTTCATCCCCTACTCCCTGGGCCTGCCCTGCTAGCTTTCTTCCAGAGCCTGTGTAGTCAGTAACGCTGGTTGTTATTTGACAGAAGAGCTGATAGAAACTTCATCCACCTAAGTAGACAGCCTTCTTATTGTTCTATATTATTTTTCAGGGACCTCCAACCTCATCTCAGAACCTATGAGACTCCATTATAAGAAGTGGAGTTTTTCCTAAGATGATGACAGGAAATTCTAGCCGAGACTTATAGACATCATTTGGTAGAAACCTCTCCATTTCTGAAAGAGATCCAATTCAAATGGAGGGTTCCTCAAAAATGGGAAGGAAGGGTTGTATCATAATACAAAGAATAGTATTGTTCTTTCAAGGAAGTCGGTTGTGTTTCTTGTACTACAAATGAAATTTCAAATACTCCAGATAAAATCAGAATTTCATGGGGCTAAAAATTTAGAGGAGGCCTTAGACCAACTTTATTTTACAGATGAGGAAGTAGGGACCAAGACTTGCCCAGTAACTCCTTTTGTCTAATATCTTCTTCTTTTTAAAGCTCTTTTTATTTTCTCTTACATACAACAAGCTTCTTAAATAAAAATTCTTAACTTCCTGGCGGGGAGGAGGGGGGAAGGCTGTCCTAGGCCCTTTTCTTTTCTCTAAACTATTTCATGTGTTGACCTCATCAGCTTCCATGGTTGGAATTACTATTTCTATGCTAATAATTCTCAAGTCTACCTATCTGCTGACCTTCAGCCTCACATCTCCAACTGCCTTATAGAGACCTTAATTGACATCTTTAACCTTTAAACTCAATGTGCCCTAAAGCTTCTCCAACCTCTTTTCTTCCCTATTATTGTAGAGGGTAATTTCATCCTCCAGATTCCTCAGACCTAAAACCTAGATGTTATCTTTGACTCTTAACTGTCTCTCCTTTCTAATCTGATGCAAAGGTTTTTTTGAGATCTCTAGAATACACTTCCTTCTCTCCTCCTACTCTAACACCATTCTGGTATAGGCCCTTATCATAGCAAAGCTCTTTCCTCATTCCAGTCCATCATCCATTTGACTGATAAATGGATCTTCCTAAAATGCAAATCTGACTATGTCATCCTCCTATTCAATAAATTAAATCCAGGATCAGATATAAAATCCACTGTTGGGTTTTTAAAGCTCTTTATAACCCAGCCCCTTCTTACTGTAATCCCAGTCCCAAAGCCCATTGGCATAGGGCTTCCTCTTCATTGTTGGAGATGTATGCTTTGCACTGTATGAGGGGCAAGGCAGAGTTCATAAAGCTGAGAGGAGCTCAAGTCAACTTCAGTCCCTTTGGGGTTCTTAAAAATTGAAGTTTCCTTTGTGCATCTAGTCTCTCTGAGGGCTTCTGGCTTCCAGCTTCAAGAAAGAAGATGAAAGAGGTCACCACAAGTTGCTGAAGGAAAAGACTCTGGAAGACATGAGAGGAGCTGGCAGTCCCCATAATCCTAGTCTTCTAGTTGCCAGCTCAGTATACTAGAAACTTTTAAGAAGACTTCACTCTTGGGTGAGAGCTAGAATTCTCTCTCTTGGTTAAGCTGAGTTGTCTTTCTTTCAACGGGAAAGTTCCTTCACTCTGTGTTGTCTGGTATATACCCCCTAAGTATACCTTCTCCTATTTAGCCACCAAATTTGCACAAATAGGTTTTCTCTGCTATTCAGTACATGTTGTCACTGTGGAAATAGCATTAGGTGAGAAAGAAATCAAGCAAACTTTGGATGTCCTCTTGGGAACTTGGGAATTCCCTCTCCCCCATAATAACGAAATAATCGTAAGTTAGCTTGTACCTCATCATATCCTCTACACCAACTATTCAAAAGAGCAGATATAATTCTAGCCTGGTACCTTTTGTCTCTGAGGAGAGCATTGTGGCATCCAGTCCCAAGTTCCTGCTTCCCCTCCTGTCAGGAAGTAGTCTCCCTTGGAGAAGGGTGAGGAAATAAGCTGGAGATGTCTGTTCTGCCTTTCTTCCATCCACACAATGATAAGCCTCATGCTAGAGGTAGAAGGATAGACCTTTTCCTACTATACTTTTCCAGTCTTCTTACATCTTGCTTCTTTATCACAGTAACAATGGATTTGCTTTCTACTTTGTTATCTAGTTACACAGGTCTCTTTGGTGCTTTTCATGAATAACACTCCATTTCCTAGCTCTTCAGTATTTTCATTCACTGTCTCTCATAACAGAAACTCTCTCCATTTTCATTTCTGCCTCCTAGCTTCTCTGGATTCCTTGAAGTCCTAGGTAAAGTGCTAGAAGTCTTCCCAGTGCATTAGATAGAGTGCCAGGCCTAGAGTCAGGAAGACTAAATTCAAATCTATCCTCAGATACTTAATAAGCTATGTGATCCTGGGCAAGTAACTCATTTTCTGTCTACCTCAGTTTCTTCATCTGTAAAATGGGGATAATAATAGCATCTACCTCCCAGAGTTGTTATGAGGATCTACTGAAATAATAATTATAAATCACTTAACACAAAGCCTGGAGCACAGTAAGCACTATATAAATATTATTGTGTACTATTCTAAGATTATCTCTAATTTTTCATATATGTAGCTTTTTTTGCATATGATTGCATTTTGTCTTCTCCATTAGACTGTCAGCTCCTGGAGAAAAAGAAACATTCTAGTGAGAGGGGATGTTGTTGTTTTGTTTTGTTTTGCTTTGTTTTGTTTTTCCCTGGTGCTTAGCAGAATGTCTGGCCCAGGGTGGGCCTTTAATAAATGCTAGTTGGCTACAACTAAGTGACTAGAATTGATTAAATTAATTGAAAGAACAAGCAATATTTAAACATAATCAAAAGACTAGAAAATTGAAAAAAAAAAGTAAGCTGATGGTTTTTTTTAAAAAATTCATCTGGAAAACAAATCAAAAAGGAATAATTTAACTCCCTAAAAATCATGATTTTAAAAATCCTTAATACTAAGTTTCAAAAATCATAAATAAAACTGCCCAGATCTATTAGAACTGGATGTCAATGAAAAGATAGAAAATCCCTGATCACCTCCCAAAAGAAGTCCTAAAAAGAAAATCCCAAAAATATCAGCGATAAATCCAGAGCTCCTATATCAAAGAAAAAATGCTTCAAGTATGCAGAAAGAAGCAATTTAATTATAGTACAAAGGGACTATAGTCATAATCTCACAAGACTTGGCAACTTCTACAATAGTAAAAGGGAAATCTTGGAATATAATAACCCAAAAGGCACACAACAAGGAATAACTCTGCAAAGGTGAATACTATTTTATTATCTTATTGGGGGAGGGGGGAAAAGGGAGGTTGGGGATAGGAATCTTTAGTGGAATCAGCTTTCTGGCATTTCTGATGAAAAGACTAAATGAGAGTAAGAATTTAGAAATGCAAACACAAGCCTGAAAAGAAACCTAGACAGGTAATTGTGTTTTAGTAATTGAAAGAGGATATAAGATAATGAAGGTCTACCCTTCTAACAAGAGAAAACAAAACAAGTTTCAGGGGGGGAAGCTAGGTTGCTCAGTGGATAGAGAACTAGGTCCAGAGACTGGAGATCCTGGTTTCAAATCTGGCCTCAACCCTTCCTAGCTGTGTGACCCTAGGTGTCACTTAACCCACTCTACCACCCCACCCCAACCCTTGCCTAGTTCTTACCACTCTTCTGCCTTAGAACCAATGGAAGATAAAGGTTTAAAAAAAAAAAAAAGAAAGAAAACAAATGTCCTTCCATAACTTATTCAAAAGGGTAAATTTTTTCTAAAGGCCTAGATATGGATTATTTCTGTTCTCAGGATTTCAAGAAAGAAAGGAAAAGGGAAGGTAAATGGAATGCAGTAATGTAGAAAGAAGGAAGGGGCTGGAATTTGCAATATTTCCTAAGTGGGATGCATAAAAAGAAAATCATTTAAACATGGAGGAAGGGGCAGGAATCAGATAAACCTTCTTCATATAGAACAGTCACAGGATAACTGAAAACACACATACACACAGACACAGACTCGTGCAGTTTAATGCGGAAATGCATCAAACTCAACAAGGAAACAGATGGGGATGGGAGGGGTCCTTAAGAGGGAGAATAATACCAGGGAGGGAATAATCACAAAGCAAAACAAACTTCCTTATCCTGAAAGGGAAAATTTAAAATAGGGAAAATTCCCCCAAGTAAAACAAAGAACTAGAATCTGAAAAGATATCCTTCAATTGGGAAATGGCTGAGCAAATTATTGTATGTAAATACAATGAAATACTATTGGACTGTAAAAAGTGGGGGAGGATTATAGAGAATCTTGTATAGTTTGAACTGATACATTTTAAAGATAGCTTTGGAGGATTTAAGACTAACCAAATGACTAACCTGGTCTCCAAAGAACTGGTGATGAAGAATGTTACCTTTTGACAAAGTTAATGGACTCAAGCAACAGAAAGAAGCATGAATTTTTGGAATTGGCAACTGTGAGAATTCATTTCCCTGAATGTTTATTTGTTACAAGTGTTTATTAATGAGGTTGAAGGTTAGAAATAGCTATGTCAAAAAATAATAGGGCCATGAAAACATTTTTAAATGTTCAGAAAACAGAAAGTTCAGAAGTAAGAACAAACAAGCAACAGTTTTGAAAATAACCTGAAATTTACTATTTATATGTAGGGTTTTTTTTTTTGGCTACAGCAATAAAACACATCCCAACCCCAGCACTGCTGGGTGATTCTTTGGTGGCATACTCTGTGGAAGGGGATAAATAGGAGACTAAATAAGAGTCCTACTGTTGAGGCAGGCATAAGTCCAAACTTGGTGAATTCTATTTAATTATAGCTGATATTATATATTATATTTATTATATTATATTATAGCTTAATTATTGTGGGTACTTAACATACACCTCATCTCTCTACATAAATTTAACACAAAACCTCATCCAACAACACTGAAGGTATTTCCATGCTATACAATGGAAAATAAGCATCAGGATGCCTATCTAGCTTGAAGAAGTTAAAAGGAGACACAAATGTTATAAGTATAAACATGGGTGCTGGCTGGAGGGCTCCTCTAATCATGATACACCTGAATGCAGAGAAACCTTGTAAAGTTCAGGGCCATTCACTAGGGAGAGCTCAGGACTTGGGGGCCATCCATATCCTATGTGGCTATCCTCTGCCTCCTCTGAAAAGCTCTCTGGAACCAGAAAGAACTTGATTGGGAGAAAAATTAGCAATAGGGGCTAGACAGGGAAGACCCAAGACCCTTAGTATATAGATAGGTGGTTCCTGTGATGGCAAACAAAGGCTTTTGAGTGGGTCTGGAAGACCAAAACTGTTTTTTCAGTAGGTACATGGTTATGGGGATAGAGCTAGGGTCTTAGTGTATTTATAGCTATTTCAACTCAAGATTCACTCTGCCCAACACTTCTGTCTTGCCAGTAAACTTGCCAGTCCTGCTCAAACTCTTTCATTCAGCCCACATAGTCCTGGTACTTGCTGAGGTCCCAGACATGGTTCTCATGGCCACAAGCCAGGAAATTGGGAAATCTGTCTCCTTTACACCTGATTAGTTGGATGAAATAGTATGCACACGAATCCCACTGTTTCAGCATTCAGCATTCATTTCCTCCTGTGTGGCCACCAACTCTGGCTCCTTGCTTCCTGGGAAGTCATGATCCTGAGGAAAGCTGGGAATCTGCAACAGGCCAGGTTTCACCTCTGTGTCCCACAAGTAGAACTGAACCAGGTGCAATCCATTGCTGCTGCCACCTCTGAGGTTTCAGCTTCCTATACTTTTTTTTATTTAAAAACAGACTTTTAGCATGAAATGAAGATTCATGGTTCCATATAAAATCTAATTTTTGTGTTCTGCTATGTATATGGAAATGCTCTTCTTTGTATTTAAGTTTAGAATAAAAAATAATATAAGGCATTTTAATAAGTTTTTTTTTTAATTTTTTCTCAAATCTTACTTTCTGCATAAGGCAGTCTCCTCCTTCTCCCTCTTCCATTATTAGCTCCTGCCCTCTGACATTGCCTTGTATTTACTCTGTATGTCTCTTATGTTACATAGTTATTTTACATGTTGTTTCCCCAATTAAACTGTGAGCTTCTTGAAAGTAAGGGACCTTGTTTTTCCTTCCTTTGAATCTCTAGCATTTAGCCTGATACCTGGTACACTAAGGCATGCTATATAGCTTTTCTGCTGGGTTTCTCATAGCCATGAAGTTGCTTTTCCTCATTGTTACAGCTGTATTCTGCATTCATGCAGATGTTGCTGCCCCTCTCTTTATGTTCTAAAGATACAGCCTGCCAAAGTTCACAAAGTCTTCCCATGATCAAGGGGGCTACAGGGGAAGTGGAAAAAACTAAAACCACAGACAAATGCTGAGACTTTTCTCCTCTCTGTTTGCCTCCTCAATTTGCCTCAAACAACTCCTTTTCAGGGCCTTGGCTGGAATGGCTTTTGCTACTAAGCTCCCAGAAACTTGACTGCTCTAGTCCAGACTAGCTTTGCTGGCTTTATATAAGTTCTTCAGGCTGTAACCAAGTCTATTCAACCAATCCAAATGTATTTCCTTTGTAACACCACTTCTTTTCATCCAATATCTTTTAGGGACTTAAAAAAAATGTTACCTTCCATCTTAAAATCAATGCTATGTATTGGTTATAAGAAGAATGGTAAGGGCTAGGCAACTGGGGCTAAGTGACTTGCCCTGGGTCACACAGCTAGGAAGTGTCTGAGGCCAGCTTTGAACCTAGATTCTCCCTCTCCAGGCTTGACACTCTCTCCACTGAGCCACCTTGCTGCCCCTTTCAGGGACTTCTGAAATGATACAGGACTTTTCACAACTAGCCTAAAGCCTTTGGCAGGTTATTTGATGTATTCTTTAGAGGTGTTCTTACCTGGCTATTGATTTCAGTAGTAAGGTTTAACTGGTTCAGTTGTCTTACCCTTACGTATAAAATGTGAGTAATAATAGCATCCATCCCACCAAGTTGTTTTGAGGCTGCAATGACATTTTAAAAAATGTAACACCAGTTTTAATAGCTTTAAGACCCTTCCAATGAAACTATTAATATTGCTGCCTTATATTCAAGAGAGACTTGAGAGTCTGCCAGTTTTATTATCTTCCAGAGAGCCTGTTAACTAACATGGCTAAAAAGAGAAAGAAGGTAGGATGAGGTCTAAGGCAGCTTATTTTGCAAGAGTAATGGTTTGGACCTTTTAATTTGCATTAACAGTAAGAGCTATCATTGGGCCTGATAAGCCAAGGTGTGTTCTCTCCCTCTCCACGAAAGGATCCCTCTTGGAGCTAGACCCGGGTATGTAGACTTGGTTCCGTTCTGGGGGGAGCTGATCTCTAAAAAGAAGGACTAGACACTTTTTTTGGTACTCTCAGCTTTTTGCACTCCAAATTAGGAGCCCTGAGGAAAATTCCTTATACTATAGGATTGAGTTCATGTCTGAGGTTGCTCCAAGAATGTGGTGATGGGAAGCTACTTAATGTACAATGTAAATCAGGTACAAGATAGCTATTTATTTCCTCCACATACAGAAACATCGAAGATTGACAAATATATACTGTACATTTTATACATTAGCAAATTTACAAAATTTAAGTAACAGTAGCAGAATGATTATTCTTTTATAAATTATGTTATAACTTATGGTATTATGTGCTATACATAATAGCTATTATTGTCTTCCAAGAGGTTGATACTTTGAAAAGGTACTGACTTTATATATGGGCAGTTGGGTTGTTGAAACTGACAGAAAACAGGCTTTACTGTAAAGAAAAAGGATTAAATCAACTTGTGTAGAGTGTAAAGTACTACCGCTTTTATTTGGGAATATCTTGGTGACTAAAAGAACAAAGTGCTAAGATTCATGTGTGGTGGAGCAGTTTTTACATTTAAATGTGAAAAGAGACAGGGAAAGGATCTGTGGGAGGGTAAAATGACAAAATGTAGGGCATTGTGGTTCCTAATCTTATTTGCACATGATGCTTTTTGGAGCTTGAAAAGTTAAAACTCATAAAGTGGTTCAATTAAACTTGTGTTTGTAGACTCTAGGACATTTAGTAGGAATTGTTTGTTTCACTACTGACAGAAAAAATTGGATTTTTATCAGATTTTCCTCCTAAAGGAACCCAGATGGAGAAGAGTTAGGAAGACAGAAGCAGCAATCAATAGACAAGAGAGATTTCAGCTGTGGTGTATGAGAGGCTGTTGTTTGGAAGAGAAGCGCTGCTTTGTGGATTGGCTGATGGAAAGGCTAGAAGCCCACTAATTGAAGGAGAGCTGAACTTTGCTACAGTCTCAGCTATTACCTTCAGGTTCCCCTACAGTTTAAGAGAGACGAAACCTTACAGAACACCTTGCTATGAACACTACTTGCTGTAACAAGATGCAGAATTTTATTTACTAATGAGGTGAGCTTGTTTGTATTGCCCAGAGTAGTGTCAAACTCAAATAGAAACCGAAACCTACAGAGAAGTTTGACACCTCTGGCCCAGAAAGCTAACCTGAGTTTTTCCTTTTTCTTTTCTTCTTTTTTTTTTTCCCTGAGCCCTATCTTTTTTGCTGGAACCAGATTCTGTGACATTATTGGATGTAACAGAATACAGACGAGTAAAGAGTTTAGCTCAACTTAACTTTATTGCTCAGACTGTCAACTTTGTAGTTGTCTGACCTAAAAGAATTTGCTTGGTGTTTTAATTTTCCTTTTCATTTGTGTCTGAAGCTGTGTGACCCTATTTGGGATTTTCTTGGCAAAGATACTGGAGTGATTTGCCACTTCCTTCTGCAACTCATTTTACAGATGAGAAACTGAGGCAAATAGAGTTAAGTGACTTACCCAGAAGTCACACAGCTAGTAAGTGTCTGAGGTTGAATTCAGATCTTTTTTACTCCTGGCCTCGTGCTCTATCCATTGTGTTCCCTAGCTACTCCTGTTATTCTAATATGTAAAACTTTCTCAGTGCCCTCTCAAGAGCAAATTAAATATTTAAAAGCTTGCCATCATTTCATCAGACAGGACAGAAGAGCCGATTTTCCCAGCAGGACTAGAAGCAAGAAAGTTAGCAGAAAAGGAACTTCTTGTGGGGAAGGTGGCTCCTAAAGGAAACAAGTACATCCAGGCTTGAGGTCAGGATTGTAAATTACTGTGGGTACATAAAAAACAGACATGCAACAAACAGTCTTAAAAGACTATAGTAATTTTGTGTTTGACAAAGGTAAAGTCCCAAGTTTTTAGAATAAGAATTCACCATTTGGCAAAAATTGTTAGAAAAACTGGAAGACAATTTGGCAGGAACTAGATAAAGACTAGTGCCTTATATAATTTACCAAGATAGGATCAAAATGAATATATAACCCAAGTATTAAGGGAGATTTAACTAAATTAGAAGAACAGAGAACTGTTGGGATACTTGATTGGATTTTAGTAATAGTGATAGATTTAAACTAATCAATAAGAGATTTTTAAGAGTTCAGGATAATCAATATTTTGATTTTAGGGTGATTAGTATAAGTTCTATTGTAATCTTAATACAATCAGTAGAATTCATGATTTTATTGGGAGTTTAACTATAAAGCATAAAAACTGCTTCTGAGGGGGATTTTCCCATCTTTATCCTAAGATGCTGACCATCTTAGTTTTATGTCCTGATATGGTGCAAGTATGCACACCCTTCCCTTTTGGAAATAACCATCCTTCCCCTCCTGATCAGATGAGTCTGAGGGAATGATCTTTAGTATTTCTTAATAAGGTTATTGTGTTATGACTTGACCTTTCGACTAATATGGGTTTTTCCTGAAAAAACGAATCCATCAGCTTTGCAGTTGGGTAACGGTTTCTAAAAAAAGGTCTTTATGATGCTGTGTCTTATGATATAAGTCATAAACTTTGTTTGGAAATATTCATTTTGTTATTGTCCTAGTAGGTAAACCAGGTCTCTGCTGCCGATTGTGGTTGTTTGCTGGGTTCTAACTATGTAATACGCACAGCAACTGGTTTTATGTGGGAGACTTGGCCCTCTTTCAGTAAAATCTAACTTTTTGCCTAGACTTGGAGATTTTTTATTTTATTGACTTTATTTACCTAAATTTTCTATATCAGGGTGGTGGATAATTTTTCTGATATGTCACAGAACATATCAGCTATCTTATTTATGAATAGGGAAAGAATTTATGAATGAATAATAGATGGAAAACACTGTGAAAGGTAAAATGGATAATTTAAAATACATTAAACTGAAAAAATTTTGTACAAATAAAACTAATGTTGCCAAGAATGGAAGGAAAGCAATAAGTTGGAAGAAAATTTTTATAGTTTCTCAGTGAGATCTAATATCTAAAATACAAAAAGAACTTTGTCAGATATATAAGAATATAAGCCATTCCCTGATTGATAAATAGCCAAAATATATATTATGGACAGTTTTTGGATGAAGAAATCAAAGCTATGTATTGTTATATGAATCATTGATAGAGAAATGTAAATCAAAACTACTCTGAGATATCTCACACTCATCAGATTAGTTAAAATGATAAAAGGGCAAAAATGACAAATGTTGAAGGGGATGTAGAAAAACAGGGACACATTGCTGAAAGAACTGTGAACTGATCCAACCATTTTGGAAATAATCAAAGTTATAAAACTGTGTATACCTTTTGATCCACTAATACCACTATTAGGTTTATTTCCTACCGTGATCAAGGAAAAAGGAAAAGAAACCAAATGTCCTAAAATATTAATAGTGTCTCCTTTCATGCTACCAAAGAACTGGAAATTGAAAGGATGTCCATCAATTGGGGAATGACTGAATAAGTTGCAATATATGATTACAATGGAATACTATTATGTCATTAAAAATCACAAACAAGATGATTACAAAAAAAAAACCCAAAACATGGAAAGACATATGAAATGTTGCAAAGTAAAGTGAATGGAACCAGGAGAACATTGTACACAGTAAGTAAAAATAATGTATGATGACCAACTGTGAATGACAACTATTATCAACAAGGCAAGGATCCAGGACAACTCCAAAGGATTCAAGATGAAAAAGGATATCCACCACCAGAGAAGGAATAGATGTTGGAGTCCCAATGCAGATTGAAGCATAACATTCTTGATTTAATGGGGATTCTACTGAATATCCAAACAACAAACTCCAATATTAAAATAAACTATTTGGAAAAGGGGAAGAAGAAATCCTTCCAAACTCCTTTTATGGCACAAATATGGTACTGATAACTAAACATTACAAAAAATGAAGTGGATAATTTTGATTATATTAAATTTAATTTTTTGTACAAAAAACCCCAATGCAACCAAGAGTAAAAGGAAAATAAGAAGTTTGGGAAAATTTTTATAGCAAATACCTCTGACAAAAGCCTTATTTCTCAGATATATAAAGAACTGAGTTAAATGTATAAAAATACAAGGATTCCCCAATTGAAAAATAATCAAAGGATATGAAGAAGCAGTTCTCAGACAAAGAAGTTAAAATTATCTATAGTCATATGAAGAAATACTTCAAATCACTATTGATTAGAGAAATGCAAATTAAAACAACTCTGTGATCCCATCTCATGTGTATCAGGTTGGCTAATATGATCAAAAAGTTAAATGGTAATTTTTGTAAGGGATGTGGGAAATTTGGGACACTAGTACACTGTTGGTGGATCTGTGAACTAATGCAACCATTCTGGAGAGCGATATGGAACCACACTCAAAGGGCTAAAAAACTATGCATATCCTTTGACCCAGAAATACCACTATTGTGTCTGGATCCCAAAGAAATCAGAGATAGGAGGAAAGGATCTATAAGTACAAAAATATTTTTAGCAGCTCTTTTTTGTGGCGGCAAAGAACCAGAAACCAAGAGGTTGTCCATCACTTGGTGAATGGTTGAAAAAGTTGTGATATATGGTTGTAATGGAATATTATTTCATCATAAGAAATGATGAACAGAATGAGTTTAGAAAAACCAGGAAAGATTTATATGAACTGATGCAAAGTGAAGCAAGAAGAACCAAGAGAACAAAGTATGCTGTAACAGAAATATTATGCAATGAACCATTATCAGCAAAGCAAATTCTTAAGATATCCACCAGGGACACATGTTGGAAAATGCTATTCACAGCCAAAGAAAGAACCTCTGGAGACTGATTGCAGATCAAAGCATGCCATTTTCCACTTTATTTCCTTCGTGAGTTTTTTTAGTGTATTTGTGATATGTGTCTTCTGGCACTTCCTGTGTAATAAATCATTTTAATTTAAAGAAAAGGGGGAGAGTATTAACCTTTTAAATGCTGGCCCGCTAGGAACCTAAAACTCTTCAATAAGGCCACAATAGTTTTCAACAAGAAATCACAAGGATCACAAAAGGGGTCAAAAAAGGAGTCTCAGATTTTTATCTATTCTCTTATTGGCTTCCCACATATTTCCCCCTTTTCTTTAAATTAAAATGATTTATTATACAGGAAAACTTTTTAGTAATGAAAGGAGTCATCAATTAGTTATAATCATCAGCTATAGCTGGATCTGATAGGATTTACAGATTAAACTGTTTATTTCTGACTCTCTACAATAAGCAATATGGAAATATGCATTGCTTGAAACACTGTTATAACCTATATCAAACTATATGCCACTTTGGGGAGGGGGAGAAAGAGAGTGAGAGAAGGGAGAAAATCTGAATTCTAAAATGTCAGAGGGAAATTGTCAAAAATTGTATATCTAACTGGAAAAAAAGAAATAATTAAAAAAAGAAACCTACCATACTTCACTTTATTTCCTCCATAAATTTTTCTTTAGTGTAAGCAATATGTCTCTTGTTTTACAACATGACAAACAGTAAAATATGTATTATATAATGATATATGTAGGACCTATATGATATTGCTTTATCTACCTTTTTGGAGAGGAGGGATGAGAGGGAAAAGGGAGAAAAAAGAATGAGACAGATTTTTAGGCATAGATAATGTGAACATTTGTTTCTCTTGAATAAATATATTTATTATAATTTATTACATACTGATCCAAAGCATATGTATCATGTTATTGTTATGTTACATATTATATTATGTTTTATATGTATAAAAAATCAAATACCTTCTTTTAAAAAGAGTAAATGATATTTGGGTCACCTAGGTGGCACAGTGGATGGAGAACCAGGCTTGTAGTTGGGAGGGCCTTGATTCAAATCTGACTTCAGACACTTCCTAGCTGTGTGACCCCAGGCAAATCATTTAATCCTTATTTGTCTAGGTCTAGTTGTTACTAAGATGGAAAGTAAAGGTTTTAAAAGGTTTATAAGTGGTTTTGTAATTTGAGAAAAGAAGAAAGGAGGAAAGCACAGTCTAAATTATAGCTGGTCACAAAAGACAATCCCACAAATTATTCCTAGCAAAGTTGACATTTTGTCATCTAGGTGAAATTATCATTGTAAACTTTCTCTGTTCAGTGCCTTTTCCAGAGAATTTTCTTTATAAAGGAAGAGAAAGGAAAAAATCTTCAGTAAACTTGGTCTTTGGCCGGATCCCTACAGCACCCTACCATTCTGTTCTTAATCTCTTTTCACATCTCTTTCTCCGTACCTTCCCATCTCCCCTTACCACCCCCAACCCCATCAATATACTTTTAATCCCAAGGTATTTCAAGTTTTAAAGTAATTTTTAGTGTCAAACTCTTCAAATACTTTTTAATAGTTAAAACTGATCATATTTACTCATTAAAAATAATAAAACATGCTGGATTCCTTCAAGGAAGGGGAAGACTGAATGGCATCATAATAGTTGGTTTTATATAAAAGAGAATAACTCATGGGGGCTGAAGTTTTACAGTGGCAAATTATAGAACAGTATCCTTTCCACACCCTACCTCAATAATATTATCTCTAGGAGTTGTGGAAATTTTCATTGTATCTGCATAGTGATGGATAATCTCTGTGAAACTCATAGAATGAAACTATCAGTATGAAATGTTGGAGTAAAAAAGTCAATCTTGGGAATAAGTGGGGGCTAAGGCATGTGCAGGGGACTAAACTTGAAAACATAAAAGATGTAGCATTTTTTGTATTGCTAAATCATCATTTCATATTTCATCTCATTTCTTCATTGCCTGAACACTCTACCCAAATCCGTCTTCTGGAAAGTTATGGTAAGGGTGGCACTTCCCTGCTTCCAGTTAGTCTGACTAAGAAACTCAGAATTCCAACCTTTCAACTTATGAGCCTGTCTCTCGGTATCACCAATTAGTCACCTATGTTGAGGAAAGAAACAAAAAGAAAAAAAGTCTATCTTTTTCCATAGCTCCAAAGAAGTCTAACAAGGGAAAGCTACCTACCATATAGGAAAGTCAAAAGAATAGAGAGTAAGTTATATAAGCTCTCTCTTCTTTTGAAATAATGTAACCACTCCTCCCAACTAGTGCTATAATGGAGGATAGGAGAGAACCAAGGGATCACTCAGGGTTTGTACCATCCTATCAAAGCACCTTGCTTATTTATTATTATTTATTTTTTTTTAGAGCTCAACCAAATACTTTCTCAGAAGTGGCCAAAGAACAGATTCAGCACTCCATACAGTGTGTTCTACCCAAAGTAGACCAGTGGGGTCTTCTGTTAACCCTCCATTATGTTAGGAAAAAATATAAAAAGAGTTTTTGAGAAAAAAAGTTAATTGGTATCCCAAAATAACCAAACTGTGGATTTGAGAATTGAAGAGTCAGCAATTGTAGTAAAAGTTGGAAGTGACTGTGGCTATGATCTTTTTCAGGACTGATATGTTGTAAATAATTAGAATGCCTTTCTTTTATTATTTTTTTACCCTGTTAAACACTATACCTAGAAATCTTGATGTCTTAGGCTAGGAGATTAGGAGATTTAATATAGAGACAAAGATGAGCAAATATTTATGAGAAACTAAATTTCTTCAGTTGATTAAAATAATATTTAATTATTGAGAAAAATGTTCAAATTTCAGTTAATATGGAAATAGCAAAAAATATCCTCATAACCATCACCTCCTCTACCAACCAATTGCTTTGGAAATCAGAATAAACAAGGGAAATGGACTAATAGCAGGTGGATGGGGGAAATAGCATACATGAGGAGCACTGAGTCTCCAAACACTGCTTCATTAGTAAAACTTAAAACCCTATAAAATTATTAGCTACTATCAAGATGTTGAGAATGTGTGACAGGAACACCACATATTAAGACTAAAAGATTTTATTATTCCAGGGAACTAGGGCTTGGAAAAGAGAGTGAAGCTGATGACTTTGTGCAGCTCTGTATAAATCAAATACACATACAAGTCAAGACAAGTCTTCTTTGAAAATAAAGGACAAACAATAACTGTGATCAAACCAGATTAAAATGTAATTGAGAACTATCTAATGAAATTAAAGCATAATAGAATATGGGTAATGTGGTTTTCTAAATTAATACATTTTTAGGGAGAGGGAAATCTTTATGTAAGATTTAATGTCCCTGCTTTTGTTTGAGTTTGATACTACTGATCTAGGGCAAAAAAAAAAAATGTAAGCCCAAAAGAAACCAATGCTCTGAACACTTGACAGATGTTCAACTATTGTGCAAAATAACACACCCTTCTTACCAGACATGTCAGAAAACATGGAAACAAGGGGACTGAGACAATCCAAAATCAGTGCTGCATCCTTAATGAGTATCCTTTCTAAAGTATTGCTAAGTAAACTTCTTTCTTAATTAAGTATTGGGTAATCTAAGATCATTGAATCATTATTTTCCCAACCTCAGAATGAACCAACAGACTAGATTGAGTCAACTCTATCCAGAACATTTATTAGTCACCATAACTAGATTGGGATGGCCTTGTAGAAAATTTCACATTTGAAGTTAGGGAAAGACTAAAAATATCAGGAAATAATGGAAAATCAAAAAGTGAGGTGGCCATATGGCCAAAATTCTTCCAGTTACATGTGAGGAGAGAGCCCCGATTGTTCCAACTGGAATAGTCCAATATATGTGAAAGAAGGTTAAATGGAAGAAAGCACTAGAGTGAGTTACCAGGTCTTAGAAAATCTTGATCATCAGCATTATAGTAAACTGTCCATTCAGCAACTAGACATGGAGCTCTTGATTTGTAAGGACCATTCTCTATATAGAAAGGGGTATCTCCTTGAATTAGTAATAACATAAATAAAAGGATTGATACGAATAGAGGCAGGGATCAATAGGCTATTGGTGGGAAATGTGGTCTCCAACCCAGAAATCTTATAGAGAAAGGTGTTGAATCCCTCTGTGATCAAAGCTACAGAAATATGGGTGGGAATGAGATTAAAAACTGGAAACCATCCCATGGTAATTGGGGCTCAAATTTATCTTATTACTAGTCCCAAGGAACTTATAAGGCTGCAGAAAGTTAAATGACAATCTAATGAGTCATTGGAATGATGGTAAATGAAGACTTCATTAAATTGTGCAGTGCAGAGTTCCTGGCCTCAAAGTTCCATCTGCATTGGAAACTCATAGAAGACTTAATTTTGCACAGTCAGTTAAATCAGTTAAAAATCTTAAGCAGGTATTGTCCTTTATTTCATTTTAGGTGACTAATATTGAGTATTATGTATACTTGTCCCTATGATGGGAGATGATGATGAATGACCTCCGTAGCAAATTTCTTGATTGCTACAAAAAGTCAGGAGATAAAATTTTTAAAAGAAATGGGTTTGGCACCCTGAATCTATGTCATTACTCCACAAGCCATCAAACTTTTATGACCACCCAGCATCTGGAGCAATTGGATCTCCACTTTCTGTCTGCATCTCTACCCAAGTGGAATCAAGTTTTAATTATAGCTTTGATTTAATATTTCTTTGCATTGTTGTTTTCTGCTTGACCTACTATAATTTTCTGTGCATTCTGTTCTGGAACAAGGGATTGATAAGGAGACAATCAGCGTACCTTATTGTAGGCTAGGTCTGATTCAGGCCACTCTGGTTCTTCCACTTTGGAACTGGAGTATAATGAGGCTCTCATAGACCATCAAACAGTTAATAAAAGGAGGTTTACTTTACCATAATAAGAAAGGACAATCAACAAGGATATAACATTGCTTCTGTAGAGCACAGATGGGGACTTTTGTGTTGGTCACACTGACCTGTGAGTACAACCTGCTATCTTGGGGGCTGCCTTTTGCACTTAGCTTTCTATGTCAATAACTCAAGCTTTCTTTTCTCTGAGTCAAATGTCTCAAGGGCAGTTTAAGAATTTTTATTTTTTAAGAAGTTTTCACATCAGCGGCTTCCTCTAGTAACTCCCACCCTCCCCAGAAAGCCTTATATTTACGTAAATATAAAAAGTGAAAAAGGAAAAAAAAAAACTAGCATAGTTATGACTGTCTCTTTATCAACTTCATTCTAGAACTGAATGCACAAAAATTATAATAAAATATTTTAAAGCTATAGTTTAAAAAAAAACAATATAATTTTGCAACATTTACTTTTGAACTTTTCTGTGTATGGTTGCATTATTAAAATTTTCCTGGGAGCCTGATTTTGGCCAAGAAATATCACTTTATTGAATATATCAATTTATTGGTTAGGTCAGCATCATTACTGTAGTGTACAGGTCTATGATCCTCTTGAATGGTCAAGCAGTTTAAGAAATAGAGTTTTAGGAGCTCGTTATTCAGACCCTCTCTTGAATATCCCAAGACATTTCTAATTGGAGGATAGCTAATTAAGAGGTGATTTATCAAACCATCCATTCCTGTCCATAACCACAGATAGACAGGTGAGGGGTTTGTCACATACTTCAGAAAAGAACCCTTCTCCTTCTTTTATTGACCAAACTCTGTTAAAAAAAAAAAAAGAGAGAGAGAGAGGCTTTCTTTGGTATCCCTAAAAACCTAGAAAATGCAAAAAGTAACAGAATGCATGAAATTTCTGACCCAGACCCAGATATAGAAATATACAACAATTATCCCTAGTACACAGAAGTTGATTTAGGGCCTTTCTTCTTTAGAGCCTTGATATGAGAATTAAAACAATATATGAAAAATAAATTCTCACATGTTCTTTCTATTAACATTGTTGTTGTCATTGTATATGTTATTTTCTTGGTTCTTCTTACTTCACTATGCATTAGTTCATGTATATCTTTCCCACTCTCTTTAGTCTTCACATGTACAATTTCATAGAGCACAGTCATTTTCTATTATATCCATGCACCACATTTTGTTTATCTATTTCCCAAATGGTACATATCTACTTGGTTTTTAGTTTTTTAATATCACAAAAAGTGCTACAATAAATATTGGTATAGAGAGAGACTTTCTTCTTATCAGTGCTCCATTTGTGAAACAAGACCAATAATGGAACCCCTGGGTCAAAGAATGTGGATGTTTTATTCACTCTTTATTTGCATAATTCCAAATGTTTTTCCAAAACGATTATATTAATTTACAATTTTACCAATACCAATGTGCCTATTTTCCCACCACCCTTCCAACTTTGACTATTCCCATCTTTGCCAATTTACAGGATAAGCCGTGTTACCTCAAGGTTGTTTTGATTTACATTTCCTTATATTTAATGACTTTAAGCATTCTTTTCGGTGGTTGTTAATACTTTAAAATTCTTCTTTAAAATACTATTTGATGATATCTTTTGACTACTTATATATTGGAGAATGGCTAATAAAGTCTTTACATATACTCCCATTATATATGCATATAGTTATGTACATATATATGTTAGTTATTCCTATATTTTGGATACTAACTTTTATCAGAGAAATTTAATAAAGACTTTCTCCCATTCTACTACTTCTCATCGTCTCCTAGCTAGGTTGATTTTTTGTCTGAACAGAAGCTTTTCAGTTTTATGTAATCTAAGTTACTCTTTTATCTTTTTTATAATTGCCTCTATCCTTTGGTTAAGCATATATAACCTACATAAAATTGTGAGAGATATACGATCTATTTCTTTTCTGAAATTTTATAGTACAATCTTTAAAATTAATATTAAAACTGGTCACATCCATTTGGAACGTATTCAAGAATATAACATAAAGGATTAGTCTAAGCCTAATTTCTGCCAGACACTTTCTAGTTTTCTTAGAACTTTTAAAAAATCAGATTTTAATGTAATTTCTATTTTTATATTTTTATCAAACAATTGATTATCAAATTGTATTGCTTGTGATTCTTCCTTGTCTAGTAAGTTCCACTGACTTACTTTTAAACCAATATAGATGACTTTGATGACTGCTTCTTTACATGATGCTTTCATTTTAGATATATGCTTTTTATTATATGAAACAGCTCCCTCTATGCCTATACTTTGGGGGCAAGGGGAAAGTTAAATATAAATGAGTGTTATATTTGATTTAGGAAATTTTGATCTTTAAAATGATTACTTACATTTATATTTGCCTAATATTGAACCATCTTTGCATCCCTAATATAAATCCAACTGAGTCAGAAGGAATAATTTCTTGGGTGAATCATTGTAGTCTGTTTGGCAGGATTTTATTTTAAAATGTTGAGTCAATATTCATTAATGTTATTGTTCTTTAATCCTCCTTCTGTTGCTTTTTCCTTCCTTGATTTAGGCACTAGGACTATATTTATCTCATAAAAGGATTCTTGTAAAGAACTTTCTCAATTTTTGAGTATTATTTGTGAAATATAGAAATTAATTATTCTTTAAAAATTTGATAGAATTCTCCTGTAAATCTATAAAGAATAGGAGTTTTTTTCTTTTGTAGTATTTTTATACTTAGTTTTATTTGCTTTTCTGAGAGTAGATTGTTTAAGAAATCTATATGTCTTTTATCAGGGTGAGTCATACTTTTGAGGATATTCCTCTATATCTTTTATATTCTTGGTTTTACTAATAGACTCTGTGTTTTTTATTTCTTCTGCTTTTATTGTGATTTTTGCCTTGCTCCTTTGCTGTTTAGTTGGTTTAATTTACTGCCCTCTTGTTCTTTAATCATATTAACTAATGGTTTATCAATTTTACTAGTTCACACAGAACAAACTTTTGGCTTCATAATTTCTATGTTTATTTTTTGTTTCATGTTTATATATTTCTCCTCTGAATTTTAACATCTCTGTTTTAGATTTGTTTATTTGTTTGGTTTTCTGATAAAGAAAAATACATATGTAGTTGCCCTTTTTTTTCTTTTTCATTAATTTACATTTTTACAGTCATATTTGTATCCCGTAGAACTACTCTTACTGCATCTTAGAACTTTTGGTTTGTTGTTTCATTGCTATCATTTTTTCACACATAACTATTAAATTTTTCTATGATTTATTCTTTGATCTAGTCATTATTCAAGATTTCATTGTTATATCTCCACTTGGGTCTGTATCTTTTGTGTGTGATCCTTGAACACAAATACTCTATAAAGAATGTTTGCAATATTGCTGTGCCCTAATGGTCAATTTTGGTAAAAGTTTTACATAGCACAGAGAAACATGTAGATTTTTGCAGTTGTATTTAGAAAATGCAATGTCTTTTAGCTCTGGTTTCTAAAGCAATTGGCTCAGAACTGTATTTTCCTTTTTATTTTCCTCTTGACTTGTCCAAACTTGATAAAGAAACATTGAAATCTTTGGTCACTATTGTGTTACTCCCTATATATTCCTATTTCAGTAAATGTTTCCTTTGTGAATTTAGATGCTAAGGTGCACAAGTTTAATGTTGATATTGGTCTGTTTGTGATTCCCTTCATCATAATTTAACTCTGTTCTGTTTATGCATTAATTGATCACATGGTTGCAGCTGCTGTTTTTTTATTTACTTAATGCATTATAAATTTTTACATGCTCTCTTTTATTATTCTGCATATTCTTTGTTTTTTCAGTGTGTAAGCAACAGATTGTGAGATTTTTTTCATTTCCCAATGCCATGCTTTTTCTTTTATAGCATTGCTTTATTCATTCATGTTTAAAGTTATGAGCTAACTTTACTCTTTTTTCCATTTGTCTTTAACATTTCCCCCCAAAATTAGGACCCTCACTTCTGCCATAAATACAATGAAGTGTCTCTTCAGTTATACTAATTTAATCTATTTTAAGGCATCCCTATTCCTTCCAACATTCTTCCTCTTACCTTTGAGCCATTATCTTCTACCTCCATCATTTGTCTCACCCCTATCTCTGGTTTTGGAGCTTACTTATCCCCCTTCCCTCCTTGATCTTACCTAATTATTTAATTTCTCCCTCTATTTTCCTCCTAATCAACTTATTATGTTCATTCATTTTTTTAAATTTCACCACATTTTTTTCTATTTGTAGTTAAATTTTATCTTCTTCAACTAATTGAAATCCATTTTCTCACTCTCTCACCCCAAGTATGAAGTGGGGGAGGAAAGGAAAACAAAATTCTTGTAAAAAATACACAGAGTCAAGAAAAACAAAGTCCCCCATTGGCTATGTCCAAAAAATATAAATCTTATTTTTGATGCATTGATTTAAAAAAAAAAACAAACCAGTCAATCAAGGGGGCAGCTGGGTTGCTCAGTGGTTTGAGAGCCAGGTCTAGAGATGGGAGGTCCTAAGTTCAAATCTAGCCTCAGACACTTCCCAGGTATGTGACCCTGGGCAAGTCATTTAACCCCCATTGCCTAGTCCTTACTGCTCTTTTACCTTAGAACCAATGCACAGTATTGATTCTAATTCAGAAGGGTAAGGGTTTAAAAATATATTTTTTAAATTTTATTTTATTTTTAATTTTTAATTTCTTAATTTCTTTTTTTTAAAACCCTTAACTTTTGTGTATTGGCTCCTAGGAGGAAGAGTGGTAAGGGTGGGCAATGGGGGTCAAGTGACTTGTCCAGGGTCACACAGCTGGGAAGTGTCTGAAGCGGATTTGAACCTAGGACCTCACATCTCTAGGCCTGACTCTCAATCCACTGAGCTATCCAGCTGCCCCCTATTTTTAAAAATTTTAAATAGTCAATCAAAACATTGGCTTTGTCTCAAAAAAATTGTTTCATTTTTCATCTGTGTCTTTCACTTCTCTTTCAGATCGGCACCATATTTCATCATTTGTCTTCTGAAATCCTAGATAATTATGCTGACAGGTGTTCAGCACAATATTATTCCATCATATTTGTATATTATAACTTCATCTAGTCTCCAATTTATGTGCATTCCCTCAAATTCCAATTCTTTACTACCTCTAAAAAGAAGTGTATATGTATATGTTCTTTCTTCTTTTGATTAGTTCAGGAGAGTATGGGTTTCAAATGTCACTAGCTCCCCTCACCTCAACTCGGTCTTCCTCGTTTGTATAGATATCTATTTATGCACCTTTATTTGGCTTAATTTCTCCTAAACTTCCTTTTTTTTTTCCCTTTTCACTTCACCTTTGGTATATTCCTCTTCCCCTCTCTCTATGTTCTTTTCTTAAGATCTTCAAGAAGTAAAAGAACAACTCCCAGGCCTTCTCTAAATGAGACTCCCTCTATGAACAATGGTGTTAACAGGCATCAGGGGGAATGTATCATCTTTCTGTCTCTTGTTGCTGGGTTTTGGTGGTAATATATAAAAATATTGATGATTTCCATGAGTTTATTCATTCATTTATTTATTTATTTATTTTTATGTTGTTTTTTTTTTTTAAACCCTTACCTTCCATCTTGGAGTCAATACTGTGTATTAGCTCCAAGGCAGAAGAGTGATAAGGGCTAGGCAATGGGGGTCAAGTGACTTGCCCAGGGTCACACAGCTGGGAAGTGTCTGAGGGTAGATTTGAACCTAGGACCTCCTGTCTCTAGGCTTGACTCTCAATCCACTGACTTACCCAGCTGCCTCCTCCATGAGTTTATTTTATATCCTGCATCTTTGCTAAAGTTATTGTTTCAACTAGTTTTTGGATGATTCTCTAAGGTTCTCTAAGTACTAGTATGATACTATCATATCTGCAAAAAGTGATAGTTTTGCTTTTTCATCACTTATTTCTATCCCTTCAATTTCTTTTTTTTTTTTTTTTTGGTCTTATTGCTATAGTTAACATTCCTACTACAATACTAAATAATAGTGGTAATAATGGACTTCCTTGCTTAACCCTTCATCTTATTGGGAAGGTTTCTAGTTTATCCTCATTGTGGACAATGCTTTCTCTTAACTTTAAATAAATTCTACCTATCATTTTAAGAAAATTCCATTTATTCCTGTGCTTCCTGGTGTTTCTAAGAGGAATGGGTATTGTGTGTGATAAAAAGCTTTTTCTGCATATTACTTTTGTTAGTTTTTTTAATTGATATGGTCAATTGTACCATTTTTCTAATACTGAATCATTCCTACATTCCTGGTATAAATCCAATCTGGTCATAGTGTATAATCTTTGTAATATATTGCTGTTATCTTGTTCCTAGCATTTTGTTTAAAAATTTTGCATCAATATTTATAAGGGAAATTGGTCAATAGTTTTTTTCTCTGTTTTTGCTCTCTCTAGTTGAGATATTAGCATTATATTTGAGGGGTAAAAGGAATTTGGTACAACAGCTTTTTTACCTTTTTCCCCAAAAATATTTATATAGTATAGGAATAAATTATTCTCTAAATGGTTGGTAGAATTCACTTGTAAACCCATCTGATTCTATTGACTTTTCTTAGGGAGCTCATTTATAGCTTGTTCCAATTTATTTTTCTGATATATGGTTATTAAGTATTCTATTTCCTCTTCTGTTAATCTGAATAGTTTATATTTTTGTAAATATTCATCTGTTTCACTTAAACTGTCCGTTTTATTGGCATATACTTGGGTAAAATAGTTGCTAATAGTTGCTTTAATTTCATCTTTATTGGTAGTGTATGTCCCCTTTTCATTTTTGATCCTGGTCATTTAGTTTTCTTCTTACTTAAAAAACAAAACAAAACAAATTAGTCAATGAATTATGTATTTTATTGCTTTCTTTTCTTAAAACTAACTGCTAGTTTTAGTTATTAGTTCAGTTATTTTTTACTTTCAATTTTATTAATTTCTCCTTTGATTTTCAGAATTTCTATTTTTGTATTTAATTGGGTTTTTAATGTGAACATAATAAGTATGGAGGATCCAAAAGACTGACTTTATGACAGCAACAAGATTGATAAAGTTTTTAATCAAGTACAGCTGCCATCAGAATATTCACATCCTTTATATCTGAAGCATATTCAGCCATAATAAAGAACAAACAAACACTATTCTATCAATCTGAACATTAAATGCAGTCCTTTTTAGAAACTTCAGGAGCAAATATTAGATAACTTACGCTAGTTGGACAAACATACCCCCAAATTATATTTCTTTCTGGGAATTTTCCATGATGCCCTAAAAAAACTCTGTAGTTACCTCTTAGTGGATGTTAATTGCATTTAAAGAATATCAATTGAGAATTGACCTTTTTGTACCAGATCCTATGTATCTTGAAAAAAATGTTCAGATAATCTATAAAAAGTTTAGGTTCCATAGCACCATCATTTGTGCCACTGGCAACTGTACCATGAACATGTTTCTGAAAAATCTGAACCTGCTCATACACTGTTGCCCTTGACAGAGAAAATCCAGATGACCTGATTTTAACACACTGAAAGACAACTTTGTACTGTTGATGTAATAAATGTATATTTGTTAAAGGCAATAAAAAAAAAACTTATGAAAAACCTGGATGACAAAGGTGTCACCTTTAAAACTAAGAAACAGTTGGTGAAATTTCCTGAAAGGGCTGTTGAGTTTTGATCTTCCTTAGTCACAAGTCCCTTGATCAACTAGTGATGGAATATTCATAGAAACTGCATCTGGTTCTCCAACACCATAGGCATAGACTCATTCTCTCTGAGAAAATCATCATCCAGTAGCTGAATTCTTATATGCAAAACATCCTGCACTAGTCAAACTTAAAAGATTCTGAAAAGGTGAAGTATTTAATTTCACTGATTCAGAGATATCTTATTTATGTCCCCAAGGGTAAACAAGAAGAGAAGGCCATTAAACTTTTTCTACCTGTTGGGGTTAATTTTATTGAGCTTATCCAATCTCCTCTGGAGGATGCTGGATGGAATAGTTTCTCCTAGTCTTGTATACTGCAAATGCCACTCTTGAAAAAAATACAGAGCTGCTTCTATACAAATTACAACATTGAGCAGGACTGAGCAGGGATCATCAGTGTATAAAGGGAATTTCATCTAAGTTCTAATAACACCAACCTGGTACATTTTGTAAAGCAGACTTGCTCCCTAAAAAGTGGACTGTTTTAATAAGAGTTCTTGCAGAACTAAAGAGATTTTTGAATGTCTTTTGTCATTGGGAACTCCACTTACAGAAAACAATTGTGTTTGAAACTGAAGTCACCTCTACTGGTGAATCTCCATAGACTGGTGTCTCTAGTATTCTTTTTGAAGAAAAAGTGGCTGCTGATAAGGTCCAAGACACCTGTCACCTAGAGTGGAATGGGGAAACCTCTGGAGAGGCTTGTCTTAAATTCTAAAGATTTGTTCTTTTTGGTCCATATTATATTTCTTTTCTTGGATGGAGGAGACATCTGTGCTGATGAGATTGGGAGAATTGTCTTGGTCAGGGATAAATGACTGTGGGTAGGAAGAGAAGAATTCTACCAGGCATAATATTGTTTCTGATTGCTGAAAAGGTTTTATTTCACAGGAAGTGAAATTCTTAAACAAAGACACAAAAAAGAATATTAGAGATTTTCATCCTTTGGATATTTTGGTTTTAACACAGTTTTTCACTTATAAATTAAACAACCACCTGGCCATTTTGACCAATATTATCCAGTAATGATAAAAGTGAAGCACATAATGGTAGATACAATGGTAGCTAAGCTCTCTTGGAGCTATGTATTCTGAAATATGTCTGACATCTTCCCAGTAAAATTTTATTGCATTTCCCCCCAAGGATATATAGAAATAATTTTTAACATTTGCTTTCTGACAATTTGAGATCAAAATTCTCTCCTTTCCTCTACTCTCTGTGATGGCAGGTAATATGATATAGGTTATACCTGTGGTATTGTCTAATAGAGATTTCTGTATTTCTCACGTAAAAAAAAAAAACACATATTGCATATCCAAGAAAAAAACTCAAGAAGGAAATAAAGTGAAAAATGGTATGCTTTGATCTGTATTCAGACTCCACCAGTTCCTTCTATGACAATGGAAAGAATTTTTCATTATGGGTCCCCTGGAGTTTTCTTGGATCTTTGCATTGCTGATAATAGTTAAGTCATTTTCAGTTGATCATCATACGTTATTGCCGTGATTGTGTACAGCGTTCTCCTAGTTCTACTTACTTCACTTTTCACTGGTTTTTAAAAAATTTGTTTTAAAAAAATTGTCCTGTTCATCATTTCTTATGGCATAATAGCATTTCTGTTATAATAATATACCATGTTATTCAGTCATTACCTAATGTTGGACATCCTCTCAATTTCCAATTCTTTGACATTACGAAAAGAGCTGCTATAAGTATTTTTGTACAAATAGGTCCTTTTCCACTTTCTTTGATTTTGGGGGGATACAGACTTAATAGTGGTATTGCTGGGTCAATGGTTATGCACAGTTTTATAGCCCTTTTCAGCATGGTTCCAAATTGTTCTGCAGAATGGTTGTATCAGTTCATAACTCCACCAACAGTAGTGTATTAGTATCTCAATTTTCTCCCATCCCTGCCAACATATTTGTTTTCCTTTTTAGTCATAATAGCTAATCTGATAGATGTGAGATGGTATCTCAGAGTTGTTTTAATTTTCCTTTCTCTAATCAATAATGATTTAGAGCATTTTTATGTGCTATAGTTTCAATTTCTTCAACTGAAAACTGCCTGTTCTTATTCTTTGATCATTTATCAATTGAGGAATTACATATTCTTAAAATTTTAAGTCAGTTCTCTATATATTTGAGAAATGAGGCCTTTGTCAGAAGTGGTTGCTATAAAAATTTTTCCTAGCTTTCTGTTTCCCTTCTAATCTTGTTTGTATTGATTTTGTTTGTGCAAAAACTTGGCCTTTTTTTTTTTTTAATTAAGAAAGGGAATGAGAGATTTTGGAAAGGACTCTTCTGGAGAATTTTTATAGGAGTAAAAGAAATCCTTTCACATAATTTTCAGCATGGCAAAGGGCTAACTAATGCTGTTCAAGTCTGATTTATAAGTAGGTATCGACTATCAATCCTGGTGCTTTCCAGAGTAATCTTGGCAAGGAATCACTAAAAATAAATATCCAAAAATCCTCTTCACATTTAGAGATGGTTTAATCAAATGGTTGAAGGATGTAACATGCCTATGATCTGACTAATATTTACTAGTTTCCCTGACCTAGCTTCTTTCCCCTCACCCATAACGTGGAGTAGGCTTTTCTTACTCTTTCCTTCAAAAAAGATTAGCTTTCCCTAAGAGGAGAAAAAAGATGTTCTCAGGACTTGATTGGCCACAGTTTCCCAATGCAGCTTTCTATTCAAGTAAAAGTACAAAAAGTCCTAACCTTGAGCAATTGAGGTTCCTCTGACTTGGTAGATTTCTGAAGACCATACAGATCATTATGTCCTTCACCATATCCTGCCCTAATAACCAGACATATTTCCATATGGAGATGAAGGGGGCCACATCCAGACAAGCTAAGTGACACTATGTTCTTATTGTATAAGTCTTATTAAACTTCCTTTTGTTAACTTTGCAAGGACATATAAGTGCCTCATTTTATCCCAACATCCAATTTGAACTAAAGTATAGACATTAGAACTACCTTCTAAATTTGGTTTTCCAATGACAGTTGAGGACCAGATGAGATTGAATTTGTGGGTCACATTGCATTTGAGTTGAGAAAAGGAACCTATAAATACAAAAGATGGAATGGTCAGATGGCAGAACACCATGGAGCTCTTGGTCACAAGAGCTCTCCTAGAAATATATGGGATTAGAAATTTTATGGGACTGGGAGCTGGCTCCTAGTCAAACAGAAGGATTGGCTCATTAGAGGAGGATTCCTGAAAGGGTAAAGAAAGAGAGAAGTCCATCATTCCCTGGTTGTTCACTGCCAGCATAAAAGTGAAAGTAAACTGGACCAGAGACTGTAAAAGTTGAGGGACAGCTAATGGAATTGGTGGTCCCAAGAGGGAAAGTATCTCTCCCATTTGGGCTGGGGACTGAGAAGCTCCATCCAGGAACTGATCTAGTGTATTCTGAGCCAGAGATTCTGATTCCTGCTTAGATCAGAATGAAGAGCCTAGGGAATGAGAGTGGACCTGAGATATAGACAAAGGAATTCCTATCATTGCTAAGAAAACTCCAGGATTATTTCATTATTGCTACTGGAAGGAGGGTAACTCCCTACCCTAAGGGAACAGGGCATGAGTGTACCTCCTCCACCAAGGTTGCTGGAGAAGTTCAAACAGAAAACTGATGAATCATTGGACCAAGGGCTCCTGAGGGAATAGTCTAATGGAGACAAAACTGAACCCTTCTCATCTGATTTCTATAGGCTGGAGGAACTATCTAAAGATATATTATTACAATTTATCTATCTGGGAATTTTTAGGAGGTTTTAGACCTCACTTAAAAATTTTCTCCTTTTGTAGTGGGGAAAAAAGACAGTTCTTAAAAATTAAACAAATCACAAAATAGTTTATAAATTAATCATAGCTCAAAACCTATTCTAGCATTTAAAAACATTCAAACTTTTTATCCTCAAACCCTCTGCTCATAGTCTGTTAATGCAAACAGATTCCAACTTTCTTTCTGCCTTAATTCTTCAAGCTCCTACTTACTTAGAAAGTATACGACCAAAAACAGAGAAAGAAAACTACAAACCAATCTCCTTAATGAACATAGATGCAAAAAATCTTAAATAGAATACTAGCAAAAAGACTCCAGGAAGTGATCATGAGGGTTAATCATTATGATCAGGTGGAATTTATATCAGGATGCAAGGATGGTTTAATATTAGGAAAACCATCCGAATAATTGACCATCAACAACCAAACCAACAGAAATCACATGATTATCTCACTAGATGCAGAAAAAGCTTTTGACAAAATACATCACTCATTCCTATTGAATATACATATTATATTTCCCCCAATGGGCTTTGATTAAAAGCCCCTTAACTTTCTAATAGACTTTGATTAAAGTCCCCTGACAACTTGTTTCTTTCATATTCTAATGCAGCACTTCTCTCTCCTTCTTCTACTTGCCTTACCATCATAATTCAAATAAACTTTACCAAGTATTATTTTTACTTTTGAATTATAAAATTGAACATTTCCAAGATTTCTTGGGGCCAAGATCTCTAAGAACTCAAGCAAAAACAGTATTATCCATTACATTTTCAAGCAGAATCTCAAACAATTTATATCACTCCTTCAGCATTTAAAGCTATAACAGTGATTACACTGACTCAAAAGAATTTCAATGACCCAAGAGTCCAGATTTTAGAAGAATTTACCATTTAAACACTATCAAATTCATATCAGGCATTAATTTTATCCCTAGTATAATTTGGTAACATGAAGTAACTTTTCATTAGATCACATAATTAACAAAATTATTGATATATACATTTGATTTATAAATATATATATCTTGAAAACTTCATAAAGTGTGAGATATTTACAGGCAATCAATAAAATAGCAAGACAAATATACAATGCTTATCATATCCCAGGGTTTTTAATTAAACAATTCACAATTGTCAAAGAGATAGTCACATATTAAGTTTTAATCTATCTCAATTAACCCAATTTTTAAGAGCACATAATTAAATTAAATTTAAATCTAATTTGCACAAAGAACTCAGTGTTTTCAGGGAAGTCCTAACTCCTCATAGTTTCTACTTTATATTACCTTCAAATCAAATTGCAATTTTTAGTACTGTTGCTCCCAATAAAATAAGCATATGAAATTCCTTACTTCCCAAAGGTAAAATTTCCATCAAACATTCTCCTTTCAATAATCTTTATTCCAATAGCATTTCAAACTGATTGATCTCCAAACTTTAGTTTACTTATTTCCTTCAATATTAGCATACTATTATTAAATTTTGATTATTTTCAATTCCATATTTCCCTATGACACGAAAGTACCAAAAATTCTTTAAAATGCCTTTTTAAACAAATATAAAAATCTTTTAAAAAATAAGTTCTGAAAGTTAATCAGTAAGTAACAGAAAGAATTTCCCTAAACAATCATTACATAGTGTCAGTTGCTTATGTAAACAAATTTCTTTCCCTTTAGAGGAGACAAAAACAATTCTTAAGAATATAAACACAAAACAACCATATTTTTTACAGTAGAATTTCTGATTAATACAAAAGTAATTTCTACTATTTCATTGTGTAGGAAACATCCAATTAAGTGTCCTAATAACTTAAATTTTTAAACCCTTACCTTCCATTTTAGAATCAATACTGTGTATTGGTTCCAAGGCAGAAGAGTGGTAAGGGCTAGGCAATGGAAGTTAAGTGACTTGCCCAGGATCACACAGTTAGGAAGTGTGTGGGGTCAGATTAGAACCTAGGATCTCCTGTCTCTAGGCTTGGCTCTCAAACCACTGGGTCAGCTAGCTATCTTCCCTCCTCAGTACTTATTTATTTTTCATTTTAATCCCCAATTTACAGAAACTTTCCTTGAATATTTCTGCCAAGTTCACTCTGCTTAATCAGACCTTCCTTTCTCAACTATTAAAACAATAACTCTTACATTTTGAGGGATTGTCTTTATTTGTCCTGTTAAACCGATTTCTCTTCATTTAAAGTTTAAGGAATATCCACTCAAAACTCACTACGTAATATCTCCAATTCTATAAAAATAATTTAAAAACACCTAAGTTCTTTTTAACCCTTTATCTCACTCTTGGTCTCCAGTTGTTCTAGGGCAAATATAAACAACACAAAGGCCATTAGAAACTTGTTAACCTTTGACAGTAATCCTTTTTTATTTCAGGTTGACATATATGGTGTCAAGAGTGGGATTTGAAGGCCCCTGCCCAGCTGGCCACCATTTTCAACCTCTGGTGCGTATGTCCAGTCCAGATTCAATTTAGCAGCCCAGCTTGTGTTAGTCTCTTAAATTTCTGAACTCCCATCTCTTTACCAGTTGAATTCCTGCCTCTTTGATCAATCAATTTAATTTAATAATAATAATATAAATTTAATAATAAAAGAAATAATAATTTAATTTAATCAATACCAACGGGCAATTTTAGGTCCCTTTTGGACAGTTTGCCCTAATGGGACTGTTGCTGAATGCATGTTTTCACATTATTGATCATGTACTTGAAAGTTTTTGGATAATTGGCAAAATTTAACTAAATCTAACCTCCAACACTGCAGGCCATACTGGGGCTCCTTTGATTGTGACAAAATTAATTTTGGGGGTTTGACTGGATTCTACTTGGCCCCAAGCTGGAGGGCTCTAAGTGGGATACTGTTTCCCAATGACTCCTTGAAACAATCAAGCAGGACTCTGAGTCTAAACTCTCTTCCCTTCGAGGAAATATCCAGCAACTGAGATCAAGAAAAAGGCAGGTTGAGAATGAGATCTGAGACGTTAAGGAGGAGGTCTCCAAATTAAAGGAGAAAAAAAATTAAAAATCAAATGAAAACTTTACACAGAGATATAATAGTCTTTAATGAGGCTCTGAAACAGACCTCCACTTCCTTCCCAGCCTTTACATATTCCTCCTCCACTATCCTCCTACTATAAAAATATGGGGAAAGAAAAATTGCCATAAGTTACAGTATAAGCTACAGAGTAAGCTAAGGAGCTCCCCCCCCCCCCCCACTGCCACTCTTCATCCTCTGACAAGAGACTCCATTAAAAAAGACCAATTAGTCTGGCTCAAATGGATGGATTTCCAAGGATATAGAGGAGAACTTACATTTGCGAAAACTATACTATTTTAAGAAGCATCACCACTACTGTTGGTTGTCTTTGGGTCTGGCCTTGTGAAATGTTAATTGTGTTAAAGTATGCTATTTAGTGGTAGCTGGGTAGCTCAGTGGATTGAGAGCCAGGCCTAGAGATGGGAGGTCCTAGGTTCAAATCCGGCCTCAGACACTTCCGAGCTGTGTGACCCTGGGCAAGTCACTTGACCCCCATTGCCCACCCTTACCACTCTTCCACCAGGGAACCAATACACAGAAGTTAAGGGTTTAAAAAAAAATTTTTTTTTTAAATTAAGTATGCTATTTATATGTGTGTGTCCATTGAGCAGAAAGCAAGCTTTCTTTTTTTCTTCTTCTTTCCCCATTCTTCTCAGTACAAGGGGGCAGAGAGTCCTGCAGAGAGAGGGAATGGGAGTCAAGAACCAGAATCTCTCTTTTCTCTCCCCAACCAATTCATTTGAACAAGCCCCTTCTTACCTTTAAACTGAGCTATGCAAATCTGTGCTGTTAAAGCAGAACTATCAGAACGATAATTTACATAGAGAGGCAACTTGATTTTTTTTACCAGCTTTTAAGTAATTAGTTAAAACTTTAATTGGGAATTGAATTCAAATATTAGAGATTGTAAATCTAGGTTTAATTGAACCCCAAAATTAAGGTTTGTAGATTATATATAATTCAAATCTGGGAAACTGGCTTCGTAGTCACCAAATAGTCATTAAAATGAGCTTATTGATAATAATGGGCTCTTTATGAAATGCTAATAGTAGATGGCTTTAGATAAATTGTGAATAATATTATTTGGGAATATAGATGCAAGTATAATTGAACGTATTCAGGTCTTATTTTAAAGTTGCTCTTGATAAGTCAGGATTTATTTTGCTGTTTGACATTAAAGCAAAGAGTATAATAAAATATGTGGATCTGGAAACTTGCTAATTATGTGATCTTAGAACAAGTTGCTTCACTTTATTTATCTATAATGTAGATATTTGATCATTTTAGTTTAGAACCTTTTGGGTTATAGATTCAGTTGTTGAGAAAAAGATGTTAAAATACATGAAAATGCTTATTTAAAATGCAATAGATATTTATAATGTTTTTACTGTGACTTTGGAATTGCAGGAATCTCTTGAAGATGTCTCCATTTGTCAAAATCGGAATCCTAAGATCCAAAAACCCTGATCCCCATTAAAGTTCAATCGTTTGATTTAAGTTGAGGAGACTAAAAGTTACAAAGAGGAGAGATTCACATCATACCACACTGCCTTAAGAGTTTTGAAGTCTTAAAGCTTAGCCTATTGCAAATGAAATTAAATCTGGCAGTTCTGCCCACTCATCTTAGCTTTACCCATATCATACATACTTCAAGTTTGACCTGACTCTCTATAACCTGCATTTCTTCATGCCATTGGGCACAGTTTTAAGCTTGCGCCAGCACTGCGATTGATCAGGCAAAAGCCTTCATTATACTTAAACATGTGAACTGCAAAATTCAGAAGAGGAAGAACTATGGGGAAATTCACAAATCAACTTTCTATTAAGAAAGGAAATTCCGTTTACATTTATTTAGCTCTACTAATGTCATTGTTTCAACTTAAAAGCAAAGCCTTCTCCATAGAGGGTTTGCATTCTTGAATAAATCTGGAAAGGAGGGGAACTATTAGGCTAGGAAAAACTTTCCAGTTCTAGTTTGCTAAACTTTTATTCATTAATTGTTTTTTATGACAACTTAAAATTGTAGTCCAAGAAAACCTAAACTGAACGGTTCAAGGGAGAATCAAAACCTGGGAATCTGAGCTTACTTTGTCAAGGTTATCAAGGCATATTGGAAGCCTGTTGGGTTTGAAGACTGGAGAGGCAGCATAGAGAACTCATAGGATTAAGTCTCTCTGAGATATTCCCTTTGGTATCTTGACTGTGAGACTCTGGAGAAATACTTGGTCCCTTAGTGTAAATAGCAAAAAAAAAAAAAAAAAAAAAAATTAAATCTGGAAACTGGAATTTTCTTTAATAGGCCTGGGAAATTTTTGTTCCATTTAACCTTGGTTCTGTTTGTTCGTTTTTGTTTGTTTTTCTCAAAAACTCTGTTAAGTAGTTTCTTAACCTAGTCAGATGAGCACATATCTAAATTTCAGAGGGCAAAATCTAGATTGAACAATAAGGGGTTTTCCTGCTAGTTTGTATTTATGTGAGGGAGTTTTTGGACTCCTACCCTATATAAATAGAAATTTTGACCTTTTGGACTTCATCCCCCAGAAATCCCTCAGTATTTCCCAAAATTCCCTTTAATCTCTCCTGCACCTCCATGTTTGCGTGGTCATGTTATCGTTTTATAAGTTCTGTAGCTCCTCCTTTTTTTTTTTTCTCTTCTTCACGATCACGGCTTAAGTTAGTTTAGCAACTTTTCACTCTAGTTTTTTTATTTTTGTTTATTATTAATAAAACTTTATTAAATATGATGCCTTAGTTGTTGAATATTAATTTTCACCTTTACAACCCTTTAATACACTTTAATACACTTGTCACCTATTTTTACTCTTTCCTTATGGTGATAGTGACTGTTGTTGTTGCTCTTGGGAACTTCATTGTTTCTCCCAGCATTCAGTCTGTGGATAATAAGGCAAAATGCACAACTCTACTGGAAGCTGAAACAGCCTACACCTCGATGCACTCTATTCTGGCTGGAAGTTTGCCTTTTAAAATGCATCACGTAGATGTGTGTTTGCATCATTTGACTTCTGCAATTTAAAAAGCAAGAGTTGCTTTTTAGATTGGTCCAACTACACGCCAAAGAAGAACAAAATGATGAAGTACTCAATACCAGTATTAATACCCATCTATCTTTGCTCTAAGTTCTGGTGAGGAATCATGGCAGAGCCGTCACACATGACCCAGACAGTGGAGCTAATGAATTGGATTAAGTCAAAGACTCTGGGATAGACTGTATTTGTTGGGAAAATGCAATCTCTAAGCAGAGTCAAACTGAACTCAGGACAGACTTTCACCAGTCATCCACACTTATGGACTGAGAGAGGAAAGAACAAGGTTTATCAGATATATGCAAAGAGATCTCCAGAGGAAGTCAACCAACAAAAAGTTCACGGTCCATGAATTTTACCCATAGTCTAATGCTGTTGAGGATAATAAGTACTCTGGCGTTGATATTTTTGAAAGTATTTTACACACGCTGCCTTTTTCTTTTTTGCCTAGCTTTTTCCACTGGTATTCATTGTGTTGAGTGTCAGCAGGTTTCCAACAATGACCTGGAATTTTATTGCTTGAGCTATTCCCAACCAAGGGAGAATACGGAGTCTGCTTAGGATTGAAAACATTTCTGCAAGCATATTTTGAATATTACTGACAATTTTATTAACAAAAACCAGGTGACTAAGATCCTTCCAATTACGTGCTATTGAAATATTACCTATACTACTAATATTGAACTATTATTATTACTAAAGATGGTGCAAAAGTTAAAAACAAAGTTTACCATTGTCTTTTTTGAAAGCTTCACAGGCATTCTGAGTTTTTATGCTCCCAGTATTCAAATATTATGATGGCTCTGTATGTTACTCTTTCACTGATATGTGTTTGAGCAAGCAATATCTTTTTTTTTTTTATTTTAAACCCTTAACTTCTGTGTATTGACTTATAGGTGGAAGAGTGGTAAGGGTGGGCAATGGGGGTCAAGTGACTTGCCCAGGGTCACACAGCTGGGAAGTGTCTGCAAGCAATATCTTTTATTAAAAGCAAATTCCTTCAGACACTTCCTAGCTGTGTGACCCTGGGCAAGTCATTTAACTCCAATTGCCTAGCCCTTGTTGCTCTTCTGTCTTAGCATCTGATACTAAGACAGAAGGTAAAGTTTGCTTCTTTTTAAAAAGCAAACTCCTGAAGTTAATAAGCACAGAAAAATATTACAAATCAAATATCTTGGAATCTTACAATGGCAGAAAAATGTGTAGGTAAGAAAATTATTTCATTTCCTAGTTGGATGGATGTTTGACTAGGACTTATTTTACTACTATCTGGTATGTTTTAAGGCATGTTTATACTATTTTAACCTTTTCCCTTCCATTAGTATTATTTTATTTCATTGTCAGGCTTACAAACTTTGGTGACCTTTGCTCTCTTTTTAGCTTTTGTATTTTTACAGCTTAATATCTATCCATTTTTTTTTAATGTTGTCTTAACTATGTCACTATGATGATATTTTTAGACAAACTGCATTTTCATACCCAAGTGTGACTTAAGTCAGCTCCAACCTTTAATGAGCACCTTCTATCTTTATTACTTTTGCTCTCTTCTTCTCTCTGAAAGATAATTAAGTGAACACTTCAATACTGAAATACTTATAAGCAGCCCTACTAGTATGTATACCTGCTCAAGAAATTGCTGAAAGCTTACTGGACATTTAATGAAATCAAGTGGCTAAGGAGATTCATTTTCACCACTGCTCTATGCGCCAATGCCAAATTATTGAAAGGCCATCTCTAGTGGTTGTTCTAAGGTGCATGACCAAAGTGATTGAGATGGGAATGTCGCATGCGCAACTAATTTTACATTTAGCAAAGAGTTAAGCAGCATTCAGAATCTTTCTGCACTTTTGTGTTCGGCAGAAAAAGATAGCGAGCTTTTATGGAAACTCATTTAAATCAATCACTTGACAGAGGCTTGAATGTTAAATTGTGTATCCAAAGCTCCTAAATCATTCCTTTCCTGTACCTTCAATAGGATGGAAGGCTGCTACAGTCTAATATAATATAATAATAAAATATTTGAATCAGTTTCAAAACTTTGATTCAAAATAGTGGTGATACACAACTGGTATAACTGACAACATGGGGCAGTGAGTTCTTCACTGAGTGTCTTTCAACAAATGAAAATCAAGTACATGTAGGCTACTGTGTAGATAGACTCTGGGCTTCAGTTTTTGAAACCTAAAACTCCCCTTCCATTATTCTGCTTTTCCTTTTTTAAGAATTGGGTTACAGATTTAACACCCTGAGAAATTAAATGTGCACTTCTCTACTTCTCATTGTCACATAGATGGCACATGATGCTTTTTAAAGTTTATGTAACAATTATAGTGTTGCTAAATCATTCCATGTTGGTCACGTATTTTATTTTTTTTATATATATTTTCCCCCTATTACATGTAAAAACAATTCAAGGGCAGCTGGGTAGCTCAGTGGATCGAGAGCCAGGCCTAGAGACGGGAGGTCCTAGGTTCAAATGTGGCCTCAGACACTTCCCAGCTGTGTGACCCTGGGCAAGTCACTTGACCCCCATTGCCTACCCTTACCACTCTTCCACCTATAAGTCAATGACACAGAAGTTAAGGGTTTAAAATAATAAAAAAAAAATCCTTTAAAAAAAAAAAACAATTCAACATTCTTTTTTTAAGTTTTGAGTTCCAAATTCTCTCTCCTCTTCCTCCCTCCTCATCCTCACCCTCCCAGGATAGTCTGATATATATTTTACATGTGCATTCATATAGAATATTTTTCCGTATTAGTCACTTTGTGGAAGAAATATCAAATAAAAAAAAACAAAAAGAAAATGAAATATAATATGTTTCAGTCTGCATTCAGACTCATTTCTTTCTTGGAGATGGCAGTTTTCATCATGAGTCTCTAGGAATATCTTGGGTCACTGCACTGCTGAAAATAACTAGGTCATGCATAGTTATTCATTAAGAAATATTGCTGCCACTGTGTACAGTGTTCCGCTTCTGCTCATTTTGCATCCGTTCATGTAGGTCTTTCCAGATTTTTAAAAAATCATCCTGCTTGTCATTTCTTATAACACAATAGTATTCTATCACTATCATATCCCACAACTTGTTCAGTCATTTCTCAATTGACGAACAACCCCTCAATTCCAATTCTTTGCTAACTCAAAAAGACCTGTAACAAATATTTTTGCATAAATAGATCTTTTTCCCCTTTTTAAAAAAAAAATCTTTTTGGAATACAGATCTAGTTAGTATAGCATTAATGGATCCAAGGATATGCACAGCCTTTTTTTTTTTTTTAAACCCTTACCTTCTGTCTACACAGTATTGACTCCAAGGCAGAAGAGTGGTAAGTGTAGGCAATGGGGGTCAAGTGACTTTCCCAGGGTCACACAGCTGGGAAGTGTCTGAGGTCAGATTTGAACCTAGGACCTCCTAGGACCTCCTGTCTCTAGGCTTGGCTCTCAATCCACTGAGCTACCCAGCTGCCCCCATGCACAGCTTTTTTTTTTTTTTTTAAACCCTTAACTTCTGTGTATTGGCTCCTTGGTGGAAGAGTGGTAAGGGTGGGCAATGGGGGTCAAGTGACTTGCCCAGGGTCACACAGCTTGGAAGTGTCTGAGGCCAGATTTGAACCTAGGACCTCCCGTCTCCAGCCTGACTCTCAATCCACTGAGCTACCCAGCTGCCCCCCCTCCCCCATGCACAGCTTTTAAAGTCCTTTGAGTATAGTACCAAATTGCTCTCCAGAATGGTTGGATCAGATTGCAACTTCACCAATAGTGTTTTAGTATCCCAATTTTTCTGCATCCCCTCCAATATTTTTGATCATATATTTTCAGGGAAATGCAAAGTACCATAGACAAAAAGAGTATACCAGACTGTGTAAAAATAATATTGAATTGTAATATTGAATCATGAAATGGTTTCCCCTTTTGGCCCCCCAAAACCTTTTGATTTTAAAGCTACAAATAGTTTCTTCCCCAGACTATGAAACGGTTGGGTCTTCTCTTCTTTTGTCAATATCTTTTGTGTTTGTTAAGAATAGTGGGGTTAAGGGCTTATCACTGGGCTGGCTTTTGTTATAAGCAAAGTGGAGACCTGTTCCTTATTTATCTGTAAATAAGAATTCTCTTAATTAATAAAGTCAGTCAGCTCTTGCCAGGTGGTCCAACCCCATGGTGAGAAAGATGTTTTGATGTCCTCCTGAGACCAGCCTTTTTTCTGATGAAGTTATGAGGGAGGAGTTGAAGTCACTGAGGCAACTTCCATGCCTGTTTTCCAATCAGAGATGTCCAGGGGTGGGACTGCATGATGACATCAGAAGAAATATATATTGGCTTGTGGGACAACTTTTCTTGCTGGGCTTAGCTGCTTGGTTCTTCATGATTATGTCCCCTTCTCTCTCTTGGGTTCTGCTTTCTGCCCCTGCTTGAGGTCTATGGCATCTGTTCAGATTGTGGAGGAAGTCCACTAACTAGCTAGAAATCTTGAGTGGTCTTTTAATAAATTAATATTTCAAAATTAAAAAATAGAGCTTCCAGAGAATTTCACTCATTATATACACAGAGCCCATTCATTCTTTCCAAGGCACTGTGATCATGCACAGTAGAATCTTTTAATTTCCTAAAAGACTGATCTCCTAGAAATCACCTGGACATTTTCAGAGCTAAAGACAGAGCCCCCTTCCCTTATTCATTCTGAATTGTGAGATGACCCGTTTGGGAATGTTTTACCTTTTATCCTTTGAGATTGCCCCTGGGTGCCCAACGCCCTTCCCTTACCCCATGGCAACTCCATCACCACCAAAGTATCCCATTCTGTCTTACTGCAGGGGACTCACTCAAAGCCTTGGAGACCTTAACCATCTTGTTTCTTAACCATTTTCTAAGGACCCAGTCACAGACCAATCTACCTGGTAGCTGGAACTTGGAGATTGCATCTATTGAAGAAGATACCTGCACAAGAATGCCCTGCAGTCCAGATGGAAGGGACCCAATGAAAGTCTTCTTGATTAATCACTGCTGGAAAGCTAAAAAGAATTAACACCTGGATACATCTGTCACCTCTAAAGAAGGACCCAGTCTCTGTGTGAAGAGCCCAGCCCACTACTAGTGATTTCAAGGTCTATCTGACCCAGAAAAAGAAGCAAATGACAGCAATAATAGACCACTTCCCCAAGATGCCAGATATGGCTTGAGTGATAGAGTTTAATAGTCCACAGAATTCCTTGACATACCTCCTTTGGTCAGTGATGACAGATCTCTTTATCCAAAGGGGGGAAGTGTTAAATTAAGTTATCAGAAGGGGCCGTCTTGACCTCAATGACCTCAAGGTTGGAGTAAATCTTTTGATATCTCTGGAAACTTACCACTCCTAAAGCCTTTGATTGGATCAGACTTTAACCACTCCTCCTTGTTGCCTGCCCCCTCAGATAAGATATTAGTCACTCCCCACCATTGCTGCTCCCTCCTAATCACTCCTCCCTTTTGGAGTGTATTGAAATCCTGATTCTTCAGCCTCAGAGTAGGCACTCCTGCATCCCTGGGTTGTAAACCCAAAATGTAATTCCTCTACCAGATAACAGTGGTATGGGATGATCAATTTTCCCATTTTTCCCCTCTCTATTTATATGGCTGAGACAAGTTAGAAGCAGTTTGCTTTCTCATGAGAAGGAAACCAATATACTTTTACTGTCTTTCACCAGAACTCCCCTTAAACTGCCTGATTATAGTGGACAAACACCTGAAAGAAACTTGTTTTAAAAAAAGAAAATAGTCACTATTGTGTTGCCAGGATAAATGAAGGTTCCACAAGTTAACAGTTGTTTCTATGCCTCGTTAACCAGTTAATCATAATTTTCCTCATTTTTCCTCTCCCTTTCCCTTTCTCCTAGTGCATTAATCTTTCTTACCCCTGCATTTTTCTTTAGATCATTTCAACATACTGTGTCTTCTGTCTATATAAATTTCTGTCTATATAAACTGCTTCTAACTGCCCTAATAATGATAAAAGTTCTTAGGAGTTGCATCTTATCATATGGGAATATAAACAGTTTAACCTTTTTAAGTCTTATGATTTCTCTTTCATTTCTCTTTTTATGCTTCTCTCTAGTCTTTTCATTAAGAATGCTTGAAAATCCTCTATTTTGGATTTTGGATTTTTTTTTTAAACCCTTGTACTTCGGTGTATTGTCTCATAGGTGGAAGATTGGTAAGGGTGGGCAATGGGGGTCAAGTGACTTGCCCAGGGTCACACAGCTGGGAAGTGGCTGAGGCCGGGTTTGAACCTAGGACCTCCTGTCTCTAGGCCTGACTCTCACTCCACTGAACTACCCAGCTGCCTTTCTATTTTGGTAAATATCCATTTTCTCCCCTCCACACCCAAAAGATTATATTTTGTTTTGCTGGTTAAGTTATTCTCGGTTGTGATCCTAAATTCTTTGTCATCCAAAATATCATATTCTAAACCTTCCCACTCCTTTAACATGGTAGCCACTAAGTCCTGATTGTGATCCTGACTGTGGCCCCAGAGTATTTGAATGGTCTCTTTCTGGCTGTTTGCAGTGTTTTCTCCTTAATCTGTGAACTCTGAAATTTGGCTATAATATTTCTGGGAGGTTTTACGTTGGAACCTATATCAGGAGATGATCAGAGGATCATTTTCCATTTCTATTTTACCCTCTGGTTCTAAGGTATCAGGGCAGTTTTCCTCTATAATTTCTTGAAATATGATGCCTATGCTCTTTTTGGATCATGGTTTTTAGGCTGTCCAATAATTCTAAAGCTATCTATCCTTGATATTTTTTTCAAGTCATTTTCCCAATAAGAGAGTTCATATTTTTTTCCTATTTTTTAATTCTTTTGACTGTTTTATTGTTTCTTGATTTCTTGTGGAGTCATTAGTTTCCACTTGCTCAATTCTAATTTTTCAGGATTTTTTTTTTCAGTGAGCTTTTCTATTTCCTTTCCCATTAGGCTAATTTTGCTTTTTAAGGAATTATCTTCAACAGTAAAGCTCATATCTCTTTTATCATTTAGCCAATTTTGTTTCGGGGGAAATTCTTTTCTTTAGTTAGGACTTATATCGCTTTTATAGTCTGGCCTATTCTGTTTTTTTTTTTTTTAAGGAATTCTTTCCTTCAATATTTTTTGTACCTCTTTACTAAGTTATTAATTTCCATGTCATAGTTTTCTTGGCTATCACTCATTTCTTTCCCTAATGGTTCCTCCATCTATCTTATTTGATTTTTAAAATAAACTCTATTCATTTATTTATTTAGGGATTATAAATTTTATTTATATAATTTATTTATTATGGCCAGGTTCTTTCTTGTTGTTTGTTCATTTTCTCAGCCTATTTCTTGACTGAATTTTATGTTAAAGTTGGTCTCTGCTTACCTGAGAGTATAGCAAGGCACTGGCCTACACAATAGGCTTTTTTATGCCTCTCTTTTCAGAGCTAATTCAGAGATGTGGAGGGATTAGAAGTTTTGGATGCTTCCACAATGGTGTTATTCTGGGTGAGCTGTGGTCACTTCTCTCCTGGTCTGCATTTTGGTCCTTATTTGACAAAGGTCCCTGATGTCTCACAGTTACAAGCACTATTTATTAATAAGGTTCCTCAGGGCCCCTGCTCCCTTGTGACTGAAAGTGCTCCTCTTTAGTCTAGTTCAAAGGACATGGAAGCAGGTATGGACAATGGAGTTGCTGAATAGTACCCAATCCTGTGCCCAGTGCTAGTCCAGGGGTCCTCTGCAACCTCTTTCTGACCAGTTGTCCAATACCCTAGTAGTCTCTGATCCAAGAGCTTCTGAATATCTCCAAGGCTCATAGCTAGAGTTGCTACCATATGCATTTTGGGCCAGTCACCATCCCAAAGTCAGAAACCTCTCTTTCCAACCTTCTGCATTGTTTTGGGCTGGAATATGTCTCACCCTGACCTTTTGTTGGCTCTGCTGCTCTAGAATTCAATTTGAGGCATTATTTTAACATTGCTTGGAGGAGGAAGTTGGAAGAACTTGGCTCTAGAGCTTCCCCTTCTCTGCCATCTTGGCTCTGCCTCCTTGGGGCAAGTTTTATACATCTTCATGGTAAAAACACAACTCTCTCAGAAAATAAGATGGCCCTGACCTCATTCAGGGGCTTCATGATATCGTTCATGGGAACATATGTCACCATAAGGGTGACGTCAGAGGGAGCATGACTCGTTAGAGTGCTGCTAAGAATTTTATATAATAATGTCGGAGAGAATTGTTAGGAATTTTAATTGGAGAGAACTGAATAAGGAGCTTACTGTGTATGGCCTTAATTTTCTCAGTAGAATATAAGGCTGAGAGAGAGGAGAGAGGGCAGGGGAAGTATAAGAGATATAGGGAAGAGAAGGCTTAGAATTGTTTCTGGGGAGTGAGAAAGGGAATCATTGAGGAATAAAAGAACTATTTGGCTGCAGTGAGAGTCCAGTTTTTAATTTGGATAACATGAATTTATAATGAACTAAATCAGTACAATATTGACACTTCCTCCAACTCTTATTCAGCAGTCTCCAAGTAGAAGAGTAAACAAATGGTGGGGGGTCTAGGGCTGAGGTTTGGCAAAAGCAATAAATAAAAAAAAGCAATAAAATAAAAAATTAAGGTGAGGGGATTTAAGAATAGAAAAAAATGAAGAGTTGAAATAAAATTGGCTCAAGATTAGAAATAGAGGAAAGAGACCAAAACAGGGACAACGAATGGATTGAGAAAATACTGTGGGCTGGAAAAACTGGTGATCTGGATGAGGGTGACAAACAGGTTTAGGAGGGGGAAACATAAGGGGTTATGGTCAGATAAAAGAGTATCAGAATGTCTAATTAAGGAAGTAGAATACTTATGAGTAATGGTGAGATGCAGGGTGTGACTAAGGTATATTGAAGGAATAGGTCATGAGATTTAAGAAAACTGAGAGGAATTGAGAGGTTAAGGAGTTTGAGGAAGTAGCAATGTGAATATTGAAGTCTCCTGGAATAAGAGCAGGAGTTGTGGAAGAGAGGAACACAGTAAAGTGACTGCTAGCCTTGAAAAAATAGGGAAGAGTTCTGGGATCCAGACATGGGATGGATATATGGATAATATTTTCATTTACCCTGAGGGACAGAATTGACACCAGCGGTTTGTGCCTTGCAGAGAATAGGAATGGATAACTAAATGATCTCCTCTTTGGTTTAGTACTGATGGAGGAATTTTGCTGATGCCTCCCTTTGTACCAAGTCCTTTGTGAGATGTATCAGCACCCACCAGATATATCCTATATTCTCTGTTGAATTGAACAACCCAGGTTATTCATGTTTATGAAAGTGGCAGAATTTGGGTAGTCCACTTGAAATGAAGACAAAAATATCATGTAATGGTGGAATCAGGGCTGTCCATTTCCAAAAGGTTATCATGTCACAATCCCACTTGGCACCCAATCTGCCTTCAACTGGCAAACTGACTACATTGGCCCATTCTCCTTATCTCAGGGCATGAGGTTTGCCTTTACTGGAGTCGATACTTAACGCTGGATATGGCTTTGTTGGGCCATCCAAGACTTTCAGCACTTCTGAACCCAACATGAAATCTCCTTGAGAATGTATCCTTCCTTTTGGGCTGCCCTGCACCAGTGCTTTTAACTAGGGCATCCTTTTCACTGTGAAGAAGCACGGAAATTGTGTATACTGACATCATTTGAGTTTTCCACCTCTTGTACTCAGGCAGGTGGCAATATTGCTCTTGAAATAACAGCTTTGTTGTCATGCCTAATTATTGAGCCTGTGTCCCATTTGCTAGAAGCTGTCTTCAACACATCAGCACTACCTTAAGAAAGGGAACTCTCCAGTTCTGAGGTTTTCTAGATCCAGTCTCCAAGAAATTATCCAGTATGGATGGACTTCTTTTCTTTTCCTCTGAATAGAGGCATCTGGATCTTGAGGTCAATCTCTCCCTAACCCACCCCACCCCCCAACTCCAGCTCAGATCCTCTCAACTGGCAGCACTTTCCCAGGGAATGGTTCATACAACTAACTCCCAGAAAGGACCTGTGGGACCCTGGGATCATTTTTATTTTTGGAAATACTTTCTCACTACATAGGAAATATTAAATTGTTTCTCCCTAACTAGGGTAAATGTGAATTTGCCTGGAATAAAGCAGATTCCTTAATTTTGAATTCCCGCATGAAGGTGGAGAATCCTTATTGTCCAGGCCCTGCAAAAGGAGAGCACCCCTCATTTAAAGCCTCTCCTTCCCCTTCCTCAGGAGGGTCCCAAGGAGAGGGAGCTTCTAACTATTAGGTAGGAGAATAAGTAAGTGGTGGTGTGAAGCAAATCTTCCTATCTACTCAGGTTACATGCAAAAGACTTATGACCCACTCACCATGGCAGTGTTTTCAAACCTTTTCATCGCTCCTATAAGCTACCATGGCTCCCCCTCCCTTACCTTCTTAGCTGAGAACCTTTCCTAAAATTTTCCTGAAAAAAAAAAAGAGGCCAATCAAACTCTTCATCTTACATTTCACATATGCTTTCCCCTACAATCCCCTTCACTTCTATCTTATATTTTCTAGGCTAATCCCTCTAAACATACAAATAATTCCATTCCATCCTATCTTCTCCAGTAGATTGTCCCTTCTATCATTCCTACTCTAACACTCATTTTCTTAATCTTTCCCTGTCTACTGGTTCCATCTCTACTCCCTACAAACAAGTCCAAGACTCCTTTGACACCGCCATCCTCAAAAAAAATCTTCACTTTGTTTATCCGCTATCTCTTTTGACCTTTGTGGTTAAATTAAAAAAAAAAACCCTCAATGATAAGAATTTCTAATTTCTCTCCTCTTACTTTTCTTAAATTCCGACTCTAGTTTCTGACCTCATTCCTCTGAAGCTGCTCTCTCCAAAATTACCAGTGATTTTTTAACTACCAGATCCAAAGATCTTTTCTTAGTCCTCATTCTCCTTGACCTCTTTGCAGCCTTGGACATTGTGATCACTCTTCCCTCCTTGATCCTCTCTTCTGTCTAGATTTTGGGATGCCTTCTGGTTCTTCTACCTATCTGTCTGCTCCTTCTTAATCTCTTTTGCTGGATCCTCCTCCAGAGCATTCTCTCTAATCTAAAGTGCCTCTGAGGGTTCTGTCCCAAGTCTTTTCTTCTACACTGCTTCCTTTGGCGATCTTATCAGTTACTGAGGACTTAGTTACTGTCTTTATGCTGAGGATTCTCAAACCCATTTATCCTTGCCCCAACTTTTCTACGGATCTCTAATGTCACATCTCCAAATACCTTTCAGACATCTCAGCCTGGATATTCAGTAAACATCTTAAACTCAACAGATTCCAAACTGAACTGATTATCTTTCCCCTAAAGTTTCCTGCTCTCTACTTTGTTACTGTAGAGGGCAATAACATCCTTCTTGTCCTTCACACTCACAACCTAGGTGTCATCCTGGATTCCTCCCCATCTCTTGCCCCCATATCCATTCTGTTGCCAATGCCTGTAGATGTCCCCTTAGCCATCTCTCTGAAATATATTCCCTTCTATCCTCTGGTGCAGGACCTCATCGCTTCATTTGTGGACTGGAACAGTCTGGTGGTTCTGCCTTCCTCAGGTCTCTTTCTATTCCAATCCATCCTCCATACAGCCACCAAAGTGATTTTCCTAAAACATCCAAGTCACTCAGGAAACTCCACAGGTTCTTTATTGCCTCCAGGATCAAATCCAAAATTCTCTTTTTAGCACATGATTTGGCATTCAGTCCCTTCATAATCTATCCTCCTCTGCCCTTTCCATTCATCTTACACCTCTCTGTCAGGTACAGTGAGTGACACTAGCCTTCTTGCTGTTTTGTTAAGGAGACACTCCATCTTGGCTCCAGGCATTTTCTCTGGCTTTCCTCCACGTCTGGAATGCTCTCCCTCTTGGACTCCTGATGTTGTCTTCCTTTAAGTCCATGATAAAAATCTCAAAATTTCATCTTTTATAGGAAGGCTGTCCCAACCCCTCCTAATTCTAGTGTCTTCCCTCTGTTACATTATTTCCTTTTTATCATATATGTATATATATATATATATGTAAACTTAAAAACATTTTTAAAGATATATACACATATCTTGTTTGTACTTATTTTTGTTTGCTTGCCCCCTTCATCAGAGTTAGGCTTCTTAAGGGTAGGAATTCTCTTTTGCTTCTTTTTTTCAACCTCAGTGCTCAGCAAAGTGCTTGGTTTATAAAAGGGGCTTCATAGATGTTTATTGACTGATTACCATCTCACAAATCTTTAGTTTTCTGGCTACTTCTTACTACCCACAAACATGTCTGTCTCCCCCATTTAAAAAAAAATCTCACTTGATAAAAAAAAAAAAAAAAAGCCTCAGAGATCAGTCAACAAACACCCCACCTTTCTCCTACTCCACACCTTCAAGGGACCATTACATCATTTCCTTTTTTTCCCTTATCAGGAAAAAGCTCCTCTTCCAATGTTGCCTCTTTTTGCATCCCCCAAATCAGGCTTTTCTAGTAATGACTCTCAGGGACGAGGTATGGCAAAAGCATTATCTATTAAAAGCGCTATCCTTGTTCTGTGGCCTTAACTAGTTTTTCCCCTTCAAAGAAAGGGGGAACCTGGCCCACGTGATGAAGGTTCAAGCCATTGGCACAACTTCCTGTTCGCACAGGGCATTAAAAGGACAGCTGAAGAAGAGTTAACTCTCCTCTCAAACTTGACCCACTGCCAAATGAGTCAACACATCCTTCCGATAAGATTCACTTCCATTTAGAGGCAGGCTTGTGCTTACTGTATCCTTTCTGAGAATTCTTTTCTATACTAATGTTTAAAAAATGTCATTTTAAGTGTTGGATAATTTTGTTTCCATTTCAATTGCTGCAGTGCGTAGTAAGAGTTTCTCACCTAGCAGGTGCTTAGCTATTGGATATTTGTGAATGTGGGGGACAGAGGGCAATTGTGGGGATTGTTTCACTCGTGTCTGACCCTTCATGACCCCATTTGGGTTTTCTTGGCAAAGAGTGGGGTCCTTGGCCATTTCCTTCTCTGGCTCATTTGATAGATGAGGAAACTGAGACAAGCAGGGTTAAGTGACTCGCCCAGGGTCCTGCCACCAGTGTCTGAGAGCAGATTTGAATTCAGGAATTTGAATCTTCCCTGTCTTCAGGCCCCCTCATGCCCCAGCTTGCCAAGAGATTTATCCACTGACTCGGAGTAGGGGGTCCACTTTTGTCCCTCCAGCCACCACAGTCACGACCACCTGAAACATTAGTCTTTCCTGAACACAGCCGACCAAATATTCAGATAAATTGGCCACACGACAACTCTGACACTCACTAGCAGAAAAATGATCTGTTTGACCAGCGAGGCTGAGGAAAAGAATAATTGAACCCTGGGGACACACCATTCCCAGAGTAAACCTGGTGGGGACTCCCCAGGAGGGACCCTCAGGGCTGGGGATGTTTTATAGTTGGCCACTTTGAAAGGGGAGGGAAAGAACATGAATCACATGACCATGGAAAAATACTTTAAAAAAAAAAAAATATATATATATATACATATGTATAGTGTGCCACTTTTAAATTCACTTATGTAGAGGAAAGTATAGAAGGTACATCTGTGAGGATATAAAAAACCTTAAGACTTTGCTACACCTCCATGGTAAAAATAATTCATAAGCATAATATAGCACTAATGTGATCTGATGCAGAGTCCAGCAAGCAGAACCAGGAAGATAAATGTATGCAATGATTATAATGCAAAACCTAAGAAGCTGACCCACTAGAATTCCGGCCAAATCTGGCCGAGCTCGACATGCCTTCCTCCCTGCGCTGCAGCAATGGTGGACGGTATGGTATACCCCATTTGCTTTTAAACATATGATGAAACCAGTTTCTTTTAGCCATTTATCAGCCACAGAACAAGTCTGTAATGATGCTAAATGAACGGTGCATGCTTGAAAGGGGCATTATTAGGAAAATTCTGGCTGCCCCACAGCACTTTTTATCCCAAACGCTTGCATTAGGGCCCATCATGGAGTAGTTTGCACTTGGGGTGGTCCCTTTGATTTCCCCTCTGCTACCAGGGACGGAAGAGCAGAGGTGGCAGAGCGGATGCAGTCAGGAAGACTCGCGTTCAGCTGCTTCCGCAGACACACACTAGCTACGTGAGCCTGGGCCAATCGCAGAACCCTTTCTGTCTCAGCTCGTCCCTAAAATGTGCTGGAAAAGGAAATGGCAAACCCTGCCAGGATCTTGGCCAAGAAAATCCCCAAAGGGGATCCTGGAGAGTCAGACACAACTGATGAGAGTGGACAAGAAGTGACAGAGGACAGGGAAGGGAAGGAGGATCTATCTGGGCATCACGATTTTAAAAAGCTTCAATAAAAACTAAATTCCTAACAATTATATCCTAATAAATGCACTGCCGCTAAAACAAACCATTTACAGATTAAGCACATATTTATTTTAGTTTATTTAAAACATACAATGTTTCATTGAAACGGTGAAGCACTCTTTGCCAACAAACCATACCTGAATTTGTTGGACCTTACAGTACAGTGAGTATATACACTATGTACAGATTTTTAACACCTGTGTAGGAAGGCCTTTTTCAACAGATCACATTTGTAACCATTGCATTTTAAAAAATAAAACCTCTATGAGACAAAAATGAATCTGCTCTATTTTGATTTCTTATAGTTTGGGATTTAAAAGAGGCTTGTTTATTGCAAATACAATTTAAATTTTAGTATGTGTTCTTACACAGCTCGGTAGCTCATTGCTTTGTAATTGTCCATACGGCAATTTTTCGGGGGACAATTCTTACAGAGGCATACCATCATAAAGAAGTAATAAACTAAGAAGAGTATATACATTTGAACCCAGTCCCAGAACCTGTATTATATACAACCTATTTACAAATATATATGGACACATGATATATGTACAGAGTATCATAAATATTGAAAAATAGGTTAGCTTTAATGGATTAATGTTGTTCTATAAATTATATTACAGTTATGACTGAAATATCTGTGGAAGACATTAATGTAAAAACAAGGTGACAAGACAGTGGTTTAATACTGAAGATTGCTCATTAATGAGGATACAATGTTTTAGGAACCTCAAGGCAGACAGGTTAACTTCTAGTAAAAATCATGCATTGGAGTACAGCCTAGCCAAGTGGTAAAAGCCAAAGATGACGGGGAAGACTTCTGACATCCTTCTGTTGTAAGAAAACGAATTGTTCTTTTTCCCCGATTTTGCTGGGGGAGTAGCAAAATGGTCTCATCCATTTAAGAATGAGATCTATAAAGGGGGAAAAAAATTCTTCCCCCCTGCAGGTTTTTTTTTTTTTTAGCAATTATTTCCAGGAGCTCAAGGAGGAGTACCAAATTCTAGGTTAAAACTAGAGTTGGACTCTAGAAATTATAGAGGGTAGTTAATGGCCCACTCAAAAATAGGTAACACAAAACAACAGTGCATATTCTCTAGATTGTACCTAATAATTTTAAATACAAAATGAACCATTGGTCTCATCCAATAATATCACTACTGGTTATCTTCCAGTTGCATGAGGATCTATAAATTATAGATGTTCATGGCCCGTAACTTAATGAGTCACATAAAACACTTAAGTAAGAATGCTGAAGGACATAAACCATGTCTGCCAAATTCTGACTCTTTCCTAGAACTGAACGTATCAGTGCAAGAGAAAATCTTTTGAGCCAGGTAATTCCAACATTTGCTTCTCCCAACCACTAATGGAATCATGTAACTTCGGGTTTCTAGACATTATGCCAAATGAGTATAGTACCACAACTGTTTGATAACATATTCACCATACACCTTTAACACACCATAAATGCGCTCTTAGAAGCCAGGTTTAAATTCACATTTTTCTCTAACTGGGATCAAAATGAAACAAGTGAACATGCAGAACCAGAAGAGCTTCTTACACTCACGTTGCACTAGTTTCTTTAGCCACTGATCAGACATAAACAATTCTAAAGTGAACAAGTATGAGATGACGATCCAGTGCATATGAGTTTAAAGAAGCATCACTGCATGAGTATCCTAATTGTCTGTACAAAGAGAACTTGTATCATAGACCAAATACTGGTATAACCTGTATATTAGGCCTCTAGTGTAGATAAGACAAGAACAGAACTAAACAGTCATTAATCAAGTAATTCACACTTCCAATAGTGGATAAATAATGAGAAATCCTGTTAGTTCAGAAGTTTCTGAATACAATGGTTAACACCCACAGCAAGCAGATCCTAGTCATGCACTGATGCAAGTCATCTGCACAGAGCAAATGAATTTTCAGCTGACTGAAAAACCTCACCATAGCTGTCAATGTTAACTCTAGAAATAGGTGGTGCAACTGAATAAACCCTGTTTTACCCAATTGCACTATTTGGTACCTCAAGTTCTATATATTAGTTCTTTATTTACTATAGAAATATTTGTTTCATCACCTTCCATTTTTGTGGGTAAAAGTCTTTTAAAAATTTCGTAATTTGAATCCACCAGGTTTGAGGGGGTTACAGGAAGAAGGAACACAAAAAAATAGACTCAATCTTATCTGATTTGGGATAGAATATCAATTGACAAATGTTACTAATTATACCTTTTCATTAATGGAAATTTGAATGAAAACTATGCTTCTAGTCAATGATATAGTTTTGCTCACATTGGTTTGAATGTATAATTTTCTTTAAAAATTACTTGTTTTGGATAAAAAAAGTATTTGGCTTATTTTGCCTATAAAAAGGCAAGTTAATTCATAATACTAATAGTTTTAAACACTAATGAAACATTTTTATTTGGTCTATTGACCGTATCTGGATAAAGTTCAAAAAAAGCAATTTCTTAAAAGTAAAATAGTGCTTTTGAAGTCTTTGTATTTTTTGGTACAAAAAATAATAGTGTTCTCTCTAATGGTTATTTTAACACTTCACTGCAAATTAATAATTATTTCTTACATCAAATGGTTCCATTAGGCACATTCAAGTAAAATCATAAAATATCCAAGTTAAACAATGAAAAAAAGCCAAACATGTGGCTTGATAAAAGTTAAAGTTGTCCATTCTCTGGAATGGAATAAAATTGTCACTTCCTCTAGCAGGAGACTCATGTGGTTTGTTGTTAATTTCCATTTCTTTCATGCAGAACAGCTTCTTAAAAGAGTTCATTAATTCTGCACAGGAAAGAACCAGCAAAAAATCTGCATTGCAAAAGGAAGTGAAACTGCAAACATAGGTGAAGTTCCATTTTAGAAGAGAGTTGACTGGTATTCAAGTTTGCTGTTATGCCAGCTAATGGCCATCTGAAGAGGCATTGTGGATCCAATCAAGAACAATCAAAGTCATGCTTCCAATCATTACAACAAAGCCACTTAGCAAGAAGAATATAGCCTAGAATGAAGGAACACAATTAAAAACTGGTCAGTAAAAATCTGGATGATCTCAAGTGAAATCTACTAAAAAAGGCTCTTATTAGAAACATGTCTAAAATTTCCTATAATACCATAAACAAGCTTTAACTAATTGTATTTTTAAAATATCTTTGGGAGGCCTTAAGAACTGGAACTCTGATCATCATATGAACTTTAAATTGCCAATGCAGTTAAAATCATACTTTCGAAAATAATAATAATACCCTCAGAACAGATGAGGAAATTTTGAACAACAGAAAGTAAACTATGGTCCATGTGGCAAAGAAATCATTCAGGCCACTTCTGTACTAATGGTAAAAAGAAGCCCATGTCACATACTAGCTCCTTAAATGACTTTATTCTAATTCTTTTTGAGTATTTTCTTTTGACTATTATGATTGCTAACACTCAAATCATTCACTCTTTTTATAAAACCATTCCTCCTTTCAACTATCTTAGGTTATAACTAATATCACATAGAATAGCTTTACTTTATTCTAGAGTAATCAGTCTGTCCGATAAACAACCAGTATTGGGTAAATTATTCATTGCTACTATAAAGTTAGCTTGGATTTTTCCCTTACTCACCCCAATCTTCTGCACAGATTTCATGGATTCTTTCTTTACTAGCTTGATATAAAAAGCAGAAGGCAGAATAAAAATCAACATGGCAGCAGCAGAGGCACCTATTAGCAAAAACAAAGTATTCACATGTCAACTGATTATCAAAAAGCACACTTTCTGGTAACTGAAAAATGTTGAACTGATTTAAATTCAAAGCTTACCAATGAAACCAAAGATATCTCTAATAGTTGGGACAAAGATGACGAGCAAATTGGTAAATCCCAAGATGGACACAGTAATCAAACTATGACGCCACCAGCTAAAATCCTTTGCTGGGCACAACAGTTGAATGATTGAACTCCGAATCTATGTAGGAAAGGAAAAAAGAGAATTAGTGGATTTGTTAAAAAACTAGTAGACAAAAGAAAATGAAGCCAAGTGATTATGAGGCAAACTACAAATATTACCACATTTTCTAGCTTGAGATTTCCCTCTTTTGCTCCCTCAGAAACTTAAGTTGGTTAAATATTTTTAGTTACACAAAAATGCCTCAGGTTGAAGAGTCTAAACGATTTTTTTTGCTTTTTATAAGTCTTTGAAAAGCATAACAGCAAAAATTTGGGACTATTTAACACTTTTTACTAGTCGTTAAAAAGCCACATTAAAAGAGACTCATGATCACATTACTGATTTGACAATACTTACTGGGAAAATCACTACTGGTACTGTCAATGTAACAGCCATCAATACTGCCAAACGGACAATGAGAAGAATAATGTCAGCACCTAGGACTGAGGAGTAAGTATGAAGCAGTTCTGGTTCAACATGTCCTACAAGGAAGACAAAGAAAATGTCATAATATTGTTTTCAAAGGGATAAATTTTCTCCATTAGAAGCTCGAAATGACTTCAACAGGATCTGTGGACAAGTAACCGAGCAATAATTGGCCCAAAAGTTGGTAGCTACTCACAAAACAGGGCTGTAAGAGGCCAATAAGATTAATTTGGAATTATGTAGTTAATACAATTAAAAAAACATTAAGTGGCACATTTTCAAAGAATCAAGTGTAGATTTAGCCACATGAATTCCATTAAAAACAACAGGAGCCAAGAGGCTAAATCTTAATGCTTGGCTTAAAGTATTTTTTTTTTGGTGGGGGTGGGGAAGAGTGATTAGCAGGGGAAAAATTCACTTTTAAATGAGATTCTACTTATTTTGAATATTGGCAGGCTCTAAATGGCAGGATAAATTATATTACCCTAGAAGATAAAAAAGTGTTTTCAGGTATGTGCTATAGCTACCTTCAAATATTAGGAAAATGGCCAGAGAAAGGAGATTTGTTCTCTGTTCATGTGAAAGGGAGCACACACCTAGGTCTCTCCCTAATTTTAGTGCAATATAACTGAGAGCTTCCTAATAATCAGTTGATTCCAAAATGGAATGAGCTGAATCGAGTGGAGCAGGAGAGAACTCACTTCATTGCACTCATACGTTAAGCAGGGAGAGTAAGTGTTGGATTGGAAATCTCTAAGGTCTCTTCCGAATGGAATTTTACTCTATGATAGATCCCTGAATATAGGAATGCAAATTCTGAGCTTTCCAATTTTTCTCTTTGGAGCAGATTTTTGAATGCTATATTCTTTTTAGATGTGGAGGTATATCTTCATTCGTTAACTAATCAATAATTTTTTAAAATTGTAAACTGGGCATTATTTACCGTAAAATGTCAAGTATCCAAAGATGGCAGCAAGCAGGTACATGAGAAACATGGCAAAAAAGGAAATCTTGGACACATTCATCATTCTTCTACGACTTCGGCTATTTAATTGGAAGGAAAAAATGCAGACAGATCTTTAGCAATAAAAATGCACAATTATATTACCTTTTCCCAGTTTTCCACTTTTGTGAGTACAAATCAATATCAAATAAGGGGGCAGTGGGGGTAGCTCAGTGGAGTGAGAGCCAGGCCTAGAGACAGGAGGTCCTAGGTTCAAATCCGGCCTCAGCCACTTCCCAGCTGTGTGACCCTGGGCAAGTCACTTGACCCCCATTGCCTACCCTTACCATTCTTCCACCAAGGAGTCAATACTGTACAGTATTGACTCCCAGATGGAAGCTAAGGGTTTAAAAAAAACAAAAACAAACAAAAAACAAGCAAAATGCTTACCCTTTCAGCTCTTCATAAATAGGAAGAATGGCAGGATGGCAGACAAATGAAAATGTCAGAATTGGCACAGCATAGACAGTCTGAAAAGCAAATATAAGAGGACTGAACATAATGTGATTAGCTCCTCAATTGCTACTGAGGAAGAATGATCGACCTTTATATCTGTCTGCAAAATTCTAGACTTTCTTATCTTTCCAATTGGTTTGCTGCATAAATTATAGCTTAAATTTTCTATTCTCATTTCAGTTGCCTATATTGCTAGGGGGTTCTAATGGAGTTGAAAAAAAAATCAATGCTTTCATAGAATTCTCAATGACTAATTCGTTTATCTAATAATTATTTAAAACTATACAACTTTGCTTCTTCCTCTGATTACTACATTTTCAATCAAATCATTTCATTTCCTGCTTAGCTCTCCTCAGGCTTTTAAAAAAGGGCAATTCCTATCAAGTTACCTGTGAGTTGAAGATGAAGTACCGGGGTTCACAAGAGTCATCGTTAGTGCTGTTAAATAATGTTTCTGGTGAAGATGTGAAAGTTGCTGTCAAGTGCGCCGTCTCGTTCATAGCTTCAAAAGGACAAGAAATTTGAAATTTCTTGCACATCACCTAAAAATAAAATTATATCTTCTTACATTTTTGTTCACCTCTATATTATGAAAAAACATCAAACAGCAGCGCCCTGTGAAGTGATGCAGCCCAAGAATGAAATCATACGTACCACAATCAGGAAGAACACCATACACAGTAAGGAAAAGCCACTCGTATATCCTAGATATCCTGGAGGGGGTGGAGAGGGAGATCGGCCATTAGAGGAAATGGGTTCAGACAAAAGTATTTCCTCTGAGGTAAAAAAGGTCTTGACTGTGGCTCTGCAGAAGGCCTGGGTGCTGGTGCTCACGACAAAGTGCCGGGCAGTCACTTAGCTCAGCAATGGGCTGGGAAAGTGTGCAGCGGGGGGCGCATTTCCAGAATCAGTGGGAACAAGCCCACTGAAAGATAAAATCAGACCCGCTGCTAGGACCGGCGGGCACCAGCGCTTCACTCAGGAGATGTGCCAAGACTCGGCGCTACGAAAACTCAGCTGGGAAGAGCAGCACCCCAAGAAGACCGAAGCCTTCCTCTCTACCAGCTACCCATCCCAGCAGCAGCGGCCCCCTTTCCAAGGCCCACACTTGGCCTACTGGGAGTCTCTCACCACCTTCCCCAATGGGCAGGGTTGTTTTTAGATACCAGAAACAATTTCTAATGAATGATGTCCTAAGTGTTTAAATTTAAAGTTAAGCTGACTTACCTAAATTTCTCAGCAATGACAAAGGAAGAATGAGCACCAAGGAAACCAGCAAAACGAGATAATCACCATTCAAGTACCATTCTCTGAATAAAAAGAAAATAAGTCAAAACTGGTCAGAAATGAAAATTTGGTTTCTCTTCAGAAAAAATATTCATCTGGGGACAGTCAGGTAGCTCAACTGGATGGAGACAGGAGGTCCTGGATTCAAACTTGGCCTGGCCCCCAACATTTCCTAGCTGTGTGACCCCAGGCAAGTCACTTAACTCATACTGCCTAGCTCTTATGCCTTGGGACCAATACTTAGATACTGATTCTAGGGCAGAAAGTAAAGGGGATTTTTTTGGTTGTTGTTTTAAAGAAAGAAAAATGTTCATCTGGTTCCTTTAAAACCAGACGCCTGCCTCAGAATAAAACTTTGAGACAAATACCAAAAACCCTAGAAAAGAATCAAGTTTGTGGACTTCATAAGCTGAAGGACAAGTTTGGAAAAGCTTGTTCTTTTAAGGAGTCACAGGAAAGTTACTTTTAGGAAGAAAAAAAAATTACTATACTTTGCTGTACTAGATGGATATATTCACTTAGTTTAGAAATTGGGTCTGAAACCAAGAGGATTAACAGTGTAACTTTTGTCCCAGTGTTTATTCTGGGAGCAATGCCAACTAATTCATAACATAAAATGTTCCTTAAAGGCTTGATACTAATGCCATAAACAAAGCAGCACTGTTAAGCAAGTAATCTTATCTTCAAGCATTTTTACAAAGATTATACACCAACTCTGTCATTGCTTTGGCTTGCCATTTTTGAAGTTGGAAACAAGAAATTTTATAAATCTTTCATTTAAGAGTCTTTCACTTATTAGCTAATGAACTCAAACATTTCAACAAGGAAATATTTTTACACTTTGTTAACATATATATTCATAAAGCAAGAGCCCCAAATATTAGGAGACTTTTACTCTTAGGTAACTATTAAATCTTTAACTCAAAACAGTCAATACATTATAAAATTCTCACATATATTAGATCTGATTAACTATAAACCAGGAGTTATCACTCGTTTCTATAGGAGCATCAGAAATATTTTTATGTTTAATTTTTCTACTAAAAAAATTAACTCTGAGATTGTATTATCTTAAATCATACCAAGAATTCTTTTTCTCACTCTTAAGATATTAAGATATCATAGAAAACTTAGCTTAAGGCTTAGTTTAACAACGCTATGCCATTTTCTTATCTTGAAATATTTAAGTCTTAAGAAATATTAATATGTAATATTTTACTTAGAGAATAAAAAATTCTTCTCATGTATACTCTTTAGATAAAACAAGCTAGTTAACTTGCAATTTCATTAGAATAGTATATTAAGTCTAGATTATGTAATTACTAGTATAATTACTCAACAAAAAAGTTATGTTCTAAGAGCTCGGACGAATTAGGAAGAATTTATTATCCATACAAGTTAAGTGGCTGATTAAAAGTTCTCAGGTCATTTCAATTCAATCTATGAGGAGGGGTTTTCCTGGATTGTATCTACTTTTCTAATAGTAAAAATTATAAAAATTCATGTTTACAGCCATCTTTGCTGAAATTCATCCATTCCATAAAGTAATGATGCCTAAATAATAATATTATTTACCAAGGAAATACCAGAAATTACACGATAGTTTGTGGAGTAGCATTCAAATATATTTATGCCCTAAAAACACACTTAGTATGAATGTTCCATTATTACTTTTCACTTTAAAATTCTGCACATGTAGTCATTTTAATATTCACCCAGAGAACTGAAGACTTGCTCTAGGTAATAAGATGTACATTTGTGCATCATCTGAGCTTGGTAGGAAATAGTTAATATCTACTACTTGTATACAATGGTTTGTAGAAAGAAAATACTGAAAACCAGCTTCAATCCCCCTAATTTTATATACTATATTTCTATGTTGTTTTTCTTTTTAAGTTTAAATGGTTCTCTAATGAAGAACAACTTCATCACCTACCCTTTATTCTCTTCAATGCTCATTAATGCCTGGATCACCAATGGTAACTCATATTTCACTATGAAGAGGTAGCTTGACATAGCTGGAGACAAACAAAATCATTCCATTACAAGACTAGAATCTAAAGCACGGTACAAGACACCGAATGGTGTCATTATTCAAATGCTGAAGTGAGGCGTGTTACGCCATAAAGTGATGGGGAGGGTTGAAGAGGGGAGACCAAGTTGGTGAAAGCAGAAGCCCCAAATGACTTTTCTGAGTCCTTACCTCCAATGTTCTGCATTGTAATAGACCCAGAAGCCGCCAGCTTTCCAGCCATACCAAATGCCTTCTGTCCTAACTGCTCATATAACAGAGACCCTGTAAAAGAAGAACAGTTACTAAATATGTATTTCTAACCAAGAAGAGCTAAAAAGAACTATCTTGAAAAAATAAAGAATTTTACTATACCTCCTTCATTAGCTGTCTTCAAAAGGAGATGAACAGAATACAGGGAAAATATTGACACAAATGTCAAAAGAATTCTGGTAAAAGAAAGATAAGAGAACTCAGCTAGCTATCAAAATGTAGACTCACGTTTATGTATTGCATGGCATTTGGCAGACACTACCCATCAAAACAAGTACAACACCCTCATCCCTTTATGTGGTGGTGCATGCTTGCACACATACAACAATTTACAAATAAAATTTATCAAATATCAGATTTACAGTTGCCTTAATCCCTCCCCTTCCCCTCCCCTTGATTGGGCAGGGGGAAAAAGGCCAAATAAGGAGCATGAGGACTAAATTTGACAAGGAACTCCCCCCCTGCTGTTCCCTATTCTTCCTTAAGGGTAAAATCGGGGAAAATTGTTTTATCAAAACAGACTTTCCCTTATAGACTAAAGTAGTTATGATGGATGGAGGGCAGCTAGGTGGCGCAGTGGAGAGAGTGCCAGGCCTGGCATCAGGAAGACTCATCTTCCAAAAGTTCAAATCTGGCCTCAGACACTTACTAGCTGTGTGACCCTGGACCCTGAGCACACCACTTATCCCTGTTTGCCTCATTTCCTCATCTGTAACGTGAGTCAGAAAAGGAAATGGCAAACCACTTTACTATCTTTGCTAAGAAAACACCAAATGGGGGTCACAAAGATTCAGATATGACCAAAAAAAACGACTAAACAGGTACGATAAAAATCTGTTTCCTTTGGCCTCTGCAATCCCTCAAAGCTGGTTATGCATCAGTATCCTTCAGAATTGGGGAAAACTCACTCAGTTCCATTCATTCAATATAGCTTTAGATGTTCTTGAAACTCTATCATCCCTGAAGAACCACTAAATCAATAAGAGATAAAAATTTTCTAAGAGTATCTGTTAAAATCTAAAATGATTTCCAAAATGTACTATCAGTATACCTAAGAATTTGTTTTCAAAATCGTTTTATCTGGTTCTCCATTTTAAAATGCAACCAATTTCACTGGTGATACAAATCATATTTTTATAGCCACCAAGACTAAACAAACACTAACCTAACATTAGCGTGCAGATTAAATTAGGTTCTGAGCACTGTATATGTATATACATGCGTGTATGTACACCCGCCCACCAACATACCCACCCATACAGATACAGATTTACACACATACATGTCTTCTAAGTGCCACAAGAGGTTCAAATATATAACGATGATGCCATCTAAAATAAATCAAAGCACCAACAATTGTATGGCTACAAATACAATACCCTAAAAAAGGGCAGAAAAGCATTGTTACCAACTTTATGATTTGAGGTTTTTGATTCCCTCCCCCCTCCCTGCCCCTCTCATATTTAGAATACCTAAAATTTGGTAGGCCCCACTAATGCAATCAAGGGGCTCTGTGAGTTTGGGGCACTTTGGTTTTAGACCAGTGAAATTTTAATGCAAAACATAGCTTTGCAAAGATTAATCTGTTCAAAATACCTATTTTCCAATAAAATGGAAAACACAAGACAGAGTCAGAGTCAATAGTCAACCTACAATGATACTTGTTTGAAACAATAAGACAAATCCATATTGTAGTAGTTACAAAAACCCAGTCACTTTACTCCTCAGTTGTGGAGGCAGAGTTAGGGTTATAGGTCAATGTCTAGGGCCCCTTCCAACTCTAAAACCTATTTTTCAGTCTCTACTCTAGGACATTCAGAAACAGCTGATCCTTTCTGACAAAGTGTGGCAGTCTCTACAAGATCAGAGCAGATTCTATCATCCTGAAGAAAACTAGAATATTTCATTTAAACCAAACAAGTCTAGATGTGTAAATATGACCACATCCTGCATGTTTTAAAAAAAAACAACGGTCCATTTTCTAACGAGCTTAAGGGGGTCACAATCTTAAAATCCATTCTTTGTACAGTTAATGTATTTGACTTTTGAAAAGAAAAAAAAAATCAAGGAATAAACAAATGTAACAATTCCAGTGTTAGCAATGACATAATAAAGTCCAAAGATGTATTCGATATTCTGGACAATAACAAGAACATACTTTAACTTAAAAAAAAATACAAGTACTGGAACATTATTATAATAGAAAAAGTATTTTCCTATTTTCAAAGAATTTGAACTGTTAAATGAAACTACAAAATGTTTAACTACATTAATTATACAGCATAACCAGGTATGTTAATTTTTTCCATAGATACTTACACAAAAAGGGCAATTCCAGTGTTAGCCATGGCATAAGAAAGCCCAAGGATTCCACTGCCCACAATAGCATTGCTCAGATTAAATACTGACATACCAAAAGAAGTAGTACCTGGATGCTGTCAATTCAAAGGAAAAATAGAAAAAAAAATTAAAAGAAAAAATAGTTTAAAAAATTTGAAATCTAAGTATAAAGCTATCATTATTTTCCTTCTCAAAATGGCTCATGAATTTTTCATTGCTTTTAACTTACAAAGTCTGTTTCATACTTCTTCTTTCCCAAATTGTTTTCAAGCAAAAAGTTTTGATTTTCTGGATCCATGTCTACATAATGGCTGCAAGAAAAGTTATTTGAAATGAAATGTTTTGTAACAGACAACCACCCCAAATATGCTAGAATACTTTTTATTTAAGACAGAAATATTATTCTGTTAAAACACAGAAAAGATCATTCATGCAAACATTTACTTCAAGGAGAGGTTAAAAGTAAGATGTTTCTCCATAAATGCACTCAATTTCACTATGAGAAAGTTTATTTCCACAACCCTTTATGGAGCTTCTAAAACAAGAATCCCTAGAAAAGCATTTTGAAAAGAAAGAAAAATTGTTGAAGTTCTCCTGACCTCTTCTTCATAGCAGCTTGTTTGGTGGGATAGGAAAAGGTGAAATCATTGCTGTTGGAACTGTAGCTACTGCTGTCTTCATCTGGAGAAATGTTAAACCTGCCCATTTCTGTTTTAGTCATGATGGGACGTAGCGGGAGGAGGTGCAGAGAACGCTTGTCTTAGTTTTGAAGAGTCAAAGAACGAAGTCGGTAGTCCCTTCCGTGCGGCTTCCTCCGTTATGGAATCAACCCAAAGGTTCCGCTCGGCTCCTTTTGTCCTTTGCGGCTGGGTGCAGCGCACACTCGCCCAGTCTGGGGAAGGTAAAAGGGAAAAACGTCAATACTGCAGTGGTCTCCTAGGCTGGGTCACGTGGCAAGTTGCTGCTGCTGCTGCCGCCGCCGCCGCCGCTGCTGCTGGCGGGGAAGCTCATCAGGGCTGATTCATCCTCAGCCAGAGGAGTGGAAAAGTACCAGAAGAGAGAGAGGGGCGGGGGAGCTCGAGGAGGCAAGAGGAAAAGTACAAGACACAGTCTATGGAGGAGAACAAAGATAATCTCCCACCGCTACTCACAAAAGTGATTCACCCTCCAAAAGGCAATACCCTCATCCTCATGCGGAATTTTATATTAACACCGATCCAAATTGGATCAGTCCAAGAGGTGCTCTTGGGTTTTTCTCTATTTTCTCCCTCTGGCATCGATATAGAAGGGAGGTGTGATACACATTTCATACGGTCTTAGGGGTTTGCAATTCCGGTGGCCTCGAATTATTTCTCACTTTTGGGGGATGTCCCAAGGCACACAAATGTGCTGGGAACAGCAAAGATTATAGATCTGCGGCAATATAATTTACTTTTTTTTAAAAAATCAACTAACCAAAAGTTCCCATTCGTTTTATAACAATTAAAAAAATGATCATCCAAATAACAAAATATCCTCCCAGGCTATACAAACAGCAAAGGCCCCGTTTGTTTACACACATTTATAGGCAAAGGGTTCAAACACACCAGCTCCTGGCCAGGCCCTTTCTACGCCAGGAAACTGATGCAATATTGATCGTCGATTGTCACACATCCTCCGTCCCGCATTTCCTATTACTCGCCTAAACCTCTATTCCCTACTATCCACAGAACCTGGGCCCCCAGGATTTAAAATGATAAATGCAAATTAGTCACAAGACCGCACCAGAGGGATCGTCAGCTTCGGGGCTCCCCTCCCCCTCCCTCAAAAAGATGCAGCGGCGGCGGCCCCGGCCAGCCTCCCCCAACACCTTCCCCCCTCCCCCCGCCCAATGCCAGGGGGCTCACAAGCCTGGGGCAGTCGGAAGCTTTCAGCCTCGACCACCGCCCCCGCCCGCCGGCCAGTAAGAGGCCCAACAATAACAGGCCGCCACCGAAGGCGAGATCCCCGGCCTCTCTCGACTCCCTTCCCCCACCCCACCCCCCACGTTGTCCCCCCTCAAAGATGATTCAGCTCGGGGTTGTTACCTTAGATGGTTTCGAGGGTTCTTGGCTCTGCTTCCAAACCTCACTAAAAGGGTTTCGTCTAACAATTCTCAATGAAATCTTGAACCGTAAAACAAACAAAAGGACTACAAACGGCCCAAAACAAGAATCGAGCGGCAAAAAAAAAAAAAAAATCCTGAGTCCCCACCCAAATCCCGAAAGATCCAGAGGGAAAGGGAAGCGTAGGTAGGTTGTCGGCGGGGTTGGGCGGACGCGTGGTGGACGGCGGGGCCGAGACGGACTCTCCCGCTGCAACGACAAGCTCGGAAACGACGTCGCGCGGCTCTGAAGAATTTCTCTGAGCTCGGGATTATAGACTCGTAAGAAATCGACTACGTCAGCGGGAGGGAGGAGACAATCCGTGGAGAGGACTCTTTCCTTTGTGTATCAACACCACCTGAGCTCCTCCCCCTGCTCCACCCACCCTGTGAACTCCCCTCCTTCCCTCCGGCCCCACGGACTGCCCGCCCCTTCTAAGCTCTACCTCTTTGGGCAGCCTCTCCTCTCCTCTCCTCAGGGTCGGCCAGCCCTTCCTTTTGATTGCGTTTTCTCCGTGGCCCATCCCTTCATTCTTCGGATGTGAGCTCTGTGACCCTGAGCTCCCTCAGCTTCCTTAATAGCGTTGAAATAGTGGCCCCCGACACTTCCCGTCGACGGTTATTTTCGACCCAAATTCAGTTCTTCTCTACACTGTTCTCCAAATCCTCTCCCTCCCAAGTCTCTAGCAGCGGCTTTCCACCTCTTCCTAAGCTGTTATAAGAAACAGAAAAATACTAATTCTTGATTTGGGCGAGGGACTTGGAGAGAGCCCCGTTAACAAATTAGAAACCTGGACAAGGAGCCCTGAGGGCTTCTCCTACGTACTCTCGCCGAAGTAGTCCACCCTACTGCTGTTTGTTAACTTTATTACCTCTTCTCCCCACCTCCCACCTTTCCCTTCTTTCCTTCCATTTAAAGAATTGTTTTGTTTTGTTTTCCTGGGTTCGTTGGAATGTCAAGACTGCTGGGATGCTTTTCTTCTTTACTAAGTCAGTTCTCTTTGACCCTTTTTCTTTATAAAGGGCCTTGCTAAGGTACAAAAACCCATAGGCACCTGCATTTGAAGAACTTAATGGAAAAGGAGGGTCGAGTCGCGATGTCCAAAGGTAATAAGACCCTTTAGGATGACAGACCTGACCAGTTGCTCTTTCTCTTTGAACCGTGGGAGAAGCTGAGTAGAGCACACAAAGGTTGGATATGAAAAGATTTTTTTTTTAAATGTTTTCCTAAGGAGGTACGAGTAACTTCCTATTTTGGTAGGCGACAGGGCTATCAACCTTTTGTGGGCTTCCAAAGTTTTCTATTTGGAAATGGAGGTGGAGGAAGGACAGCGGAGGAGAGTATGATTTTTCCTTTCTGTTAGTATATTCCTTAGTATATTTACCTAACTCCGCTACAAATCCCATGCTTCCTCTTTGCTTCAGGACCTTTTTTATGCCAAAGAGCAAGTTCTTTCTCCAATTTAATGTGTACTTTGATCTCTTCCTTCCAATGAACTTCTATAGATATTTACTTATGACTGAGTTAGCTAATTGAGCATCTTATCACTTGCATTAAATGATGTGAAGCAATTTGTTTGACTTAATCATCTTACTTTTATATAAATGTTAAAAATAATATCTAGATTAAGAAGAGTAGTTCACCATTTCCTTTTCCAGTTCATTTTACAGATGAGGGAACTGAGGCAGAGTTTTAAAGGACTTGACTAGAGTCACACAGCTAGTGTCTGAGACCAGATTTGAACTTAGGAAGATTTGAGGCCTGACCCCTCTACCCACTGCACTATCTAGCTGCTGGTCTGTGAGATCTAGTACCGAGATCAAATCTATTCTGCCATTGTTCCTAGAAGAAATATGTCATTCTGCTTCCTCATGGCCCCCTTTAGCCACCCCTGAAACTAAAGTGTCTCTTTCTGGTCACAACTTTCCTATGTGTATTGTCTCCCTCATTAGATTGTAAATTCCTTATGGGCAGTTAACACAATGCTCCGCACAGAAAGGGCTTCATAAATATCTTTTCATTTATCCATTCTTATATTTTTTTCATAAGGAAATGAACACTGGGCTAGATGTAAGGTGAGATGTTCTTTTCCAGAAGTCTATATGTCCTCAGACTTTTGAATCCTTTGTGTCTCAATTTTCTAATCTACAAAAATGGGACTAACAATGCCCATCCTCTCTACCTAAAAGTACTTGGTTTTAGTTGAAAAAATGTGTTAATGCCAAAGGGACAACAGGTTTCCAGAGCTAGAACAAAAACCTCAGGACTAAGATAAAGAGGACTTTACAATCTCCATAGGGAGATCTACTCCAGTGCCAGAAAAAAAGAGCCATTTCACAGGACGACTCCTGGACACCCTATATTTAGTTCTTCAGAGTTTCAAGCAGCTAGAAACAAACAAAATGCAAAAGTGAAAGGTGAATATGGTGTTATATAAATGGACTAAAAAATTACAACAATTCTGAGATGTAAATTCAAATTCAATGCATTGATTTTAAAACCTAAATAAAATTAACCCATAGAGCTTCATCCTTTTTCTTCAGGATCTCCAGCAACCCAGCCAGGCACTATAGAAATATGAAGGTCAAGTATTCTGGTATCTCTACCTTCCAAGGCCACTCTCAGACTGAATCTTAGATGAACCTTCAAAGCCATAATACTCTCGATACCTTTTGGTGATAAAGTAATAAAAAGGATCTTCTAATTTGACTAAAAGTAAGTATAAGATACAGAGGTGGATAAAACCTGAATCACAGGGGGAAAAGAATCAATTAAAGTGAGGTGGAGTTATAAAAGCATTTTTAAAATTAAACAGGTCACATAAATTCAATCAGCATTCAGCTAACATTTATTAAAAACCTGCTTTGCACAAAGCCTATTCTAGAGGATATAAACACAAAAACAGGATTTTATACTTTAGTGCAGTGATGGGTAAACTACTGCCCGAGGGCCTGATGATGAGGCCCCTTGAAATGTTCTTTCTAGTCTTTTGACATTATTCCTAATCTGAAGAATACAATGAGTAGGATACAGTACAATGAAACTTTGAAAGAGTTGCCTTAGAAACAGACTGACAGATGAGCATTTCCTTTCCTTTGGCCCCCTCTTTAAAGAGTTTGCCCATTGCTGCTTTAGTGTGATGGTGGGGACGCAATAGAAAAACTGTAAATATTCCTGTTGTAATAAATATGTATAATATTATAATGACCATAATAAAGGGAAGGGAATGAAGAAGGCAAAGGAATTGTCATAAAAGGAACTGATTTTAAATAAGTGTATTTTAAAGATCATAAGATTTCCTTTTCTCAGCCACTAACAAATCATCTCTCTTTAATTCAAATTGTTTCAATTTAAAAAAACTCTAGTTGTCAGCAAAAAAGACTTTAACTAGGGGGCAACTGGGTGGCTCAGTGGATAGAGAGTCAGGCCTAGAGACACGGGAGGTCCTAAGATCAAATCTGGCCTCAGACACTTCCCAGCTGTGTGACCCTGGGCAAGTCACTTGACCCCCATTGCCTACCCTTACCACTCTTCTGCCTTGGAGCCAATACACAGTATTGACTCCAATACGGAAGGTAAGGGTTTAAAAAAAAAAAGCCCTTTAAACTCTCAAATGCTCAGATGATTCTGTAATCTTCTCCTTTTGGAGTCCCCTATAAAGATGAAAATAACTCCGTGCCTGCCTATCCTATAAGATTGCCTAGAGTTTGTTCCAAGAAGGCCTTCTTTTCTTTTCCCCCACATCCTAAGAGTACCAGAGGTACAATTTAGACATTTGCATCAAGCAATTTTTTTGGTGGCATCCTTTATACTTATATCCTTTGAAATTTTTCTCTATTGAATACTTTTTCATAATTAACAAAAAATAAGCACAATGGGGTCTTATATTCTCTGCATCTTATAATCAATTGAGAAATAAATAAGCATTTATTTTTTTTATCAAAAAGCATTTATTAATCACCTATTGTTTTCAATTATTGTATTGGAGATACGGTTATAAAGAACAAAGTAATCCCTACCCGAAGAGGGTTTATGCTAATGGAGGAACAAGAATATAACATGTAAATAATAACAATAACAATATTATTATTATAAATTAATATAATTATTGCTAATTATATAGTACTTTGAGTTTTGCAGAGCACTATCTACTTTATCCTATTTAACCGGCACAATAACCCTGTGAAGCAGGTGCTATTGATATCTTTATTTTATAAATGAAGCTGTGACTTGCCATGGCTCACAAGAGTATCTAGTAAGCATCTAAGGCAGGATTCCATCTCAAATCTTACAAACCATAATTTCAACAGTTCATCCACTGTACCACCCAGCTGTTTCTATGCATATGTAAATGTGTTTAGTATAAAGTAAACAAATGCAAATATATTGGTTTAAAACAAGGTGGTTCGAAGCAGATACTAGCATTTAGGGGGTCATCAGGAAAGATTTCACACCAAAGATGGTGCTTTAGGAGAGAGACTCTGTGAGAGGAATGTAAGAGGAAGTACTACATTCCAGATAGGCTGGATAACTAGTGCAAAGCCAAGGAGATGTTGGTAAAGATAATAGTCCATTGTTGAATATTGTTTTTGAAAGCTTATTTGCTATTTATTCTCTACTAATATTCTCACTGAGGATATCTTCAGTTCATATTTAGATGACCCTTATAAAGATTTTGTATAGATAGTAGTAGAATAGGCTTATAGTTTTATAGTTAAGTTTTCTGAATCCTCTTTTGTTGTTGTTGTTATAAAATCTGAGCATTTTTCCAGGCCTTTGGTACTTCTCTTCCTTTAGATACATTATAAGTTAGTCCTTCAGTTTCTTCCCAAATTAATGGCCTCCAGACAGGATCTTCATTAGCTACAGGGTATCCCAAAAGTCTGAGTGAAGTTGCACTAAGACTTTTAGAACATTCTGTATAATCCATCTGAATTGCCTATTTCCCCCAACTTTATTTTCTATAGTATTATTTTTAATTCCTGTTAAAGTGATTCTTTTCCTGTAATGTTAAAGTCCAAGTATGGTGGTTCTACTGTCTTTGATGGAAAATAGTTTGTTGGAATAATTTTTTTTTTAAAAGTCTTAGCTTCCATTTTAGAATTGATACTGTGTTTTGGCTCCAAGGCAGAAGAATAGTGAGGGCTAGGCAGTGGGGGTTAAGTGATTTGCCCCGGATCACACAGCTAGGAAGTATCTGAGGCTAGATTTGAATTCTCCTTTCTATAGACCTGTCTCTCAATCCACTGAGCCACCTATCCCATATTGTAATAACTTTTGCAAATCTTTTTCACTTCTTTATTTTCATTCTTGAATATCCTTGGGATGAATTCGCTTAACTGTATATCCTTCCAAGCCTTCTCTTCTGCTTCCCTCTGCTTTGTGAGATTTTACTGTTCATAATTATTTATTATCCTTCTTTGGAAGATTTTATAGATGAGCTTATGTATTCTAATCCAGTGCTGCTTTTGGCAGCCATCCCTCCAAGGAGTTAAATGTTTTCTAAATTGTTTTTTGGAATCTCTGGCCTCCTTGTTGTAGCAATTCATTTATATTGCTTTAATATCTAGATGGTTAGTGACAAAGGGATTTCTGTTCTTAATTTCCCTTTTTAAAAAAATTTTCATTATGGATGAGGATAAGGCCTATATCTGTAATTTCCCTGGGATAGAAAACTCCTAGATAAGAAAATTGCTTCTACCAATTTAGGTTAGCATTCTCAGCTATTTATGGACTTTGAGAGTTAAATAGAATACCAATACATTAAAGGCCTTGCCCAGGATTGCATAGTATATTAGAGGTGGTATTAGAGTTAGCCTTCTATCCACTATGAAGTTTTGCCTTTCAGTTGTTCAATTCAGAGTTAAATCTACTAATTGTATATCTTTTTCTCATTACAATTATTTTTTCTATTTATAAGTTCTGAACTTAGCTCTGTTGAGTTGGCCTGACTGTGAATAGATTGCTGATGCAGTAGTAACTCCCACATCTATGATAGGTCTTATCCCATCTGTTACAGAATAGTCAATTTCATTTTTTGTGATGTTAATTGGTTGTATACCTCTACTGTCATAATTTTAGATTTATCTATATTTACAAATGTCATTTTTATTTTCTATATTAGTCTTCTTTTTATTAAAGAACAGATTCCTCAAAGTCAACAAACCAGTCAACAATAATTTATTTATTATTTACTGGGTTTTAGGCACTGTGCTAGGCAAGGATTGGAGAGGATAGTACATTGTATGAAAGAATGTTAGGCCTGAAGTCAAGATTTATATTTAGCTCTTAGTTTTGCCTACTATGTGATGCTGAGCAAGTCAGATAATTTATCTAAGCCTTAGTTTCTATATCTGTATGAGGAGATAATACCTTCATGACCTATCTCATAGATTTGCCAGAAAAGTCCTTTATCTTTAAAGTATCAGATAGTCTTTTTCTGGTCATTTCTACTCCAAGAACAAAGTTAGGTACTCCATAAGCACCAAATAAGTATTTATTGAATGTTGCCTGGTTGAAATACCCCTTTGTTTTATATCTAGTGGTTACTATGTGTAAGGTATAAAGTCCTCATTGTCCCATTGAGGAAAAATAGGAATGTTATCTCTTTAGTTTTCCTGGTAGATTAGCTTGCTTTGGATTAACTGCCTTGACATAGAAGCTACTATAATTCTGTACCTTGCCTTATTTTCCTTTGACAATGAAATTCTTGAAATTTCTGGGTTTTTTCCATGCAAAAAATAGAGTAAAACAGCAATCATAGTGACAGAGAAAAGATGGAGAAGAAAAAGTGGGGACCACCTGGACTCTACTAAGTTACTGTCCAAACAAATTATAAAATAAGGTCTCAAAATGAATTTTAGAGTAGCAGAACCCTCAAAAATAAGGGGTGAATAATTTTCCTGCCTGAGGCAATTTAGAAGATCAGCAAGAAAGGTCTGTTACACCAGCATGGGAAAGGAGTGCAGACCACCCCACCAGGGTAAGTCCTCTCTTATCAAGCTAGCCTAGGCCTTGGGGCATAGCTGAATGAGCAGCAGGGGTTTAAGCCCATAGATGGTAATGGGGCCAGATAACTGGTCAGAAGGAGATTACAGGAGTCCTGTTGCTGGCACTGGGTGCAGGACTTTGTTGCATTGTCCATGCACACACAGTGCTCCGGGGTGTTAGTCTTGGAGTAAGGAGGAACAGTAAATACACTGGTGCTTGTGACCTTAGGAGAGCTGGTCACAAGTCCAAGGGGAAAAGAGTACTTGTGGTTACTCACAGACCAGAGCACAGGCTGACAGACACTTATCTCCTTATATCATACCTCTCTGGAAGAGCTGAATAGAGATTAACCCCTAAAGTTAGTTCTGAAGGCAGCTGCACAAAGAACCTAAAGCTTGGAACAGTGCTCCCTTTACCACCATTACAGAATGGCAATTTTAACAACTTTTTAAGATAAAAGAAAAGAAGAAACCTGGGAAAATGAGCAAAAAACAAAAAAAGGAACTGATTATAGGAAACTATTTTGATGATGAGTAAGATCAAACATAAACTTGGAAGAATATAAAAATGTCAAAACAATTGTATTCAATGCCTCAAAGAAAAATGTGAATTGGTTTCAGGCCCAAAAAACAGTTCCTGGAAGAGCTCAAAAGAGACTTTAAAAATAAAATAAGAGAGTAGAGGAAAAATTTGGGAAAGAAATGAGAATAATGCAAGAAAATCATGAAAAACAAGTCAACAGTTTGGTAAGAAAGGCACTAAAAAACACTGAAAAAAATAATACCTTAAAAAAACAGAATAGGTCAAATAGTAAAAGAAGTGCAAAAAATATAAAGAAAAAGCAGAACTGGGGGTGGGTAGATGGCACAGTGGATAAAGCTCCAGGCTTAGAGTTAGGAGGACCTAGGTTGAAATCTGGCCCCAGATCTTCCTAGCTGTGTGACCCTGGGCAAGTCACTTAAACCCATTTGTCTAGTCTTTACACTTCTGTCTTAGAGTTTTTACTTAGAAAGTAAAGTTTAAAAAAAATAAATAAAAGCAGAATTGACCAAATGGAAAAAGATATACAAAAACTCATTAATGAAAATAACTCTTTAAAAAGTACAATTGGCCAAATGGAAAAGGAGATACAAAAACTTATTGGAGAAAATGATTCCATAAAGATTACAATCAGGCAAGTGGAAGCTAATGACTCAGTGATACATCAGGAAACAATAAAACTAAATCAAAAGAACAGGGGGGGAAAATAGAAGAAAATGCGAAATATCTTATTGAAAAAATAACTGACCTAGAAAGTAGATCTAGGAGAGATAATTAAGAATTATTGGAGTCCCTGAAAGCCACAATAAAAAAAAAAGAGAGAGAGAGCATAGATGTCATCTATCAAGAAATTATCAAGGAAAATTGTCCTGATATTCTAGAATTAAAGGGTAAAATAGAAATTAAAAGAATCCACAGATCACCTCCTGAAAGAGATCCCAAAATGAAAAATCCCAGGAATATTAGAGCCAAATTTCAGAGATCCCGAGTCAGGGAGAAAAATATCATAAGCATCCAGAAAGAAAAAAATTCAAATATCATGGAACCACAGTCAGAATAACACAAGATTTAGCAGCTTCTGCATCCTCTCAAAGAGAGAATGACATTTGTACTCAGGTGGGTATAAAAAGTTATCTTAGCTTGTAGAAAAGTAGTAGGGGAAGAGGATAATAGAAATGGGTTCAGGGTGATAAAAGGGAAGGCAAATTGGGGAAGGCAATGGTCAAAGCAAAACACTTGAGGATGGACAGAGTGAAAGGGCAGAGAGAGCAAGATAAATGGGGAACATAGGATCGAGAGAAATACATAGTAATCATAAGTGTGAAAAAAATCACAGCAAGTTTCTCTAATATAGGCCTCATTTCTCAAATATATACAGAAAGAAGTTAAATATATAAGAATACAAGTCATTCCTCAGTTGATAAGTGATCAAAAGATATGTATGGGCAGTTTTCAAATGAAGTAATCAAAGCTATATATAGGTGTGAAAAATACTCTAAATCACTATTAATTAGAGAAATGTGATTAAAACACCTCCCACCTATCAGATTGGCTAATATGACAGAAAAGGAAAATGACACATGTTGGAAGGGGCATAGGAAAATTGAACAATAATGCACTGTTGGGGAGAGTTGTGAATTAATTCAATCATTCTGGAGAGGAATTTGGAACTATTTCTAAAGGGCTATAAAAATGCATACCCTTTGACAGCAATATCACTACTAGCCTATATCTCAAAGAGATAAAAAACAAAAAAGAAAAAGGACCTATATGTACAGAAATGTTTATAGCAATTCTTTTTTTTTTTTTATGGTGGCAAAGAACTAGAAATTCAGAGGATACCTATCAATTAGGGAATGATTGAGCAAATTGCGGTATATGATTGTGATGGAATATTATTGTGCTATAAGAAACAATGAGCAGGATGCTCTCAGAAATACCTGGAAAGGGGTCAGGTAGGTGACTTGGTGAATTGAGAACCAGATCTGGAGATGGAAGGTGCTGGGTTCAAATCTGGTCTCACACTATTCCTGGCCCTATGACCTTCATTGCCTAGCTCTTAACACTTCTGTTTTGCAGTCAATAGACAGATGGAAGTTAAGGGTTAAAAAAAAAAAAAAGCATGGAAAGATTTACATGATTTGATGCAAAATGAAATGAGCAAAATTAGGAGAACATTGTACATAATAACAGCAATATTGTACAATGATCATATGTAAATGACCGCTATTTTCAGCAAGACAATGAAACTATCTACATATAATATGAAAAAAGCATTTTGAATGAAAGACCTACATGAAATCATGAAAAGTGAAACAAGTAGAACCAAAAGAATATTATATACGGCAACAGAAATATGTTTGAAGAATAACTTGTGTATGCCCATCTCTAGAGAAAGAATTGATAAGTCGAAAAAAGCAAAACAGTTTATATATCTATATATATATGTGTTTGTCAAATGATTCCTTCTCTGTTGCAGAAACAGGAGGGAGGGAGATACCTAGGAACGTTAATGTAACAAACAAACTAATTAAAAAAAAGAAAAAAGTGTTTGTATGTATAACTGGGAAAATATATTATTATAAAAAATCAGTAATATTCTTTTTTTGTTCTTTGACTTATTTTTGAAGTTATTTTATTTTCAAATTACTTATAAAAACAATTTTAACATTGATTTTTTATAATTTTAAGTTCTTAATTCTCTTCCTCTTTCATTGAGAAGGCAAGCAATTTGATAAAAATGATATTATAATCTGTAGTCATGGCAAAACATTTCTGTATTAGTGATGTTGTGAAAGAAACCACTGATGAATAAAACCATGAAAAATAGTTATAAAACAGTATGATTTAATCTGCTCTCTGATTTCATCAGTTCTTTTTTTGGAGGTAGATAGCATTTTTCATCATAAGTCCTTAAGAATTGACTTAGCACATTGTATTGCTGAGAATAACTAAGCCATTCACAGTTAATCATTGTAAAATATTGCTGTTAATGTGTATAATGTTCTCCTGGTTCTGCTTACATTCATGTAAGACTTTCCAGGTTTTTTTGTTCATCATTTCTTATAGCACAATAGTATTCCATCACAACCATATACTATAATTTGTTCAGCTATTACCCAATTGATGGACATTCCCTCAATTTCCAATTCTTTGCCACAAAAAAAAGAATTATTTTAAACATATATATATATATATTTATATATATCCTATAAATATGTAGATTCTCCTACATATTGGTCCCCCTTATCCCATTTTTTTTTACCTCTTTGGGATACAGATGTAGTAAGTTCCAAATTGCTATCAAGAATGTTTGGATAAGTTTACAACTACAACAACAATGCCCACATCTTTTTCAATGTTAGTAATTTTCTTTTTCTGTCATATTAGTCAATATGCTGGGTATGAAGTGGTACCTCAGGGTTGTTTTTTTTTTAATTTCTCTAATCAAGAGTGTTGAGCAAATTTCCCCATATGATTATAAATAGCTTTGTTTACTTCAGTCTGAAAACTGACTAGGTATGCCAACCTTTTGACCCAATTTGATCAACTGGGGAATAACTTGTATTCTTATAAATTTGACTCAGTTCTCTATATATTTATCAGAGAAATTTGATTTAGAAATTTCACTAATCTTGGCTATATTTGTACAAAATTTTTAATTTAATTTAATCAAAACGATCAATTTCCTATCCTGTGATGATGTCTAACTCTTGTTTGGTAATACATTCTTCCTTTCTCCATAGATGTGAGAGGTAAACTATTCCACACTCCCTAATTTGGTGACCTGTGAAAGGAAATTTTTTTTTTATCTTAATCAATCAAGTACTTGGAGTGCTCTATCCTTTTAACTTAATCAGTCAGGAACTTAAGGATCCTTTTGATAAAAATTCACACCCTTAGAGGGCAATAGGTAGATCCCAAAGGCAAATTAAGAAACTTTGGTTCTTGAGATGTGTGGGGGAGAGTTGATAGGCGGAGAAAACTGTGTATAAGCAGGAGCCTCTGGGACCCTCTGGCCAAGTCTTTTTGCAGCTCAGTCTGGTGGGGCTCAACTTGATTAGGTATTCAATTCTACTTTGGATTCGGCATTGGTGGATTGAGGAGTTCAGCTTCGGTGACTCTCTTGGATTGAGGAGACCCTGGCAGGAGACACTGGCTCTTTGGCTCTCCTATCTTCAGTGGGACACTCTTCCTTCTGGAAACACTCGGATCGGACTTAGGGTATTTAGCTAAACAATATTTTCTACCTCCTTCCTACATTTCCCCCTTTACTATCTCTACCTTGCTGTAATAAAGCTACTAACAGCCTTGTGACTTAAGAGTTAATTTTTATAACCAGTGACTACAATAACAATTTTTAAAAATTCTTGTATTTGTCAAACCCATTTTAATTATCATGTGCCTTTTATTTTTATTTTTTTATTGGTTAAGAAAAATTTTCCATGGTTACATGATTCATGTTCTTTCCCTCCCCTCCTCCCACCCCCATCCCATAGCCAATGTGCAATTACACTGGGTTTTACATGTGTCATTGATCAAGATCTATTTACATATTATTGATATTTGCACTGGGGTGGTTGTTTAGAGTCTATATCCCCAATCATATCCCCATCGACCCATGTGATCATGCAGTTATCACACACTTTTTATATCTAAATCTTGTATTCCTTTTTATCTTATCTTAGTATAAGGTATGAGGTGTTGATCTATATCTAGTTTCTGCCAAACTGCTATCTAGTTTTCCCAGAAATTTTTGTCAAAGTCGTTTTTTTGTCCAGCTATGATCATTTCCTACTGTGTATTTTGTGCCCAATCTATTCCACTAAAAAACACTCTTATTTCTTAGCCAGTGCCAGATTGTTTTGATGATTATTGCTTTGTCATCCCATCGTAGTCAATTCACATCTATGCCCTCTATCTCTCTATATTCCTTCTAACTGATAAAATTATTAAGTTACAAATACCATCTTCCCAAATAGAAATGTCAACAGTTTAACTCCAGTGAATTCCTTATGATTACTCTTTTATGTTTACTTTTTTATGCTTCTCTTGAGCCTTGTATTGGAAAATCATATTTTCTATTTAGCTCTGGTCTTTTCATCAGAAATACTTGAATGTCTCTGTTTCATTAAATATCCATTTTCCTTCAGGAGGAAATAAATATTTAGTTTTGCTAGGTAGATGATTCTTAGTTGTGTGAGTCTGTGTGTGTGTGTGTGTATGAATCCCCCGTTGGTATTCAAGAGAAATTGTCTCAAAAACTAGGAGGGGAAGAAATCCCCACTCATTTCAGCTCAGCTTCTGAGACATTCTATCTGCAAAATCTGCCTCATTCCACAAAAAGCAAAGCATTCTAATAACATGGCTTTAAAAAAAAAGGAAAACAAAATTCTAATTCTTTTTAAGAAGTTATTTTCATCAGTGAATTTTGTATATTTTCCCATTATTAAGCTTCCTTTATCAAGTTGTTCATTTTTTTGTGATTCTCGTGTATCATTCCCTTTTCTTTTTCCAGTTTTTCCTCTACCTTTCTTATTTGAGTTTTTAAATCCTTTTTGAGCTCCTCCAGTAAATATTTTTGAGCTTGAGACCAATTCACTCTTTTCTTTGAGACTTTCCAAATAGCCATTTTGACATTGTTATCCTCTTTTGAGTTTGTATTTTGATCTTCCCTATCACTAACTTTCTATGATCAGGTTCTTTTTTATTGCTTATTCCTTTTGCCAGTCAATTTCTTGACCTCCAACTTTATGTTAAAGTTGAGTTCCCATGGTGGAAGGGGCACTGTTTGGGTTTTTTGGTGTTGTTTATAGAGCTGATTCTGATGCTTCTGTAAGATTAGTTCTTCTGGAGTGGTATACTCTAAGGAGAGCTGTGGTCACTGCTCTCTTGGCCTATACTCTGGTCTATGAGGGATCATAAGCATTGTTTTCTTCCTTGAAACTGTGAGCAGGATTTCTGCTGGAGATCTAGTGTACTACTGCTCTTCCTTGCCTTGGGACTGAAACCACAATCCTTGTATGGGAAAGGCAACAGAGTTCTGGACCTAATGCTAAGTGAGAATTCCCTGTAATCTCCTTCTGACCAGTTATCTGATCCTCTTACCATTTGTGGGCTGAGGGCTCTGGAAGCTGATGCCTAGACTTTGCTGGGGCTTAGGCTCATGCTGCTGGCTTGCTAGGTGAGGCATGCTCCCTTCTTACTCCACTGAGACAGACCTTTCCTGTTAACCTTCTAAGTTCTTTTGGGATAGTATATCATTTCCTCCCTTTTGGGTGTGTGTGTGTGTGTGTGTGTGTGTGTGTGTGTGTGTGTGTGCGTGTGTGTGTTACTCCAGAATTTGTTCTGAAGCATTATTTTAAAATTGCTTCGAGGGATATTTAGAAGAGGGTGGGTGCCTTTACTTTGCCATTTCAGCCAATCAATGATATTCTTAAGATCATAATTTTTTTATTGTATTCTACAGTAAAAATTTTACTGATATCAAAACATTTCTTTAGTTCCTAAAGATTGATAATGTTTGTACAGAACAAACCTGTGAGATTCATAGTGAAAATAGTATTATCCTCAATTTAAATAATGAAATCAAGGTACAAAAAGACAAAGTGAACTTTCCATGACCATGTTGCTGGCATGTCAGTGATAGGATTTATACTCAGGTATTTTGACCAGCCTTTACTCTACTACATGCTGCCTCTGAGGATTATAGGATTTAGATTTGGAATAAACCTTACACATTATCTAGTCCAATTCCTTGTAAGTAATTTTATTCATTTCTTATCAGGTTGTGCTCTGAACATTCTACCCCTAGAAACCTCTTCATCTGGGAAGATCATCACTTCGGTATTGAAGTTCACCCCTCAGAACCTTCCTTGCAACAACTCTCTTCAGTTTGGATGGCTCTTCTCAGGATGTCCATTTCAGAAGCCTGCTGTTCAGCCATCTCTTCATTGCTCCCAGGGCTGCTCTTGGGACTTCTCCATTGGCCACCCACCTTGAGGTACCTTCCTCTTTCTCCATATCTCCTCTCACTTTCAACTTCCTTTTATATGTTGTATTTCCCTATTATAATATAAGCTTCTTGAGCATGCAGACTGTCTTTCTTTTTGTTTGTATTTGTACTTCTAGCACTTAACACAATTCCTATCACATAGCAAGAATTTAACAATTGTCGATTACTAACTTTTAACAAAAAAAATGGCTATTATTAAACAACTTTGTAGGTGGTTTGTGAGCTCAAAACATTTAAATATAGTGCTAATTTATCTTTAAGGTCAATGACATAAATTTATAAATGGTATAAAAAAACAGAATGACACAAAGCGCTATCTCTGTTTTTGGGACACCAATGCACCCTTTGGACTGTTATCTCTTGCTCTTATTTTCATGATTGACCCACCTAATTTTTCCATCACATATTTTCTGGATTGATGATATTTTCCCTCTTAATCATAAGAACATAGTTTAGTGCTATAAAAGATTTAAAGGCTATCTAGTTCAATTTTCTTATTTCTTAGATGAAAGAGAGGTCTAATAGTAAATAGCAGAACCAAGATTTGAATCCAGGCTCTCTGTTTCTAAATCTAGCCTCTTTTCTATTGTACTATACTGCTTCAAATTTTGTTCAAATCACCTCTGGTAAAATGTTGAAGCATACTTATATGGACCGTCTTTTTGGGTACCCACAGTTTTAATACTTCAGGAACTGTAGTATTAATGATTTATATCCCTAAAATATCACAGGAAAACCTTTTAAATGAACTCAGTCAATAAGTTAGTCATATATTAGATGTGGGGTTCTGGAGAGACAAGAAAAAAGCAAAATTGTCTGTCGTCTAGGTATTTGCATTCTAATATGGTAGACAATATGCATACAGATTCATAACACGTATAAAAAACATATAAAAGCTGACTTTGTGAGGGAAAGTCCTAAAAGCTGGGGGGATCAGGAAGGATCTTTTGCAGAAAATGATGCTTGAGCAGAGTCTTAAAGGGAGCTAGATGAGAAAGAAGAGCGTTCCTGCCATAGGGATAGCCAATGCAAAAGGCATGGAGATTGGAGATAGGAATTTCATGTGTGAGGAACAACCAGTAGGTCAGTATAGCTGAATGCCAAAATATAGGAAGAAAATGTGTAAGAACACTGAAAAAAGTAGAAGGGGACAAGTTTGTAAGAGTTTTTAAATACAAGGTAGAAAAATTTTCATTTAATCCAAATGAGGATAAGGAACCTCTGGAGTCTGATGAGTTGGGGGGATGATGTGGTCAAGCCCGTGCTTCAGGAAAAATCACTTTGGTGATATTTGGTGGATAGATTGGAGTAGGAAGAAACTTGAGGCAGGAAGACCAACTAGAAGGCTATTACTATAGCCCAAGTAAATGGTAATGACAGTTGGAACTAGGATGGTGGCTGTATAAACGGAGAGAAGGAACTGTATGTAAGCGATATTGTGGAGGTAGAAATGACATTAATTGGTAACTGTCTAGACTGGGGATGAGTGAGAATGAGGAATTAAGGGGAATAGGGAGGAAGGTCCAGGACTTGGGTTAGAGAGACTGAGAAGCAGCCAAACAGGAGGAGAACTAAGAACAAGTGTCACAAAAACCTGGAGAGAAAAGAATATCCAAGAGAAGATGGTAATCAGCAGCGTCAAATGCAATATGCCAAAATATGTTATATTAGGGAATATCTTGGGATCAATCAAAGTTCTGCAAACTTACTAAATCCACTCTATCTCTTTCTCTTATTCAATAATGGGTCCAGAATTGGGAGAACTTGGATAAGAAATGAACAGGATGAGAATATTTGAAGGGTTGTACTGCATCCCTGGAGAAATTACCCATGTAGTTGGATACCTTGAAGTACTGAAGTATATGAAATACCAGTTTTATGCTGTCAATTGTTGTTGGGTTCTTTTCACTACTCTTCATGACCCCATGTGGAGTTTTTTGGTTTAGATACTGGAGTAGTTTGCCATTTTCTTCTTTAGCATTTTATGTTGAAAGTATTTTCTTTCCTTCGTGTATGTATGTGTGTGTATATATATGTGCATGTGTGTGTGTGTACATTAAATGTATTTGTAATGCATACAGGCAACACCTATTTCATGTTCTTTTTGACTTAACAAAAGTGAATATTAATGTATGACATGAATACATTCAATTCTGATATAGTCTCTTCACCTAGAGGTCAGATGCAGATGTTTTTTTTTAATTGCAAAGAGCATTTTGGACACTATAGTTCAATCTTAAGCCACTAACTTTGTATCACAAGCTGTTTTTTCAAGATTAAAAGATATTGTATAAACACTTGATTCATTTGGAGGGGGACATTTAATTAGTTTCTTTGTTTCAATAAAATCAATATATTTCATCATTCATCTTCCATTTCTAAGAAGATACATGCACTGAATTTTGTAGTTTCCTGTACTGGTTCATCATACCATGAAATGTGACTATTCTGTATTCAGACTTGAGCATTATTAATTTTTTCTCAATGAAGAGACAGCCTGGTGTAATAGAAAAAACGATGGTTCTTTCTGGTTCCAAATCCTGCCACTGACACTTAGTAACTCTGTGATCCTAGGCAAGTCAGTCTTGCCTCAATTTCTCTGAGCTTTAATTTTCTTATTGGCAAAATGGGCATAAAAATTCTTAGAGTACCACCTTTTTTAGCTGATGTAAGGCTGAAAACTAAATAATTCACATTAAAAAGTATCTTATTACAAGGGAAATTCTGGGCTTATGTTTATAGGGTTTAGAGCTGCACTGGATCATCTGTTGTTCAGTCATTTCAGTCACATCCAATTCTTCCTGATCTATTGTGGATTTTCTTGACAAAGGTACTGGAGAGGGGACAGCTAAGTGGTTCAGTGGATTGAGAGCCAGGTCTAGAGATGAGAGGTGCTAGATTCAAATCTTGCCTCATATACTTTCTAGCTATATGTGTAAGGATGGGTTTTTGTGCAGAAGAGATGGACCCCATCCTTACATATGACCCTGGGCAAGTCATTTAAACCCCCGTTGCCTATCCCTTACCATTCTTCTGCCTTGTAACCAATAATTAGTATGGATTCTAAGACAGAAGGTAAGGGTTTAAAAAAAAAAAAGATACTGGAGCGGTTTGCCATTTTCTTTTCCAGCTCATTTTACAGATGAGAAAATGGAGACAAACAGGGTTAAGTGACTTGCCAGCGTTATTCATCTGGAAAGTGTCTGAGGCTGGATTTGAATTCAGGCTGGAAGATGAGAAAGGGGACCAGTTACCTCTCCTACCCCTCATGAGAAAGGGTGGATTGAGAGAGAGAGAGAGAGACAGAGAGAGAGACACAGAGAGAGAGAGAGACAGAGACAGAGAGAAAGCTACTTGCCACATATTGAGAGGAAAAGAAAGGCAGAGGGCGGTTCATTCCCTTTTTAAGGTGCACTGAGTCATTACCTCTTCCTGCTTCAAGGCCAATATAGAGAGGGTTTCTTAAAACACAAAGTTTTTCAGTGCCAAGCCACAGGAATCCTCAGAAGTTACAAAGAGAGTCCTGTCTGAATGCTTCCTTTGGCACACATTTGCTTTGTTAGATTTCTCTCTCAGAACAAATGAATTATTTCACCTCTTTAAAGCAGTCCTTAAAAGAGCAAGGAAAATCTTTATTACTTTGTATTGTTAAATACAGTATAAATTCCTGCTCTCTTTGCCTCAGAACTGTTTCCTCATCACTTTGCAAAGAGATAGAGCCTGGGACCAATTCTTGTAATTGTTGGGAATTTAATATCTTCTGATGCAAGCTAAGACCTAATTTTTGATATCTCTGAGAAGGGGGAGAGAATAGAAAGAGGACAAGCTAAATAACTACATGAAGCCCTCTTTTTTTTTATCTATCTATCTATCTATCTATCTATCTATCTATCTATCTATCTATCTATCTATCTATCTATCTATCTATCTATCTGGTGTCACTCTGTACTATGTGCTCAACACTATAAAAAAACCTCTGCAAGAAAACAAAAGAGAATATGTTTTTTGTTGCGTTGTTTTTTTTTTAATCCTTACCAATACTGTGTATTAGCTACAAGGCAGAAGAGTGGTAAGGGCTAGGCCAAGGGTCGGCAACATATGGCTCTTGAGCCATATCTGGCTCTTTTGAGGCCAGATATGGCTCTTTCTGCAGGAGCCATAAAGTCAATTTTTTTCAGGCGCCGTTACAGAGGCGCACACTGTGAGCACTGTACGGCTCTCACGGAATGACATTTTAAAAAATGTGGCGTTTATGACTCTCATGGCCAAAAAGAATGCTGACCCCTGGGCTAGGCAATGGGGGTTAAGTGACTTTCCCAGGGTCACACAGCTAGGAAGTGCCTGAGGCCAGATTTGAACCTAGGACCTCCTGTCTCTAGGCCTGGCTCTCCATCCTCTGAGCCACCCAGCTGCCCCCAAGAATATATTTTATACTTTTCATGCCATTGAACAAATAGCTTGGCCAGGAATAGGATAGGATATTAAGATAGGAATTAAAAACTTTACCTGTTGATCTATATTTCAAAAAATGTTAGCATTATAGTTTGTTCTTATAATATCCTCTTGAGTGAATTCATTTAAAAGGCATTTTACTGTTCTTACTAACCTACAGAAAGTAATTTTGCTTTGAGCTGTCCGAATGAAAAAATGGTGTGCTTTTCTTCCTCACCTTATTAAAATTTTTTTCTCAGATGCTCATACCACTTCTCTTCTCCTTTAAAAACAAGATTCATTTCCTTAAAAGAGAAACCATAGCATGATTCCATTGCTTTGTTCATCATTTTCAGCAGTTCCTTACTGCTTATCTTATGCTCACATTCAAGGCCTATCACAATCTGCCCCCCACCTGTCTTTTTAGCTTTATCTCCCAACTCCTAAAGAACAATGCTAATTTCCCTGAACATGCATTGTATTTCCCCACCCCCATAACGTTACTAACTCCTTTCCCAAGTAGGGAAGGTTGATCTGGTCTGCCATGGTTTACCTTTCCATTTGTTAAGAGAAACAGCAGCAGTAACAGGACAACTCTTCCCCACCTTTTCCCAAAGCAGAGCCTATTCCACAAGAAATTACATTTTTGGCTTTGCTAATCAGTTCTGGATGTTTCTTTGCCTAAGGCCAGAAACTAGGAGTAGGGATTTATTATCATTAACATACCTGCAATTCTTGTTCCCTAAAAGGAAGCCATGAATATATATGGTTTGTTTGGATCTGAGATCCTTAGTCAGGTAAAACTCCCACTGGTTTGGCTGAAGTCTCTGGGACTTTTGCCCAAGTTAGGCTGCTGCATCCAGGCCCAAAGGAAACTCAGGAAGTATTCTCCCATTGACTCTGCTTTGCATTGACTGTTTCCCATTGACAAACTCTAGGAAGTTTGTTTAATCTCTCTGTAAAAATCTAAGTTTTGTTTGGTTTTGAATTGAGTTTTGCATAACACACAGGGCTGTCTCATATATACCATGATTTAATATTGTGTGGGTCTTCTGTGTGTGTTTGGATAAAAGAGCCGCTATCATGGGGAATTCTTAAGCGATAGAAAATAAATTGAAATAAAGATTATTATTAAAGGTTGAGAGAAAAAGCTCCATCGTTTTCCAGTTGGAGACCCGAGTTCATTGTGGATAGGAAAACCCCTGGAAGGAGCGGCTCTATGGTCCTGAATGTGGATCTGGAATGGCTCTGAGAGCTTGTTAGTTATCTGGGACGTTGAAAGGTTAATTTGTCTGTGTATCACACTGCCAGAATATCAGTGACGAAGCCTGACCTTTAACGAACATAGTATTAAAAGATCAGGAACAACCGCATGTTGGAACACTTTTTTCAGTCCCCAACACCGTGTCCCTCTCCCTGGGGTTCAGTTAAGAGGTCCAGGTACCGTGATGTGCCGTTTTCGGGGCCCCGGTGGATCGCTCGCTGTGGGCAGGGGACCAGGGAACCATCAGCCGCAAAAAACCAAGACTCAAAGAAAGACCCGGCTTCCTGGCTCCGGAACCCTAACGCTGGGGGCGCGAAGCAGGGGTTGGGCGGGGCGAGAAAGAGGACCCGGGCAGCGGCGGAAGGGCTGGGGCGTTCGAAGAGTGGGTGGGGCCTGCAGATGACTAGGCAGCGCTTTCGGGAAATTTCCACTCCCGGAGGCAGCTCCCCCCGCCGCCCGCCCTCCCTTTCTCTCCAAGTTCATGTGACCAGTGACTTCATCGGCACCGCCTTCTTGCGCCTGGCGGGCTGAGGGCGGGGAAGCGAGCATGCGCAGAACCTACGTTAGAAAAGGGTGGAACTTTGGGGCCCTTTGCCGCAGCTGTCTCCCGCTGCAGTCGGCGGGGCAGCGCCTGCCCTCGGAGAAGCTGCCTGGCTCTCTGCTGCCATGCGCGCCAGCTCCTGAGGAAGAGAGCACGTGATAGGGAAACCCCTGTGGGACCTCCAAGGTCGGGTGGAGATCGTCCCTCCTGAGCGGGGGAAAGGTCGCAGATCTTAAGAGATCCTGGGGCTGGGAGGTGGCGGCTGAGCCAAAGGACCTTTGAAAGGACCTGTGCTGCGGCATTTCCGGCCCCCGAGATAACCGAGCTTCTTGAGTTGTCTGTATCCGGCCAGGCTTGCCGCCCAAGAGAGGTGGGGCTTGGGCGAGAATACGGACATACCGGAAGAAGCAGGAGGTTCTTCTCGGAGTGTTTCGTAGTATGTTTCGGAACGCCTTGAACCGGAGGATTTACAAAAGACGGTTAAATTCCCAGTCACAGCCCACCACCTCCCCCAGTTGAAATAGGAGCTTTGACTCAAAAAAATTGATTCAAAGTTTGTTTCCAAACATGCCTTTTAAATTTAATGAGCGTAATTAATTCCTCTAACCTCCTACACTGAACATGATCATCTTCCAGGAAAACTACAAATTGTTTTTTTCTTCCCTTATTCTACTACCGAAGTCCTGAAATATAGTTCTTTAAACATAACTTTCTCTAGAAAATAAAGAGCATTCCTAAATAGTTATTTCTTGGATAGCCAATGGTCTGCTGGTTTGTTGTTATCCTTTAAATTCTGTCTTCTCCAGCCTTTTTCTGGGTCTTCTATTGCCACTGTGAGGAAAGACTCAGATCTGGCTTTCCTAGAATGTGCCTCCTTTTCGACATTAAGGAGAGAGTCAGTTAAATTCCTTTGGGAGACCTTCCATTAAACATTACCAAATAGGTTTCAGCATTGTCCCAGGCCTGGGGGCACAGAAATGAAAAACCACCGTTCCTTCCTTTAAGGACCTTACTAATGGGACACCCACACGTATATATGACCTATATATATATATGTATACAAAAAGTATACATGTTAGTTGTTAATATAAATACTCAAAGGCTTGTAGATTTCAAAGGTCCTTAGGCTCAGCCCGCTACCTCCCTGCCCCAGGATCTCATAAATAGTCTAACAGAGGAAGTGAAAGGAAAAGACTATTAAATCCAGGGCAGCATTTATAACATATTATGATAATACATAATAATAATTAGATGCCCTTTGGCCTTATACCACTTAAATCTTGCCAAACCTCAGCCTAGAGTTTTCACCACCACCTGGCTCTCCTACTCACTGTCTGCTGAACAGGTACTAGAGGAAATCATGTAACTGTGTTGACTGGACACATTAAAAGTACATGTTATCCAACTTCAACTATGTCCTCATTGCAGCAAGGCAATTTTTTTTATTCCTTCTTAATTGATTCACTATCTCCTTCCCACAGAAGCTATCCCACATCTTTTTGCCTAAAGCTGTTGCTTTTCCATTATCACCTCATCTCTTTTACTTTACTGAAAAAACAGACCATTCCACAAGCCCTTTTTTCTCTCTCTTCATCTCAAAACTCCTTGATAGCATATACAACTCTATTTCCAGTAGTCTCTCATAAAGAGTTGGCCCTTTTTGCTAAGGCCAATTCCTTTATGTGTGCCTTGCCTTCTCATGAGGAGAGATTCATGAAGTTCACAGATTCAAGATCAACTTTTTTTTTTTTTTTTTTTTTTAAAATTTTAAACCCTTAACTTCTGTGTATTGACTTATAGGTGGAAGAGTGGTAAGGGTGGGCAATGGGGGTCAAGTGACTTGCCCAGGGTCACACAGCTGGGAAGTGTCTGAGGCGGGATTTGAACCTAGGACCTCCTGTCTCTAGGCCTGGCTCTCGATCCACTGAGCTACCCAGCTGCCCTCAAGATCAACTTTTGTAAAAAATTGAAAGGAAGAAATATTTTGTAAATACCAAAATCTAGGTATATCAGCTCTGTAAAATCTGGGAAATTGAAGTAATATCCCTCTGAGCAGGAGAAACTAGGACAGCTCTTGCTCTCAAAGACAGCCTTCATACAAACTTTCAGTAGAAGCAAAAACTGATATCCATAATGCCCTCCCAAAGTGTTTCCAGGGAGGTGTTGCCAGTGATGCCAGCAGGCGGCATGCCAGGTGACATTATGGGACATTTAGTCTATCAATCAGATTTGATATGTAATGTCACCTTTAGGGTACCCTGACCCCAGGCAAATAATTTTTGGAGAAAGAAGATTGTTTATATAAACAATTTAATTTTAAAATATATTAAAAATTCATGAACCCATGCAAGATATAATAATTTATCAATGATTTAGAATTAATAACTTACAATGTACATCTTTTCATTAAAATTATTGTGAAATTAAACTGTATACTGAACTGTACCGAGCCAAAATGATACTAAATTTGGATTATTATTGTAGCCCACATAACCATTGGTTATAATTTGTAATAATGTAAATTAAAACTTGTATTAATTAATCCTATTATTAATTATATTGTATTAATCATATTCAACAAATTCCTTGTCCATATGGCAATAGGGCAGCGAGGTGGCACAATGGATTGAGTGTCAAGATTGAGAGTTAGGAAATTCTGAGTTCAAATGTGACCTCAAAAACTAGCTTGTGTGACTTTGGGTGAGTCATTTAACCTTTGCTTCAGTTTCCTTATCTGTAAAATAAGGGTAATAAGAACACTAGGATTATTAAGGTCCTGGGGTTATCATGAGGATGAAGTAAGATAATAATTGTAAAATGATTAGCCTAACACCTGACACATAGTATTTGTTGTTATTCTTGTTAAGTGCTATGTAAATATTAGCTATTAATATTATTAGTTTCCTAATTGGTTTCCCTTTATCCAGCTCTTCCTTTCTATAATCCATCCTACATATAGTTGTGAAATTGATATTTCTAAGGTACAGGCCTGACTATATCATTCCTTTGCTCAAGAAGATTCAGTGTCTTTCCATTGCCATTTGGATCATATATAAAATCTATTTGGCATTTGAAAGACTATTACAATTTGATTCTAGTCTATCTGGGCTAATTACATGTTACTTTTCCCCATGCCCCAGTAATACATGTTGTTCATCATTCATGATATTCCATTTCTTTTATTTGTGTCTTTGTACAAACTGAAAAGACAATTTTATGCCTGGGATTCTCTTCCTCCTGGTCTCTGTCTCTTAAACCCTTATTATCCTACAAGCCACTGCTTATATGCCATCTCCTTCAAAAGGCCTTCTCTGATTAGCCTAGTTGTAAGCCTCATACCAAACCACTGTGTATATACCTTATATATAACTTATATTTACTCCTCTGTAAACACATTTTATAATTTGATATGATTTGTTTCTTGATCACTCAGGGAGTCCCTAGCTTCCACTTGCCCAATTCTAATTTTTACAAAATGATTGTCTTCAATAAGCTTTTGTACCTCTTTTCCCACTTGGCCTATTCTGCTTTTTAAGGAATTTTTTGTTTCATTGACTCTTTCTCTTTTATCATTAGGTCAGTTCTGTTTGTTAAGATGTTATTTTCTTCATTATTTTTGGGGGCCTCTTTTGCCAAACTCTTAATTCCCTCTTTAAAAAAAATCATCATCTTCTATCTTAAAATGTTAAGTATTAATTCTTTTTTTTTTTTTTTAAACCCTTAACTTCCGTCTTAGAGTCAATACTGTGTATTGGTTCCAAGGCAGAAGAGTGGTAAGGGTAGGCAATGGGGGTCAAGTGACTTGCCCAGGGTCACACAGCTGGGAAGTGCCTGAGGCCAGATTTGAACCTAGGACCTCCTATCTCTAGGCCTGGCTCTCAATCCACTGAACTACCCAGCTGCCCCCTTTAAGTATTAATTCTAAAGTAGAAAAGCAGTAAGGACTAGGCAATTGGGATTAAGTTACTTGGCCAGGGTCACACAAGTAGGAAGTGTCTAAGGCTAGATTTGAACCCAGGTTCTCCCAGTTCCAGGCTCAGTACTCTGTCTACTGTGCAAGCCAGTTCCCCCTTTCATTTCTTGTACCCCTCTCATTTCTTTTCCCAATTTTTCTTCTATCATTCATCTCTTTTTTTTTTACATACCTAGGAATTCTTATTAGTTTGGGTCAAATTAGCATTTTTCCTTAAGTCTTCGTAGCTGTTTTCAAAATTTTTTTCTTTTGAGTTTATGTCTTGGTCTTCTCTGCCAATGTAGTAGCTTTTTTAGGGTCAAGTTCTTTTTTTGTTTGCACATTTTCCCAAACTATTTCTTGAATTTGAACTTTATGTTAAAGTTGGGATTTGCTTACCCGAGGTAAGATACCCCTAAGCTTCGGGGTTTTTTTGTGCTGCTGTCTTAAAATTTTTGGGGGGTTGCAATTTTTTGGTGCTTCCAAAGTGATGTCATCCTGGGAGATGTCACTACTCTTTTGGTCTGTACTCTGGTCTTCATCCTGGAAGTATCCCTGGTCCTTAGCAGGTACTTTATCTCTGAACTACAGGCAGGGATCCTGCTCCCTTGTGACTAGCACCCAGTACTTTTCTCCACCCAGAAACTTCAATCCAGAACTGCATATGGACAATAGAGTTGCCAATCAGTGCCAGTGGTACTCAGTGCTAGTATAGAGTTCCCTGTAATTTCTTTCTGGCTAGTTTTCAGACCTCTTTATTGTTTCTGTGCTGAGAATTCCTGAAACTGCTGCTGGTGCTCCTTCTGCTATGTGTGTTGGTTCTGGACAGCCTTCTACCCCAGTATCATAAACTTTTCCTGCTGACCTCCTAAGTTTTCTTAGCCCAGAAAATGTCTCATTCTGACTTTTTGTTGATTGCTTCCCCCAAATCTGATATGAAGTGTTTTAAAATTTATTTGGAGGAGAATGTTGAGAGAGTTCATCTGGGTTGCCTCTAATCCACCATCTTGGCTCCCTCTTCTCTCTTGGACACATCTTAAACTTGTCTTGTCCAAAATAGAACTCATTTTTCCCCTCCCCCAAACCCAGAACTCTTCCCAACCTCCCTATTTTTGTCAAAAGCAGCACCACTCTTCCTATCAAGCAAGCTCATAGCTTTATTATTTTCAACTCTTCACTCACTCAACCTGCATATCTATTCTGTTCTGAAACCTTGCCATTTCTATCTTTATGACATTCCTTGCTTTCAATCCCTCTCTACTCACACAGCTACCACCTTGTTTATTCCTCATTACCTCTTAATCAGACTATTGTAATACATTCTTAATTCATTTACTTGCCTCAAATATCTCTTCAATCAATCAATCAATCAATCAATAACCATCCAATGTCTATTATGTGCCAGGCATAGTGCTAAATACTGGGATTACCAAAAGATGCAAAATATAGTTCCTGCCCTCACGGACTTTACAGTCTAACAGGGAAGAAGATATGCAAAGAAATATAGACAAAGCAAGCTACATGTAAGATAATTAGTATATACATAATAGAGGAAAGCACCCGAATTAAGAGTTTGTGAAAGATGGTATTTTAGTTGGAGCTTAAAGGAAGACAGAGAAGTCAGTAGGTAGAGTTGAAAGGGAAGAGCATTTTAGACATGGAGGACAGCAAGAGAAAATACCTGGAGCCAAGAGATAGAGTGTCTTTTTTTGGGAAGAGTGGAAAGGTAGGTGGGACCAGGTTATAAAGGACCTTAAATGACAGAGCATTTTGTATGATCCTGAAGGCATTAGGAAGTCACGGGAGTTCATTAAATAGGAAGATGTCATGATCTGACCTATGTTTGAGGAAAATAATTAGGGGCTGAATGGAAGGTGTGTTGGAATGTTGAGAAACGTGAAACTGGCTCACCCACCAGCAAGATATTGTAGTGGTGTAGGTGTGAAGTTATGAGAACTTGCACTCCAGCCGTGACAGTGTCAGATGAGAAAAGAGAGAAAATTTGAGATGCAGTGGTGAAAACGACAGATGTTGGCAACATTGGATATAAGAAGTGGGAAATAGGGAGTAGTTTAGGATAACTCCTGGGTCATGAGCCTACGGGACTGGAAGAATGGTGTTGTTTTGTCCTTTAGAGTAACAGGGAAGATAGGATGGCGATAAAGGAGGAGTTAGGGAGATAAATTATGAATTCTGCTTAGGACATGTTGAGTTTAAGATGGACATGTAGCTTGAGATATCTGAAAGGCATCTGGAGATGAAAGATGGGAGATCAGCAGAGAGTTTGAGTTGGATGGGTAGATCTGAGAATTATCTGTACAGGGATGGTAATTAAATCTAGGAGAGTTGATGAAATCACCAAGAGAAGAAGGAAGAAGAGAAAAGGGCCCAGGATATAACCCTGAAAGATACCTATAGTTAAAAGACATGATATGTATGAGAATCCAGCAAAGGAGAGGTGGGAGGAGTTGTTAGATTGGTAGGAGAACTATGAGAGAGTGGTGTCCTAAAAAAAAGATCATCAAAGAGGAGTGATCTTTGTTCTAGTCCTTTCTCCACAGAGCTACCAGTCATATCATTCCTCTGTACAATCAACTAAATTGGTTCTCTATTACTCCTAAGATAAAATTTCTTTAGCTTTTAAAGGCCTTCACAACTTGTTCCCAATCTATCTTTCTGGCCACAGTGGACACTTTCACTGTTTCTCACAACATTCAGTCTACCTTTTCTTTGCCTGTTCACTGGTAATTCCTTAAAGACTAAAATGCTCTCCTTTAACTTGTCTTCATAGAAGGCTTTTCTTCTTTTAAGATTCAACTTAAGCTTCATTTACACAAGTAGGCATATCTTATCTGTCTATTCTTACTTCTCCCAAGACTTCCCTTTAGGGAAGGTAACACTGTCACCTCAAGGAATAGTCCTTTAGTCCAATTTTAGTTAAAGAAAAAATAAAAATAAAAGCTTTACCTGTCATAAGTGTGATAATGAGATTAAATCTACCTTGCCCATTCTCAAAACTAATCACTAAAAGTGTAAACAACTCCACTTAATTCACAAGTTGGGAGGTCTGTGACCCACATGTGCTAGAGTGAATGATGAGTCAGAATTTACTGACTGCCTCCTGGGCAGTGCTAAGAAAAGCATCTGTTGTGGTTGAATAGTAAACTAAGAGGAAGGCACAAGAAGTGATGCAAAAGAAGCCCCTTTAAAAGAGAGTGACAACTTCTTGTAGCTTCTTCTTGTTTGTGACTTGGACCTGGAGGAGCACTGGACCTGGGACTCTGAGACCTTGGTGAGACCGTTCTGAAATCTTTCCCTTAGAACTACATGTGGTGAGTGAAGAAGGCTGACTACTTTAGCCTCCAGAGGGACCCTTGATTTGGAGAAGTCCTTGTGACTAAATCCCTTGTTAATTGACTTTTAGGCTCTCTGGCTGGGCCTCTGGAGCCCTGCTGGAGTAAAGCCCAGACTTGAATGCAAATCTAGTTCATTAAGTTAGATCTTTTACTCTACCCTCTTCTCATCTCTCTACTTCCACTCTCTCCTATATTTTGTAAATAAATTACTAAAATAATTTGGAGATTGATAATTATTCAATTCCCTGGCGACCAAACCTTTTAATATCCATCTAACCAAGACCCCTTTTTACTCCTTACATACGACAGGCTTTATCACAGATGCTCTCAGTCCTTTGGATGGGACAGTATTACAGAAAAAAAAGAACACTGGGGTGGAATTTAGGAGATCTGAATTCTAATGCCAGTTTTGCCACTAACTGGAGAAGAACACGGGGCCTCACTTTAAGCTTACACTGGCCAGGGGCACTGCAGATTGCCTTGCAGTGGGACTTGAGGCCTCACTGCAGGCTTGCCCTAGGGCTTGGAAATTTGAGGGGTGGACTTGGTGATTTTCTGATGTTGGATTATGCAGGGTCTTGGGGTCTTGACTGACTTGGGTTCAGACTCTTGACTAGTAGGGGTGGGGTAGAGGGCTTGCTCTTGGCTTGCACCAGTACTCCTTTGCGTAGGCTTATTAAAGACTGTGTTCCCTTTTCACTCCAATGAAAGAAACCCTTTCTGCTTACCTTCCAAGTTGTTTTTTGCAGAAAAATTGCTTCACTTGATTCTCTTATTGGTTCTATCACTCCAGTTTTTGTTTCAAAGTATTATTTTAAGGTCATTTGGGGAGGATTCTTGGAGAGGTTCAAATTTTCATACTTGTACTCTGTCATTTTGGCTCTGCCTCCAAAATGCTTTGATTCTAAATCATATTTTGAATGCATTAGAGAACTACTTAAAGATATTCTTAGTAAATCCTTCCATAAAAGGAATATTCACATCCTAATATAGCTTTTGTAAACTTGAATATTTATACAATAGTTTAACTTAAAACATTGTGATGAAACTGTTATATTTCAACATAACTCACTTTAAATATTTAGCTGTTATCCACATTCTTTCATCAAATATTTATTGTCTCTTATGTGATATATATAGTTTACATTCCATGAAAAGATCAGCCAATTAGAGGCACCATACAAAGGTTTCTCACCCAAAAATGAGATCCATTTCCTTTTTAAGTTGGCCATGATCCACAGTGTGAGTGCACATGATTTTCAACAAGTAGCAGCTTTCGAAAACAGTAGTACAGCAGCTAATGTACATTCAAAGAAGTACCAAAATCTCCACCAAATCATAAGAGCACATTTAATGTCAATAGCAAACAAACCAGCTATCATTAGGCTTCACATGAGTCTCTATAGCCATTTGCTGTGTGATATTTAAAAAACCTATGAAGCTCATGGATAAATGTCACAAGTTCTCCAGATCTAGCCAGTCTTTCAACCTTGTTGAAGATATTTCTATCAAAATCTATTACTACCATAATTCCAAAATGTGGCAGGAGAAACCAGAAAAAAAAACCAACCCTCTGTACTGCTGATGAAAACCTTTGGGTCTAAAATGTCGTCAAGAAGCTAGATCATTCTAGTAGAAGGATAGAGTAAGCTGAAGAGTTACAAATATAAAACCCATCCAGGAGCCAATTAGGCTTCATGGGAAAATTCTCCCTCTAGGAGCCATCCAGGGGTTACCAAACCCCCTGGGAAATCCTTCCCACCTTCCAGATGAGATTATAACCCATCACAGGGTAACTAAGACCCTTGGGAAACTCCCCTTCTCTGGTATGAGACTGTAATAGCCATAAAAGGCATGTGTTTATATGTCCCATCCATTGCAATGTGAAGATGAGGAATACATTAGTGAAAATCACTTCTGATATCTCATCCATTACATTTTTATAAATGAGCAGGTAGGGAATACAATAGTGCAATTACACTGCACTTCAACTACTAAATGGACCCTTACCTCTTGTTACAAAGAACTCAAAGGTAGGCAAATGATCAGTCAGATGTAGTGGTGCTACTAGATATCTAAAAATCACTTCTGAAGACCCCTTAGAATCAAATTGAGATTTTTGGCTCATTAAATTCTCCAAAGGTTATATACAGATTGTAACTGGTTTGATGGAGTCCATCCATCATCATCTATGTGACAATTAATAAAGGCAAAAAGGAACAAAAGGCTTTGATGGATCTGGTGACAATTCATTGTGATAGCATTCATAAGGACCTATGGTTTACCACAGAAAAGGGTTTGTCCAAGTTGTTTACAATGGTATTTTCTCCAGTCCAGTTGTAGGGGAAGGGTACAAATAAAGACAGTGTAACAGAATATAAAGCTAATTGTCAAAACACTTAGGTAGGAGCAGGGGTTCTAAACTCTAGACTTCTGGTCACCAACAATGTAAGATTTAAATTAATATCTAATAATTCCAATTATCATATTTATAAGATTTATGAGTAATCCCTTGAAGTAGAAGAAATACAAGAACAAAAGTGAAAGCCCAAGTAAAGCCACAAGAGAAACATTCTCCTGCCTGGCACTCACCCAACTCCTACAGCCATGTTTCCTCGGAGAAGAGAGAGAGGGCCAAGCTACACTCACAACTCTATTTCCAAAACATAAGGACATAACGTGAGAACGAAGATGGGAAGCTGGGAAAGAGAGTTTTGGGGAGCAAATACTAATTACACAGAAGAAAGGGCAAGACTAGGGGAGGAAATCAAAATGGGGAATACACAGGTGTCAATCATAACTCTGAATGTAAATGAGATGAACTCACCCATAAAATGGAAGCAAATAGCAGAGTGGATTAGAAACCAAATTCCTACCATATGTTGTCTACAAGAAACACACCTGAGGCAGGTAGGCACACATAGGGTAAACGTAAGAGGCTAGAGCAAAATTTATTGGGCAACAACTGAGAAAAAGAAGGCAGGAGTTGCAATCCTGATATCAGACAAAGCCAAAATAAAAATAGATCTCATTAAAAGATAGGGAAGGTTATTACATGCTAATAAAAGGCAGTATAGACAATGAAGAAATAGCAGTATTCAACATGTACCAAATGATATAGCATCCAGATTTTTAAAGGAGAAACTATTGCAGCTTAAAGAGGAAATAGAAAGTAAAACTATGGTAGTGGGGACCTGTGTCGTTTAAAAATATGCTAAGCCCTGGGAGACTATGTCTCCCAGGACTCCCTGCCACAACTTCCCCCAACACCTCCTACTTCCTTCGTGGGAGATGTTGGAGAAAGTATTATAGAGAGAGTTTTGGCGCCTTTTCACTCTCTCTACCCTGGACCCTGCAGAATCTCTTAGCTCTCTTGACCCTGGAGACTCTCTTGGTCCTAAGCTCTTTCTCTTGGAGCCTCTTTCTGAAATCTACCTCCTACCTTCCCTAGATTTTCCCTTTCCTAACTAAATAAAAACCTAGCTATTCTACAATCAGTGCTACCTGATCTTTATTGAGCTCTGAAGAGCTCTGGTCAATTTACCCTCCTGGGCTTAGGGGCTACCCCATCTTCCCTACCTTCCTTTCCCTTTCTACCCTTCCTTTTGCTATCCTACCTACCTTTCCTCCTTTCACCCCACCTCACAGACCTGAACCTTCCTCTATCAGATCTAGATAAATCAAATCAAAAAATAAATAACAAGGAGGTAAGAGATGTGAATGAAATCTTAGAAAAATTAGAGTTAATAGATATATGAAGAAAAATAAATAGGGACAAAAAGGAATACACCTTCTTTTTGGTAGCATGTGGTACATTCACAAAGACTGACCATGACCAGGGCATAAAAGCATTGTGAACAAATGCAAAAAAGCAGAAATAATAAATGCTACCTTTTCAGATCACAAAAGCAATAAAATTATAATTAGTAAGGGTGCACAGAGAGGTGTAATGTAGAGGGGCTAGCTGCAGAGCAGGAGAGGAGTGGAGGATGGAATTAGACCAATTCCAGAGGCTTTATGCTAGGATACAGGGTATGAATGTAACAGGGATCCTGCACCCAAGCTGGCAGAGAGATAGTTGAAACTCTCCCTCACCAGCAAAGCCAAGCCCCTTTAAGCTCAGGATTCTATGGCCCTGCCCTGAGGAAGGAAGTAATCCTATTGGTGAAATGATGGGGTCAAATAGGAAGGAGAAATGGCACTTCCTGAACCCAGAAGCTTAATGGAGTTGGTAGCTGTAGCCTTTGGAATTTTCAGACAGTTGCTCTTACTTAGCCTATGTTTAAAGTAAGGCAAAGACTTCAAGTTCTTAGGTTAAAGGTTTAAGGGATTTATTTGGTGAAAAATGTATTAGGTAAATGGTATTGGAGAGAGGGTAAGGTAATCTAAGATCTTAAGTCAGCTAACTAGTCTTGAAACGCTAAAAGGTCTTCTTATGGAGCAGAGGATAAGAATGCCTTGTGGGCAGACTTAACTCTGATAATGCTTGGCTGCTGACCCAGGACTGACAAGCCCTGGGCCAGTTGGTTGAAATATATTCTTGCTCCTTAAGTGATTGTTGGGTTTGCCAATGAGTTGTTGATATTTGGCCAGCAATGATAGATAAGCCTACCTGCCTAAGAAATCTAAACCCATGTTCCTTCTCCCTCCTCCTGGAGTCCAACCCCCAAAGAAATAAAAGGAGAAATGAAGTCAGGGGTGTGGGACCCTTCTTATATATCCACACTTCAACTGTCAAGCCTGACACCAGCCCATGTCTCATGCCAGGTTCTGTGTTCTAACTGGGCAACTGCTAGCTTGCACCCATGAAAACATGGCTGCAAGATTTACACACTACAGAGGCAAATCAAAAATTAATTGGGGGGGCAGGTGGGTAGCTCAGTGGAGTGAGAGTCAGGCCTAGAGACAGGAGGTCCTAGGTTCAAACCCGGCCTCAGCCACTTTCCAGCTGTGTGACCCTGGGCAAGTCACTTGACCCCCATTGCCCACCCTTACCAACCTTCCACCTATGAGACAATACACCGAAGTACAAGGGTTTAAAAAAAAAATTAATTGGAAAACTAAATAATATGATTCTCCATAATTGGTTAGTTAAAGAACAAATCATAGAAACAATTAATAAATAAATTGAAGAGAATGACAATGAGGAGACATTATATCAAAATATATGGGATGTAGCCAAAATAATACTCATGGGAAAATGTATACCCTGAGTGCATATATCAACAAATCAGAGAGCAAAGAGGTCAATGAATTGGACATGCAAATTAAAAAACTAGAAAGAAAACAAATTAAACACACCCAGATAAAACTAAATTGGAAATCCTAAAAATCAAAGGAGAAATTAATAAAATTGGAAGTAAAATAACTATTGAATTAATAAATAAGACTAGGAGTTGGTACTTTGAAAAAACAAATAAAATAGATAAAGTACTGGTTAATCTAGTAAAAAAAAGGAAAGAAGAAAATCAAATTAACGGTATCAAAGATGAAAAGGGTGACCTCACCTCCAATGAAGAGGAAATTAAGATAATTATTAAGGACTATTTCCCCCAATTATATGGCAATAAATATGACAATCAAGGAGATATGGATGAATATTTACAAAAATATAAATTACCTAGATTAACAGAAGAAGAAATAGAATACTTAAATAATCCCATATCAGAAAAAAGAAATTGAACAAACCATCAAAGAACTCCCTAAGAAAGAATTCCCAGGGCCAGATGGATTCACAAATGAATTCTATCAAACATTCAAAGAACAACTAATCCCAATACTATACAAACTATTCGACAAAATAAGCAAAGAGGGAGTTTTACCAAATTTCTTTTACGACACAAATATGGTACTGATTCCAAAGTCAAGCAGACCAAAAATGGAGAAAGAAAACTATAGGCCAATCTCCTTAATGAACATAGATGCAAAAATCTTAAATGGAATACTAGGAAAAAAACTCCACCAAATGATCATGAGAATTATTCACTATGATCAGGAGGGATTTATACCAGGAGAGCAAGAATGGTTTAATATTAGGAAAACCATCCATCTAATCAACCGTATCTACAACCAAACCAACAGAAATCACATGATTATCTCAATAGATGCAGAAAAAGCCTTTGACAAAATACAGCACCCATTCTTATTGAAAACACTAGAAATTATAGGAATAGAGGGGCCCTTCCTCAAAATAATAAACAGTATATATCTAAAACTATCAGCAAGTATCATATACAATGGGGACAAGTTAGAAGCCTTCCCAATAAAATCAGGAGTGAAGCAAGGATGCCCATTATCACCTCTATTATTTAACATTGAACTAGAAATGCTAGCAGTACCATTTGGAGAAGAAAAAGAAATTGAAGGGATTAAAATAGGCAATGAGGTGACTAAACTATCACTCTTTGCAGATGATATGATGGTCTACTTAAAGAATCCTAGAGAATCAACTAAAAAACTAGTGGAAATAATCAACAGCTCTAACAAAGACGCAGGATACAAAATAAACTGACATAAATCATCAGCATTTCTATATATTTCCAATAGAACTCAGCAGCAAGAGTTAGAAAGAGAAACTCCATTTAAAATCACTCTAGACAGTTTAAAATATTTATTTGTTAGACAGACACAGAAATTATATAAAGACAACTACAAAATAGTTTCCATACAATTAAAACTAGATCTAAATAATTGGGAAAACATTAATTACTCATGGGTAGGATGAGCTAACATAATAAAAAATATAATCCTACCCAAATTAATTAATAATTAATAATTTACCTACTCAGTGCCATACCTATTAAACTACCAAGAAACATTTTTATTGAATTAGAAAAAAATAATGACAAAGTTCATTTGGAAGAAGAAAAGAGCAAGAACATCAAGGGAAATAATGAAAAAAATGTGAAGGATGGGGGTCTAGTAGTACCAGATTTTAAACTGTACTATAAAGCAGTGGTCATCAAAACAATATGGTACTGGCTAAGAGACAAAAGGGAGGACCACTGGAATAGTTTTGAGGTAAATGCTCTCAGCAAGATAATATATGATAAACACAAAGATCCCAGCTTTTGGGACAAGAACCCACTGTTTGACAAAAACTGCTGGAAAAATTGCAGAGCGAAAGGAACAGAACCAGGAGAATGTTGTACACAGAAACTGATACACTATGGCACAATCAAATGTAATGGACTTCTCTACTAGCAGCGATGCAATGATCCAGGACAATTCTGAGGGAATTATTAGAAAGAATGCTATCATATCCAGAGAACTGTGGGAGTAGAAACACTGAAGAAAAACATTTCCTTGATTACATGGTTTGATGGGGATATGATTAGGGATGTAGACTCTAAATGATCACTCTACTTCAAACATTAATAATATGGAACTAGGTCTTGATTGATGATGCATGTGAAACCCAGTTGAATTGCTCATTGGCTATGGGGTGGAGGAGGGAGGAGGGAGGGGAAGGAGCATGAATCACTTAACCATGGCAAAACAGTCTAAATTAAATAAATAATCCAAACAAAGAAACAAATAAATAAAAATTTAAAAAAGATGTCTTTGTTGTGTGAAGAGTCTTTAATAATTGTGTTCTTATAATTCCTAGGTTTGTCTTGGCAGGGAGACTCCCAAGTATTTTATATTAACTTGAGAAGAATAATTCCATAAAAATTAGAACTGAGCAAATGGAAACTAATGACTCTATAAATAATCAGGAAACAATAAGACAAAATCAAAAGAATGAAAAAATAGAAGAAAATATGAAATATAACACTGGAAAAACAATTGACATGGAAAATAGACCCAGGAGAGACAATCTAAGAATCATCAAGATATCTAAAAGTTATGATGGAAAAAAGAGCCTGTACAAGAAGTCAACAGGAGAAACTGCCCTGATATTCTCAAGCAAAAAAAGGAAAGAGAAATGGAAAGAATCCACTATTTGCCTCCTGAAAAAGATCCTATTAAATTATCTCAGCACTATTATAGCAAAATTCAGAAATTCTCAGACCAAGGAAAAAGTCCTACAAACAGCTAGAAGGAAACAGTTTACATACCATGATGCCATAGTTAGGATTATACAAGACCAGGCTACTTTTACCTTAAGGGACCAGAAGTCATGGAATATTATATCCTGAAAGGCAAAGGATCTAGACCTACAACTGAGAATCACATGCGCAGCAAAACTAAGCATAACCTACTTACTTAAGGTACTTAAACTATTCAAAAGATAGAAATTACTTAAGAACTTTGTGACTATTAGGCCAGTAAGAGAGAGTAAACTCAGAAAGAAGGAAGGGAGTAAGCAGAATAGAATAGGTTCATATCCATGCCCATCCCCTTAAATCAAGAGACAGGAAAGAGCAACACACATGTAGAAGAGAAAAGGAAAGATAAAATGTGATAAATTAGCTCACATGAAGAAGCATCTAACAGTCAATACAGAGGATGAGGAAGTGGGAAGTAGGTGGGCAATGCTTGAACTTTAATCAGAATTAGCTCAAAGTGGGAGTGACACCTACACTCAGCAAGCTATATGAATTTAATTACCTACCTAACTCAAGGGAAAGGGGAATAAGAGAAATGAGATGGACAAAAAGGATAAACTGGACAATTCAGTAATCAGAAGAAAAACACTTGTGAACAGGAAAAGGCTGAAAGGAAAGATAGAGAGAAGGAAAAATAAGGAAAATAAGATGGAGGGAAACAAACAGTAATCAAAACTGTAAAGGTGAATGGAATGAACTTACTCATAAAATGGGAAAGTATAGCAGAGTGTATTTCAAACCAAAATCCCACAATATGCTATCTACAAGAAATAGATTTAAAGTAAGGTGATACACAGAATAAAAATTAAGGGCTAGAACCGAATCTATTATGCTTCACCAAAGTAAAAAAAGCAAGGGTAGCAATTATGATATTAGACAAAGCAAAAGTGTAAATCAATTTAATCAAAAGACAGAAGGAAGGAAATTAAATTGTAATAAAAGGTACAATAGACAATAAAACAATATTAATACCAAAAATATATACACCAAAGGGTATACCATCCAGATTTCTAAAGGTGAAGTTACATGAGTTATAGGAGTAAATAGACAGTAAAAATATAGTAGTGGAGGACCTCAACCTTCCCCTGGCAGAAGTATATAAATCCAATCAAAAGATAAAATAAGTAGTTAAGGAGCTAAATAAAACTTAAGAAAAGTTAGATATGACACTTCTGGTGAAAGCTGAATGGGAATAGAAAGGACTATACCTTTTTCTCAGTAGTATATGGCACCTTCACAAAATTAATCATATAATGGGACACAAAAACTTCACAGCCAAATGTGGAAAAGCAGAATTACAAACTGCTTCCTTCTCACATCATAATGCAATAAAAATTACATTCAACAAAGGGTAATAGAAAGACTAAAATGTAATTGGAAACTAAATAATCTTATCCTAAAGAATGAATGGGTCAAAGAACAAATCCTAGAAATAATAAGTAATTTCATTAATGAGAACAACAATGAGGAGGTAACATGCTAAAATTTATGGAATGCAGCCAAAGCTGTATTTAGGAGGAAATTTATATCCCTAAATGCTTATATCAATAGGATAAAGAAAGAGTAGATCAATGAGCATGCAACGACAAGAAAATCCTAACAAAAAGAAAAAGAAAAAAACCCCAAATTAAGTACTAAATTAGAAATCCTGAAAATTAAAAGAGAAATAAATGAAAATGAAAATAAAAAACCCATTGAATAAGAAAGCCAAGGAGTTGATCTTATGAAAAAAGATAAAGAAAATAGATAAATCATTGGTTAATTTGTTTTAAAAAAGGAAAGAATAAAACCAAATTAATAGTATCAAAACTGTGAAAAAGACAAAATCACAACCAATGTAAAAGAAATTAAAGCAATCACTGTGAGTTATTTTGGCCAACAACTTGCATAAACAAATCTGATACCTAAATGAAACAGAATACTTATGAAAAAAATAAGCTGTCAAATTAACAAAAGAGGAAACAGAATACTCAACCAACTCCATCACAGAAAAGGAAATTGAGCAAACCATCAAAGAATTTCCTAAGAAAAAGCTCTTCAGGCCAAATAGATTCAGAAGTGAATTCTATAAAATATTAAAAGAACAATTAACTTCAATACTATATAAATTATTTGGAAAAAATAGGTGAAGAAAGAATATTTCTAAATTCCTTTTATGAAATATATGGTATGGATACCTAAGCCAAAAAGAGCTAAAACAGAGATCTATAATACAGAACAATCTCCCTAATGGATATTAATTAAAAAAATTCAAATAAAATATCAGGAAGCTGATTATAGTATTATATATCAAGGATCATATAACATGACCAGGTGGATTTTATGCCAGGAATGCGTAGATGGTTCAAGACTAGGAAAACTATCAGTCTTATTGATCATATCAATAAAAAAACAACAGAAACCATATGATGATCTCAATAGATCTAGAAAAAGTCTGACAAAATATAACATCCATTCCTTATATAAACATTTAGAAAACACTGGAATAAAAGAAACTTTCCTTAAGGATATAAAGGACATTTATTTAAAACCATCAGTAAGCATTATCTATAATAGAGATAAATTATATCTCGATCAGATCAGGGCAAACTAAGAATGCCCATTATCACGACTATTATTCAATAATGTCCTAGAAATCATAAGTATAGCAATAAGAGCAGAAAAAGAAATTGAAGGAATTAGAAAGACCAACGAGGAAACAAAGCCATCACAGTTAGCAGATGATATGATGCTATACATAGAGAACTTTAGAGAATCAACCAAAAAAACTAATAGAAATATTTAATAACTTTAGCAAAGTTGAAGGATACAGAATAAGTCCACATAAATCTGCATTTCTATTTACCAAATACCAAGTTCAACAGAAAGAGATAAAAAAGGAAATTCCATTTAAAACAACTCTAGACATTATAAAATAACCAGGAATATATTTACCAAAATAAACTCAGAAATTATATAAACACAATTAGAAAACATTTTTCATACAAATTCAAACCTAAACAATTTGAAAAAATGTTAATTGCTCAATGATAGACCAAGTCAATATAATAAAAATGACAATTGTACCTAAATTAAATTACCAATTTAATGCTATGACAATCAAACTACCCAAAAATTACTTCCTAGAACTAGAAAAAATAATTACAGAACAAAAGGTCAAGAATATCAAAGGAATTAATGAAAAAAATATGGAAGAGGTCTAGCCCTACCAAATCTCACACTATAGTATAAAGGAATAATCATCAAAACAATCTGGTACTGGCTAAGAAATATTGTGGACCAGTTATTATAATAATATCCAAATTATTCATTTTTGCTATAGAGTGATCTTTTAAAGCATATACCTCAAATCACAAAACCATATATACATGTGATAAGTGATGTCATATGGTTTTCTTTTGCATTTCTATTCCCATAGTTCTTTTTCTCAAAGTGGTTAGCATTCTTTCCTATAAGTCCTTCAAGAGTGTCCTGGCTTGTTGCATTGCAACCAGTAGCAAATTCCATTACATTGCATTGTTCCATAATTTTACTTTCAGGGTATAATGCTCTCTTGGTTTTGCTCATTTCTACATCAGTTCATTGAGGTTCTCCTCTTCATATAGAAATCCTCCAGAACGCCTTTCCTTACAGCACAATAGTATTCCATCACCATCATTTGTTCAGCCATTTCCCAATTAATGAACATCTCCTCATTTCCCAATTTTTTGCCACCACAAAGAGTGTGACTGAATATTTTTGAACAAATATTTTTCCTTATTATCTCTTTGTGGTACAAACCTAGTAGTGGTATTGCTGAATGAACGGGTATGTATTCTCTTAAAGCCCTTTAGCAACTCTTTTTGTATGGCAAAGAACTGGAAACCGAGGGGGTGTCTATCAGTTGGGGAATGGCTAAGTAAGCTGTGATATATGGTTGCAATGAGAAACTATTGTGCTAAGATAAGATATGATAAGCATATGATAAGCAGTATGAGTTCAGAAAAACCTGGAAAGACTTATATGAATTGTTGAAAAGTGAAGTAAACAGAATTAAGGGAATGATGTATATAATAAGAGAAATATTATATGATCAACTGTGAAGTTCTAACTATTATCAGTAAAACAAGGTTCCAACATAATCCTAAGGGACTCATGATAATAAAAAAAATCAAAATGCTCTCCATAGCCAAAGAAGGAACTGTTGGAACCTGATTGCAGATCAAAATACAACATTCCTTCACCTTATTTCCTTTATGAGTTTTTTTAGTTGTACATATATATATATATATATAATAAGTCACCTTAAGGGGAATATCGAAATATGTATTGAATGAAAGTACTGATATATTCTACATCAGACTATTTACTGTAGCATCAGGAGGGCTTGGAGGAAATAAGACGAGGAAAGAATCTGTATCACAAAACAATTGTCAAAAATTATTTCTACATGTATTTGAAAAAAATAAAATTCAATTTAAAAGCTTTTCTTCTGCATCTATTGAGATGATCATGTTTTGCTATTTTTGATATTGACATGGTAAATTATGTTGCTAGTTTTCCTAATATCGAACCAGTCTTGCATTCTTGGTATAAACCCCACCTGCTCATAATGTATGATTTTTGTGATAGTTGCTATAATCTCCTTGTCAGTATTTTCTTTAAAAATTTTCATCAATATTCATTAGAGAAGTTGGTCTATAGTTTTCAATTTTTGTTTTTACTCTTTCTGGTTTAAATATTTGTGTTGTAAAAGGAATTTGGTAAGACTCCTTATTTCCCTATTTTCCCAAATAGTTTATATAGTATGATAATTAATTTCCTTTAAATGTTTGTTAAAATTCACTTGAGATTCATTCTGGTCTTGGAGATTTTTTCTTAGGGAACTCATTGATGACTTGGTCAATTTCTTTTTATAAGATGGGATTATTTAAGTATTCTATTTTTAAACTTTTCTGTCAATCTAGGCAGTTTATGTTTTTGTAAATATTCATCAATTTTGCTTTGCAATAAGCAAAGCAAAATAAATATTTGCAATAAACAAAATTTTGCTTAGATTGTTAGATTTATTGTCATTTAATTGGGCAAAGTAACTCCTAATAATTTATTTAATTTCGACTTCATTGATGGTGAATTTGCCCTTTTTTGTTTTTGATACTGATAATTTGATTTTCTTTTCAAAAATCAAAGTAATTAAATTAATGGTTTATTTTATTTTTTTCATAAAACTAGTTGTTAGTTTTATGAATTAAATAATTATTTTCTTACTTTTAATTTTATTAATCTCTCTTTTGACTTTTTTGGGAAATATCATGCTTAATTAAGGATTTTACATTTGTTATTTTTCCTGTGTTTTTTTAAGTTGCATGCCCTATTCATTGATCTAGTTTTCCTCTATTTTATTGATGTGTTTGATATAAATTATCCTATAAGTACTGAATTGATTGCATCCTGTAAAATTTTGGTATGCTTTCTCCTTGTTCTCATTCTCTTTAATGAAATTATTATTTGTTTCTCTGATTTATCCTTTGACCCACTCATTCTTTAGATTTAAATTATTTGGTTTCTAATTATTTTTTAATTTATGTTTCTACAGCTCTTTATGGAATACAATTTTTATTGCATTATGCTCTGAAAAGGATGTATTTATGTTTCTGTTTTTTCTGCATTTGGTTGTGAAATTTTTGATGTCTTAAATACATGGTTAATTTAGACGCCACATACCATTGTGAACAAGGTGTGTTCTCTTTTTCATTAAGTTTTCTTCAGAGGTCTAGCAAATTTAATTTTTCTAAAATTCTGCTTTTTTGCCCAGGTACTGCACACTCTGGACTAAGTTCTACTCTCACTCTGGTGAGATAGACTTTTCCTGTCTTCGTCTAAGTTCCTGCCATTCTTCTAAAGTTGTCTTTGGATGGAATGTTGTTTCAGCCTGTCTTTTTGATGATTCTGAAGTCCCAGAATTCATTTTGAGGAGTTATTTTAAACTTGTTTCGAGGGGAATTTGGGAGAGCTTAGATTTTCTACTTTTACTTTATCATCTTGGCTTTGCCCCTAGTCCTACAATTTCCTACCCTTGTAACTCCCCCTGCCCCCATACTCTTCAAACTAGTGATATTGGACTCCTCACTCTTCCTCCCACAAGACATCATCTCCAGACTCCATGCATTTTCATTGTCTTTTACAGGTTTTCACCATGCCTATAATACTCTCCCCCCTTATCACTGGCCCTGGCTTCATTTTATTTTATTTCATTCATTCATTCATTTATTTATTTTTTAAGAACCCTTATCTTCCGTCTTGGAGTCAACACTGTGTACTGGCTCCAAGGCAGAAGAGTGGTAAGGGTAGGCAATAGGGGTCAAGTGACTTGCTCAGGGTCACACAGCTGGGAAGTGTCTGAGGCCAGATTTGAACCTAGGACCTCCTGTCTCTAGGCCTGGCTTTCAATCCACTGAGCTACCCAGCTGCCCCCTGGCTTCATTTTAAATCTCAACTAAAGTCCTACCTTCTGAAAAAACAAAACCTTTCCTTCCTCCTACTTCATTTTAGCATCTTCCCTCTAAGGTTACCCACAATTTATCTTTTTTGTACTTACTCACTTGCATGTTGTCTCTCTCTTTAGTCTGTGAGCTACTTGAGAGAAACAGGGTTTTTTGCCTTTCTTTTATCTTTAGCACTTAGCATAGTTCCTAGTATAGAGTAAAGCATTTGATAATTGCTTGCTGACTGACTGACCTTCTCTGCAAATAAAAGTCTTAGAGAGTTTACTAGAACACTCAGACACTGTGACTTGTAACAGAATACACAGCCAGTATGTGTCAGAGGCAGGATTTAGACCTGAGGCTTCTTGGCCCCTAAGTGAAATTGGCTTTCTATCAACTCTGTCATACTGTTTTTGGGAGAGGTGGAAGGGAGTGACCAGCCTCCCATCAAAAAAAATCCAACAGAACTCTTTATTTTGAAATTTTGCTTAGGGTCACCCTAACTTCCTTCACCCCAGGTCTTTTCTTCCTTCTTGTTTCTCCTTTCATTATGTGGTACTTTGTTTCTAGTAAACAGAACTTGTATAAATATTAGCTCCTAGCTATATTTTGTGGGCTAGCACGGGAAATTAATTACAATTTAAAACAGTGTATCAGTAGGATATGTCATTATTAGTTTCAAGTAACCAAGTTCCACATTGCCTTTAAGAACATAATCCTTCCAAAAGTGGAAAATCTATGTATTACATGTTATTGTAATCCAATACAAATTATATAAAGAGGTCAAGAAATGAAACATGTTACCAAGCAATAACTCCTCTGCATTATATGTATACATTTACCTGTCAAATGTACAAAACCTGAGTAGATGTTAGAACTCAAAGCAGTATGCTAAAAAGAAACCTTTAAAAATCAAGTCATGGGCTAAAAGGTTGCATTAAAATTATGAACTACATATTTATTTTTAAAGTACTTTAATGAGAGGGGAAGGAAAAATGAATTTGGATATATAGCATTTTTTTTTTTGATTTGGCAAATTTGTTTCTAATTATTGGATTTGTTTACGGTTTCCCTTTATTTGGCACCTTTATATGTATTGTGCCCCACTCCCCCAACCCCATTAGAATGTAAGCTCCTCAAGGGCAGAGACTATCTTTGCTTTTGTATTTGTATACTGATGCTTACCGCAGTCTATACTTAATAATTGCTCATTCATTCATTCATTCATTCATTCTTTCTTCTGCCATCTACAAGATATCCTTCTTCTAATGATGAACATATTTTAGGCTACAGGTTTCCAAGACAAAGCACATTCCTGCCAACATGATCCTTGAACAAGCTGTTCTGGACTTTGAACTTGCTACCCATAGTAAGGTTATGTCCAGGACACATACCCATATTTCAGTGGGGGGTGAACTATGGTTGGCTATGATAGAACTTCATTATGCAACAATTCTAGGATAAAGTGATTCCAGATGGTCTCTCAGCGTATACTGGGGTACTTGTGTTTTTAACCCATTAGGCTAAATCTACTCTTGTAGTTTAAGAAAAAAGAGAAGTTTATTAAATAGAAATGCCACTTTTAGTCATTTAATAAGCATAATTCCAAATTAATCATAATTTGTAGTATGTCCAAGTTTAGATAATGAAAATATGTCCAAGAAGCATATTTTCACCATCTTGCTTTAGTTTTTTTAAAAAACATTTATTAATATTCATTTTTAACCTGTTTACATGCTTCATACCCCTACTTTCCCCTTCATCCCCCCCCTGCTCTCCCCCCACCCATGGCCGACGCACATTTCCACTGGTTATATCTTGCTTTAGTTTTGACCAAAACTCAAGTCCTGATCACTTTTAAGTGAAGAATCTATTGCCCATTTGTCTTTATTTTGAAGACTGAGAGTCAGCGTGACAAGCCAGGCTTCAAATCCTGCTGCTGATTCATAGTTATGTGCCCATGAGTCATGTAATATTCTTGATGCTGCAGATAACTCTCTATGACTTTAGGTGACAAAGGAATTTGAAGTTTCTGTATTCTCTACATTTGAGGAAATCACAGGTCCATATAAAAAACTCTGAGGATTAAATTTTATGAGACATGAGGCAGATTTTAGTTCCCAATCATATTTTTGAATTCTCTTTTACACAAATCAGAATATTTTCATTTGGTAAGCAGGTAACATATAGGTGGTACAGTGGATAGAGCACCAGGCTTAGAGTTGGCAAGACCTCAGTTCAAATGTGACCTCAGATGCTTGCTAGCTGTGTGACCCTAGGTTAGTTATTTACTTTCTGTTTGTCTTAATTTCCTCATTCTGTAAAATGGTGGCAATAATATCACCTTCTTGCCAGGGTTGTTTGTGAAGACAAAATGAGATAATATTTATAAAGTGTTTTTAAAACCTTAAAACCGTATACAAATGCTACTTATTATCTATGTACTAGGTACAGTGCAATCTTAATGACAACACTTTGATGGAGGCATAGTGTAGTGGAATAAATATGAGACCTGAAGTCAGAAGACCTGGGTTTGAATCCTAGTTCTTTCACTTACTAGCTATGGAACCTTGAACAACTCAAAGCAATATTAAAAAAAATGTTGTTCAATGTACCAACCTCTTTTCCCCAAATATACAGGGTGTCATGGTGTCCCAAAAGTTCCAAGCTAGTAGAGTTTCAAACCCTAATAGCTTAAAATTGTGCTAGACTTTAGAGACCCTGATTTTCTTTTGAGAAGATCATTACATTGCCTACTCCTGTTTCTGGCACTGACTGGGTGGATTAGGTTTTATGATTGAATCATATGGTTTTGTAGGAAAATAATTGTAGATTTTTTTTTTTACAGTGGCCTATTAGAAGGCAAGGACTATCAAAGGTTTTCCTAATCCATTTGTTTAAGCTTATAATAGGCATATAATAGGCACTTATTTGTTAAAATCATTTTGGTGGGACAATCTATTATTAGGTTTTGAAGAAAGGCACTAGAATAGATGATTGCTTAAAATCCTTTCGAACCTCACAATTCAGCAAATAGTAAAAAGTTGTAAATCATTGTTTTTCAATACTGTTCATTATTTAGTCACCATAGTTGGCTAGTCATACTCATAATTGTGAGACTTTACAATTTAAGGTGATGATAAAAGACAAAATGCATTTTATTTTTATTTTGAATACCCGACATATTGTTAGCACAAAAAAAGGTACTCTAAAAGAGAACTAGTGAAACTATAGTGTATATGCACAGCATGCAAAGAATGGTCTCATAAATACATGGTTAATTTTGGGTGGATTAGATCTTTTCTTTCCTTTTTATTTCCCTTTTAATATTATCACAGACAAATTCTTCACTGGAAATTGAATACTTTAGAATCACATTAACATTTGGATTTCAACCAAAAATAGCAGTAAATTTTGATTCATGGATTTGATCTCATCTTGTCTATCTTAACTGTAACAGTTAGCTGTGAACATTGTAAAATACATATCATTTAACATTCCCAGACAAAGTAAATATCAACATAAAAAGGCATTTGAAAGGACTCTGATGTTTATTTATTTACTCAATCTCAGTGAAGCTTTAAAATATTGTCCATGCCCATTTGCCATCTATGTCTATTTTCACTTAGAAATCTTTATTTTAATACTCCCTCTCTCACCTCAGCAACTGCTCTTTTGAACTCAATATGAAATCTGCATTGAGATTCTTTGGTGAAGTTAATAGAACTCTAAAAACTCATGTTTCCATTCTTAAGCCTTCTTTAGCTCTAGAAGTTTTTCATTATGCAGTTGTTTCAGTTGTATCCAACTTTTTGTAACCCCATTTGGGGTTTTCTTGGAAAAGATAATACAGTGGTTTGCCATTTCCTTTTCTAGATAATTTTACAGATGAGGAAACTGAGGAAAACAGGGTTAGGCGACTTGCCCAGGGTCACACATAGCTAGTAAATGTCTCAGGCCATATTTGAATTCAGTAAGATGAGTCTTCCTGGCCAGACCCAGTACTCTATGTACTGCACCACCAATAAGTTTTTACTGATGTGTAATTACCATTCTGCATAATTGGGCCAAAATCTACTGTCCATTAGTCTTATTTTGGTTGTTTTTCCTTGGTTAGCCAATAATATCATATAAAAATTCTTAGGCGATTAAGATGTAAATAATATTCATACAATATATTAAGAACTTTAAAATTATTTTTAATGAAAAACACAAAAGAAAGACAACAATTAGGGCATAGTTAGGTTGAGACAAAAATAATAAAAATGTCATTAATTATAAAATTACTTGTTAGGCTATATGCAATTAATAACAATTGCTATTTATATAGCACTTTAAGTTTTTTGTTTTTTTTAATTTAAGATTTTCCCCAGATTGTATATCAAAATAATTTTAAATATTCATTTTCTGATGTTTTGCAATCTATTTTCCCTCCTCCTTCTCCAAGAAGGCAGGTAATATTATATAGATTGTACATATATTATCCTAAAATATATTTTTTCCTGTTCATCGAATTGTGAAATGAGACATATTGTTTACACAAGAAAAAAATTCGCAGAGGAAATAAACTCAATCTATTCTTTCTATGGTGGTAGGGTTTTTTTTTGGTCATAAGTCCCTTGGAGTTGTCCTTCATCCTTGCCTTGTTGATAAAGTTGTCATTCATAGTTGATCATCATTCATTGTTGTTGTTACTGTTTACAATGTTCTCTTGGTTTTACTCTCTTCACTTTGCATCACTTCATATAAGTCTTTCCAGATTTTTTTCAGATCATCCTATTTGTCATTTCTTATGGCACAATAGCATTCCATTACAATCATATACCACAACTTATTCAGCCATTTTCCTAATTGATTGGCATCTTTTTAGTTTCCAGTTTCTTTGCTACTATATAATAAGAGCTACTAGAAATATTTTTGTACAGTAGGTGCCTCTCCCCTATTTTTATTCTTTTGGGAATACAGACCTAGTAGTGGTATTGCTGGGTCAAAGAGTATGCACAATTTTACAGTACTTTGGGGATGCTTCCAGTTTGCTTTCCAGAATAGTTGTATTAATTCACTGCTCTATCAACAGTATCCCATTTTTTCATATTCCCTTTAATATTTATCATTTTCCTCTTTTTTGTCATGTTAGTAATTTGTATTTCTCTGAATATTAGTGATTTGGAGCATTTTTTGATATGACTAAAGATAGTTTTAATTTCTTCATCCAAGATTTTCCTGTTCATATATTTGACCATTTGTCAATTGGAAAATGCTATCTATTCTTATAAATTTGACTCAGTTCTCTATTTATTTGAGAAATGAAGTCTTTGTCAGAAACACTTGTCATAAAGATTTCCCCACTCCCAGTTTGTTTTTTGCCTTTTAATCTTGGTTGCATTATCTTGTGTGTAAAACCTTTTTAATTAAATGTAGTCAAAGTTATCTATTTTTCATCTCATAAAGTTCTCTATGTCTCATTTTGACCTACATTATTCTCTTATTCATAGGTCTAACAGGCAAACTATTTTTGTGCTCTCCTAATTTGTTTATGGTATCACTCTTTATTTCTAAATCATGTATTCATTTTGATTTTACATTGGTTTATGCCTAATTTCTACTATGCTGTTTTCTAGTTTTCCCAGCAGTATTTGTCAGATAATGATTCCTTCTTCCAAAAGCTTAGATTTTGGGGTTTGTTAAACACAAAGTTACTATAGTCATTTACCATTTTGTGTTTTGTGCCTAATCTAGTTCATTGGTCCATCACTTTATTTCTTACCCAGTATGAGATTGTAGATCTGGTATAACTAAGCTGTTTCCATATTTGTTATTTATTAATAACCTTGATATTATAAGACTTGTGTTCTTCTAGATGAATTTTGTTATTATTTTTCTAGTTTTATGAAATAATTTTTGGGTAGTTTAATTGGCATGACACTGAATAAGTTAATTTAGGTAGAATTGTCATTTTTATTATACTGGCTTGACTTATCCATGAGAAATTAATGTTTTTTCAATTGTTTATATTTGGTTTTATTTGTGTGAAAAGTAATTTATAGTTGTGATCATCTAGTTCATGGATTTGTCTTAGCAGATAGACTCCAAAGTATTGTCTAAAGTTTTTAAAAATGGAATTTCTCTTTCTCTTGTTTGATGTCTGGCTTTAATGGTAGTATAGAAAAATACTAATAACTTAAATGAGTTTATTTTAAATCCTGCAACTTTTTAAAAATTGTTAATTTTTTAAAATTAGTTTTCTGGTTGATTGTCTACAATTTTCTAGGTATACCATCATATCATCTTCAAAGAAAAATAGCTTTAAAGAATAATAATCTTCATTGCCAATTTGAATTCCTTCAATTCCTTCAATTTCTTCTTCTTTTATTGTTATAATGCATTTCTGTTGAATAGTAGTGGTGATAATGGGCATTCTTGTATCACTCTTGATCTTATTGGGAAGGCTTCCAGCTTATCCTCATTATAGATAATGTTACTAGTGGCTTTAAATAGATGATATTTTTCATTTTGAAGAATGTTCAATTTATTCCAATGATCTCTATTGTTTTTTAACAGAAATGCATTTTTTTCTGCATCTATAGAAATAAGCATATGGTTTCTGATGGTTTTTTTAATGATATGGTCAATGATGCTAATAATTTTCCTAATATTGAACCATACTTTCAACCTGTTATAAAAGCCATCATAGTGTATGATCCTTGTGATATATTGCTTTAATCTCTTTGTTAGTATTTTGTTTAAGATTTTTGCACCAATATTCAATAAGGATATTTGTCTATAGTTTTATTTCTCTGTTTTTATTATTCTTGGTTTAGGTATCAACACCATATTTTTGGCAAGAAAAGGAATTGGGTAGTGTTCCTTCCTCAGATATTTTTCTGAATAGTTTATATAGTATTGGAATTAATTGTTCTTTATGTTTGGTAGACTCACATGTGAATCCATCTGGATTAGGGACTTTTTACTTAGGGAATTCATTGATGACTTGTTCAATTTCTTTTTCTTGTATGGGATCACTTAAGTATTCTATTTTATCTTCTGTTAATCTGGGCAATTTATATTTCTTTAAATACTCACCTATTTCACTTAGATGATCAGATTTTTTGGCATATAATTTGACAAAATAACTTAATTGCTTCAATTTTTTCTTCATTGGTTATAATTTCACTCTTTTCATTTTTAATACTGATAATTTGATTTTTCTTCCTTTAAAAATCAAATTAATCAATGATTTATCAATTTTATTAAATTTTTTTTGTAAATTCAACTGTCTTATTTATTACCTCAATGGTTTTCTTATTTTCAGTTTTATTAATCTCTCCTTTGATTTTGGGGATTTCTAATTTGGTGTTTAATTTGTTCTTTTTCTAGTTTTTTAGTTGCATATCCAATTAATCGATCTGATCTTTGTCTTTTTCATTTATGTGAGCATTTAGGTATACAAATTGTTCCCTAAGTAATGCTTTGGCTGCATCCCCAAAATTTTGGTATATTTCCTCCTTATTTTCTCTTCAATAACATTGTTGATAATTTCTTTGACTTGTTCTTTGACCCATACTTTCTTTAAGATAAGGTTATTTAGTTTCAAATTAGTTTTTTCTTCTTTTTTTTCCCTTTAGCCTTTTGGTCAGTGTAATTTTTATAGGATTATGGTCTAAAAAGGATGCATTTAATATTTTTGCTTTTCTACATTTGGTTGTGAGGCTTCTATGTCCTACTGTAATCAATTTTTTTAAAGGTGTCATGTACTGCTGAGAAAAATGTATATTTCTTTGTATTCCTTTTCATTTTTTTTCCAGAGGGCTCTCACATCTAACTTTTGTAAAATCACTTTACCTCCTTAATTTCTTTTTGTTTGTTTGTTTGTTTATTTTTGGACTTGGTTTATCTAATCCTGAGAGATGAAGGTTAATGTCGTCTAGCACTTTCAGATTTGCTAAGCTCTTTACAGCATTTCACTTGATATTTACAAGGACCCAGTTAAGTAGGTATCGGAGATATTATTAGCCCTTTTAGTAAATGATAGACTTAGAGAGGTTAGGTATGATTTTCCTGTGGCCATACATCTTGTAAGTGTTAGAAGTTAAGATTCAAGTTAAAGTCTCTTCTGATTTCTGATCTAGCAATCATTCTACCTTGTTATTCTGCCTCCTCACTACCAATAAAAATATCAACAAGTTATTTTATAGCATTAGAGAAAACATTAATAAAATTTATGTAGAAAAAGAAATGTGCAAAAACATTGAGGGGAGGACTAGACATTTTTAAACTTTCAACTCTAAAATCCTATGAGCCTATGAATTATGAAAAAAAAATTGATCAAAGATAATGACCTACCAGATGGAAAATATATTATAAAATGGCAATTGTCAAACATATGTTATAGAATTTTTTAAAACATAAAAAATAGATCAATGGAATAGAATTATGAACTCCAGAAAAAACCCAAATATCTACAATAGGTAATCCTCAAATTATAAAGCATTGAGGAAAAGAATTATTCAATTCCTAATTATTCAGTTCCTAAAAATAGCTGGAAAGTTAACAAGCAGCATAGTGACCCACATCTTACACATCATATTTATGATTATAAATTCTAATTTTATCAGTGATCAAAATGTAAATGACAACAAAAAATTTAGAATAAGGAATATTATATTTATCTCAACTGTAGATAGTAGAAAAAATATCTATTCGATAAATGGAAGAAATTGAGAGAAGAAATAAGATTATAATATCATAGAACTTCAGAGTTGAAAGGAATCTTCCCAGTTGTCTGCATTCCATACTCCCAAAGATCCCTTACTATACCACAGCTTTGCTTGTGAGTGAGGAATTTTAATTTTTTGCTTTCATTCTTTTCTTCTTCAGATATTTTCCAATACCTGTTTTTCTTTAGAAGCATTAGCATTATTATTCTGAAAAACAAATGAAATGCTTTAAAACCACAACATTAATATTTTCTATATTTTTGAACATGGTATAGGAAGTTTTAATTTAAAAAATTAAAATCTAATCTTAATACCAAAAAAGGAACATTATAAAATAAAAAATAAAACAAAACCCAAGAATTATATGTGAAACTATGGATCTCTATTATATATAACTTTGTTTTTTTTGAAGTGCACAATAAATTTAACATATTACTTCTAGACTTATTCTGCTTATCCTTCTTAACTTCCTTCTTTTCATTAAAAAATGTTTAATGCCCCTATACATTTTTTTGGCAACACAATAGATTGATTCCTTCACCTCAATCAAATCTCTAAATGCCAATTGAAAACAAAGCCAAACAAACCTGTGTAGCCAATAATCATATTCAATCCCTCCCTCCCCAATATATTGGGTCCATGTCAAAAAATGTATATTATATATATTGCAGTGTAGTCATTCCTCAATTAGTAGGTGCCTTCTTAGTTTATATTTTTTTGCTATTATGAAAGAGTTGGTACAAATAGTTTTGCAAATAAGTTTTTTCTTTTTTTAAAAATCTTTTTAGGTATTGGCTTAATAATGGTATCACTAAATCAAAGGGTTTGCACAATTTAGTGACTATGGATATTAGTTCTGAATTTTTTTCTGCGTCTTCCTGACTTCAGGCCCAACACTCTATCCACTATGCAACCCTAGCTGCCTCTTTCTGCTCATCTAAGGGAATATAATTCCCAATCACGTGGAGTCTATGTCCTTCAGATTGGGTGGGTGCCCTGAGCCAATATGATTCTACCTGACATACCAAAAGTACTTTCATATGGAGATGAAGAATGATCCATCTATCAAAGAAAAGCCTGGTTAAGTAAATCTCCTTTTGTTAACTGTTCAATGATCAGATAAGTGCTTCATTTCATCTCAATCTCAAACCTGAACTAATTAGGTATACTGGCACAAGACCCACCTCTTAATATAGATAGATGCTATTTATTATATTAAGGAAAAGTCCATTAATTCTCATGTTATCTAACTTTTAAAATAGAAATGTTTTGAATTTTGTCAAAAGCTTTTGCTTTGTCTATCAATAAAATCATGTGACATTATTATTTTTATTATTAGTTTAACTATTTTTTTTCCAAAGGTTGAATTAACCTCAAAGTCAATTAATTAGATAAGAACTTAATAGTCAACAAAAACTACTGGGAAACTGAAAAACAATATGGTAGGAATTAGGTTTAGATCAGGGAAGATAGGTGGAGTGCCAGGCCCGAAGTTAGGAAAATTTATCATTCTGAGTTCAAATGTGATTTTAGATACTTACTAGCTGTGTAACCTTGAGCAAGTCACTTAATCCTGTTTGCCTCAATTTCTCACCTGTAAAATGAGCTGGATGAGGAAACGGCAAACCACTCCAGTATCTTTGCCAAGAATACCCACAATGGGATTGTGAAGAGTTGGACACAACTGAAACAACTGAACAATAACAGGTTTACAACAATACCTCACACCATATAAGTTCCAAATGATGTATGACCTAGATAAAAAAGATCATATTGTGAGAAATTTAGAGGAACAAGAAAGAACTTACCTTTCAGATATATATATATATAGGAGAAAAATTCATTACCAGACACTAGGAGTAAAGAAGATTGCAGAAGATAAATGGGCAATCATAGTGAAATAATCAAATGAAGTTAAAATGTTTGCATAAACAAAATTAATTTAGCTAAAATTAGAAGGGAAATAGTTAAGTGGGAAGTAATCCACGCAAGCAAGCTTCTCTGATAACAATCTTATTTGTAAGATATGTAAAGAATTTACTCACATTTGTAAGAGCCATTCCCTTAGTGGTAAATAATCAAAAGATACCAAAAAAAAATAGTTGAGGAAGATATCCAACTATCAATAGTCATGGGAAAAAATGTTCTGAATTGCTAATAGCTAAAGAAATGCAAATTAAAGTAAATCTAAGTGTCTATCCCATACTCCTCATATTGGCTAAGATGACCCTCCAAAAAGAAAATAAATGTGCAAAGATCTATGGGACAAAAGGCAAATCACTGCACTATTGGTGGACCTGTGGGTTTGTCCAGCCATTCTGGAAATTAGTTAGCAATTAGGAAAATGAACAATATGTACATATTTATTGTAGCTTCTTTTGTAGTGGCAGAGTCCTGGAGACTAAGGGGATGCCTATCAATTAGAGGAAGTTGAACAAATTATGTCATATTACTACACAGCAAGGTTCCTAATTTTTCCCATACTGTTTTCCAATTTTCCCAGCAGTTTTTGTCAAATAGTGAGTTCCTGTCCCAAAAGCTGGGGTCTGAGTTCAGTTTTTAAAGCAATTAAGCTGATGCCTACAGGAAAAGTTCCTTCACTATCCAATTCATTTCCATTTTTTGATATTTTAATTGGGACTTAAAGGAAACCAGAGAAGTTGAAAGAGAAGGTAGTTTAGGGTTGGCTGCTAACATGTTTTAAATGGCAATTATGATATTTTTGCATATCAGTGCATTATCTTTAGAAACAATATTCAAAATTCAAATTTTTGAAATTTTGTTTTTGATAACTATTACTTTGTGTACTACATTTGAATTAGAAATATGTTTTCATTTATTATTATGTTAATAAAGAGAAAAAGCTTTTTTTTATTCTATGTTTTCATCATAACGTCAAGTAGTATGAATTTGAATAATGAAACTACTTAATATGACTTACTATATAATGAGTATGTAGCTATAATTGAATTCTATTTTACTCTAAGAAAAGATAAAAGGGATGGTTTCAGAGAAATATGGAAGACTTGTATTAGTTGATACAGAGTAAAGTAAGTAGAATAGGAACAAATTATACAACATTGTAAAGACAAACAACTTTGAAAGATTTAAGGATTCTGGTCAATCCAACTCCAATTCCAGAAGAATGGTAATGAACCATGTTCTCCACTTCTCACAGAGAGATGATGCACTCAAAATACAGAATGAAGCATATTTTGGGCATAGGCAATGTAAGAATTAATTTTTCTTGACTATGCATATTTATTGTAAGTTTTGTTTATTTTATTTTTTTACTTGGGGGGGTAGGTAAGTAGAAGGGTTAGAAATTTTATAAAATTATTCTTACTTGTGTGGTATATTGAAGATGGCAATGTGATTAATTAAAAGTGTGGGGGATGTGTTGGAAGGAGGTAGAAGAGACATTTAGATGTCCCCCTTCTTTTGTAGCAAATATAGTTATCTATTACAAGGAGAGGAAACACTGGCCAGTCTAGCATTCTTTCCCTGCCCTTCAGTCATACCCTACTTGGCCTGGGAATACTAATCAAGCACACTCTATATACAATGTCTGAGCCTGCAATCCCTTATATAACTGTTGATCAAGGAGACTAATACTTGAGGTACTATGGAAACATCAGTGGTGACTGAATTAGGTATAGAACATAGCATTAAAAACTATTCTTTGCTCTTTGCCATAGGAAAATATTCCTGTAACGATTTGGTGGCATATACCTGCTGAATTTCTGGCTCCTAGATTCCCTGTCCTATCCAACTGCAAATAATTAATATGAAATAAATATAAAATTCTACTTAAATATGTAAAGTTGTCTTTAATAGTCTGGTAGCACAGTGCCTGCCTGGCACATAGTGAGAACTTAATAAATGTCTATTGATTGATTAGCAAGTGCCCTCAGGATACTGAACTGTTGGAAAATTTGGCCTCAAGTCTTAATAAAACAGCTTAAATATTCTTTCAAGACCTTTGATTTATTGATGTTTCACTTAGTAATCTTTTATGGAGGAAGAGTGAATAGCATAGGACAAGTTGGCCTGGGTGGATTGTGATTACATTGTTTTTACCCCTGAATCCTATTTCCCTTCTGAATTTCCCTATTTCTGGGGAGTATATCACCATTTTTCCAATTTTTCAGTTTCTCAGACTCTTCCTTGTCCTCAAAATCTTACTCAACAGAAACTGGATTGGGCAGGGAGAAGGGGATGCAAGAAAGCTTTACTGTTGGCACTTAGTCTTGGGATTTGGGGCTGGGTCCAGAGCATCAGGAAAAGCCCAGGTCAGGTTGGGCAGGTAGGGCCAGCTTCTAGGTGTGTTTCAGGTTGAGTCTCCCTAACTGGTTCTCACCCAGCCCAGCTTAGGAGCTCAATTGGTAATGGCTCTTCAGAAAGTCACAGAGCCATGTTTTCCTTTGGTTGGAGACTAGGACATACAGCTCCAATAGGGCTAGGGTATCCAGACTATGAGAACATGCCCCCACACTGGTTCTAGAAATTCTGAAGGCACTCATTGACCTCTTGTATTTCCTTTTCTAGCTTACAGAAAAAGTGTGACACTCTAGTAAGGGCAATATCATCCAGGTCAAAATAGAAACTGAGGAACAAGTAGGAGGTCCACAGGTTGGATAGGCCATTGATAGTGGCCTCAGCCAAGAACTATTGGTAGATATGAGAGGTGGAGCTCATGGAATAGGAAGCAGAAGGCTGGTAGCATGGCTGCTTCTAGAGGGAAGCAGGGGAAAAAAAGGCTTGAATAGCTGGTCCCAGAGGTTGAAAGATCAAATGTAACGAGCTCCAAGATGGAGAGGACCTTTTATATATTCAATCCAAACACTGTTGAATAAGAAACAGAGTCTACTTTATGAGATCTGGAAACCCCGCTACATTTTTCAAAGTTATTAATGACCTCTTACTTGTCAGATTTAATGGTGCTTTTTCAGTCCTCATCCTTTTTGATCTCTCTTTAGCATTTGAAACTATTAGTCACTCTTTGCTTCTGAATAATTATTTTATTCTCTGCATTGTTCTGACACTATTTTTTTGTTGTTGTTGTTGTACTCTTTTTACCTCTCTGGTCAGCCATAGCATGTCTGTCTGTCTGTCTGTCTGTCTATCTATCTATCTATCTATCCAACTATCTATCTATCTATCCAACTATCTATCTATCTAATTGTTATTGCCCTATAATTCCACTTTTATTTTTGTGGCTAAACTTCTTGAGAAGACCATTTACAAAAGGTACCTCAACTTTTTTCTCGCTGTCTTCTTAGCTCTCTGGTCTCATCATTCATCTGAAAGTTCTCTAAAGTAAACTTTAATTGGCAAACCTAAAGGCCTTTCTTCAGTTTTCATCCTTCTTGATTTTTCTGTAGTCTTTGACATTGTCTACTGTGATCTTCTCTTGGATGTTTTCTTTTCTGTAGGTTTTCATAACACTATTCTGTGTTGGATCTTTAGATAGGTCTTACCAACTAGCATAATATTTTTGTTCTTGGCTCTCTTCTCCCTTTATGCTATTTCATTTAATGATTTCATCAACTCCTTTAGATTTAATTATCAACTTTTATTTAATTATCATTACTAAGCAAATGATTTTCAGTTCTATTATTCAGCTCTAACCTCTCTGCTGGCTTTCCTCCTTATATCTCCAACTGCCCATAGTGTGAAATTGGTACTTGGAGCCTGTATGTATTTTCTGTGTTCAAAGACAGGATAGGATCCCTGCCAGTTGTGGTAAGTAGACCAGGGTTAGTTTAAGTGAAGCAGACAACTTTTAGGGCACCTTTTCTACCTCCTTCCTCATGCCAAGAGGCAAGCTGTATGGTCCTTAATAAAGACTGCTCAGACACCTAAGAAGCTACCGAATCTCACTTCCACTTTGGCCTGGTAAGAAGACATTTTTACTTGGGCCACCTCCATGCAGGATTATGAGTACAGCTCCCAGTATATCCATATCTGCTGCTTTGTCACTTGCCTGTCATTACAGGATTTCACTTTTTTTAGGCAAAATAGTAAAATAATTAAATAGTTTTATAACAAGATAAAGAAATAGTAAAACATCATATGGTATGGGTGATGCTTTTTAACTCAATCTCAAATTGGATTTAAATGAGGCAAAGTTGCACAAAGCCATCAGCCTCAATCTCTCTTCCACAGTCTTTGAAGTCCAGTAGCAAAACAAAAATGAAGACAATTGGCAGTGGCTCAGGATGCAGTGGATGACTTTGAATCTTTGATATCTGATTAATCTCTAAGTGCTCCACAGCACCTGCTTCAGCCATCTTTATGGAGGAGAACTTGCCTATTCTTTTGGGAAAGTCTTTACGTGTTTGGGTAGACATGACCCTTATATGATGTCCTGAAAGCTGTTCATGGGCCAAAGACTTATGGCACATCTCATCTACTCAGTGCTGATGCAACCACATTGATTAAGGACATGATCCTAGAGAAATGGGCTGAACACTTCCATATTGTTCTCAACAGATTGTCATTATTCAATGCTGAAGCCGTGGACTGTTTATCTCAGGTTGAATTCAATATCTCTCTAATCAAACTTACAACTAGAGAAGAGGTTCTGAATGTCATTATGTTCTTCTTATGTGGCAAAGGGCATAGCACTGATTCTATTCCAGAAGAGATTTAGAAGGCAGGGGGTACACTGCTCATCTAAAAGCTGACCGAATCTTTTGGATATTATGATAAGAAGAGCTTATCCCCCAGAGTTCAAGGATGCCTCCACTGTCCATCTTTAGAAAGGAAAAGGAAATAGGTTGTCCTGTGACAATCATGGGGGGGGGCGTGGGATTCTCTCATATATTGCTGGCAAGATTCTTGCCAGAGTCCTCCTTAATAGGCTGATTATTCACCTGAAAGATTTACCTGAGAGCCAGTATGGCTAAGGAATGATTATGACGTTTGCTGCCCAACAATTTCAAGAGAGAAGACAGGAGAAGAACAAAGGTCTGTACACAGTATTCACTGATAGGACTAAAACCTTTGGTACTGTCAGTCATGAGGGCTTATGGAAGATCATGGTAAATGTTGCTTGCTCAGAGAAGTTAAACAGAACTGTACACAAGATCATGACAGCATGCTTACATGGGTTCTGGAGGATACTTTCCCTGTCTCTCTGTTATGATTAAAATTCTCTAGAGACCGTATATTAATTTATAATTAGTGATTAGTAAAAGTTAGAAGGAAAGATCACATGTTCACCTGGGCATCCTAATCATACACATTAATTATACATGTTACACTGCATCAGGCTTGTCCACAAGCAGCTGAGTGCCAAGCTGAGTCAGTGTGTGCCAAACATTAAACACTCCAAAGAGAGCTACGAGTGTCCAACAAGAGAATGAAAATCCCATGATAACCTGACGGCTCCTACTTAATCTATTTTCCATGCTACCCAGCTCCCTTTGCGAGAGTCTCCAGTCTGAAAGAGAACAAGCACCTGCTCTGTCCCCTTTCTCATAAGGCCAAGGACATCACTCCTCTTTCATCTTTCTGGCTGGACAGACTTTACCTAAGTTTGGGTCAGAGCCCAGTCTTCAGGACTCCAGGAGTCACTCAACACTTGGGGCCGACCTCTTTCGAGAGCCAGGAAGCCATGAAACTTCTCATTTCTTCCCATCTTATGGTGTGTGTGTGCCCAGTCAAAGGGTGGGACTGATACTAATCAATGGGTTTCCAAATGGAATACGGGGGTACAATTTATTTTAAATTCACACATCTTTGAAGAACTATAGTATTGATTGAGAAAATGGGAGATACCTGCATAGGACCAGAATAGTATGCTTGCATCAAAGAAGGCTTTGTGAGCAAAGAAGAATTGTAGTAGCTCAAAAGAGACATAAGATGCACAAATTTGGACATTTCCATCCCAAATATTCATTCTGACTATTTGTGCTTTCCTAGGTAGAGCCTTCCTAGCTCATATTGGTATGATCAGCCACAATGGAACATACTGTATATTAACCTTGACATAGTGATATCATTTTGGTCCTCTTCAAGATCAAAGGACAACAACCAACTGCAGTGATTTTTTTTTTCAATTGGAGAGCTACAGAACTTTTATCCAGGGCAATGACATTTAGCAGAAGTCTCTTCTATGAAAATCATGGCTTTAAAGTTGTTGGTCACCTCTTGTTCATCTACCTTCCCTGGAAACAAGTTCATTTTATCACTGACCTGAGGGGCAGCTGGGTAGCTCAGTGGATTGAGAGACGGGCTTAGAGACGGGAGGTCCTAGGTTCAAATCTGGTCTCAGACACTTCCTAGCTGTGTGACCTTGGGCAAGTCACTTAACCCCCATTGCCCAGCCCTTACTACTCTTCTGCCTTGGAGTCAATACATTGTATTGTATTGTATTAACTCCAAGATGGAAGGTAAGGGTTTAAAAAAAAATTACTGATCTGTTCATATGCAATTGAGCTGTACAAGCTTAAGATCTTTTCTAATGCTGGGCAACATTTCCTTTTTTATCTGAAGGTCTTCCCTTCTACATTACAACATCTCTTTTCTTTAACCTCTCCAGGCCTTCAGATGAATTCTCACTGGGACATTCTTTTTTTGCATATAACTTATTTCTTGAAAGCTATCCTGTAAAATCTATGTTTCCTTCTTAACTAACTTTTATTCACTTCTGCATTCTTTTTAATACTTCAATAATCCTTTTTTGGAAGTACTCTTACTAACTCCCCTCACCTGGCCCACCTGAAAACCATCACAAATAATACATGAAAAAATACAATTCTTTTAACAAATAATCATTGTCAGGTAAAATATATCAACCCATGTACCACTTCAAAATATGTATGTCTTATTCTGCAGCTTGGGTCTATGAGGAGATCCTTCTGAGTCATTATTGGTTATTTCAGTGATAAATTTTCTTTTTTAAAATAATGTTTTATTTTTCCAATTACATATAAAAGCATATTAAATTTTTTTAATGTTTTGAGTTCTTATTTGGTCCCTCCTCCCTTCATTGGGAAGGCAAGCAATTTGATAAAGGTTATATATACATGTGCAGTTATTAAAAAATAAATTTTCACATTAGTCATGTGAAAGAAAATGAAGGAAAAGAATCCCAAGAAAAACAAAGTAACAAAAATATTTTTTTGCATTTAGAATCCATCAGTTCTTTCTCTGGAGGTGGATAACATTTTTCATAAGTCCTTCAGAATTCTCTTTGTTCATTGTGTTGCTGAGAATAGCTAAGTTATTTGCAGTTGATCATGATACAATAGTGCTATTACTGTGACCTGCTCTGTTTCTGACCTGGGCCAGTTCACTTAGGGGTCACCATATTGATACCAAACTTAGTGTGGACCCCCAATCAGCATAGCATATAGCAGCCCAGCTCAAATGATCTGGGCTTAAATGAGCCTCCAGAATAGCTAGGACTACAGGCGTGGGTTATCATGCCTGGCTATACTGCTGTTACTGTGTACATTGTTCTCACTTCTCACTTCACTTTGTATCAATTCTTGTATCAATAAGTCTTGACTGGTTTTCCTGCTCATCATTTCTTGTAGCTCAATAGTATTCAATCAAAATCATATCGTAAGGGGCAGCTGGGTAGCTCAGTGGATTGAGAGTCAGGCCTAGAGACGGGAGGTCCTAGGTTCAAATCCGGCCTCAGCCACTTCCCAGCTGTGTGACCCTGGGCAAGTCACTTGACCCCCATTGCCCACCCTTACCACTCTTCTACCAAGGAGCCAATACACAGAAGTTAAGGGTTTAAAAAAAAACAACTAAAAAAAAATCCTATTGTAAAACTTATTCAACATTCCCCAATTGATGGGCACCCCTTTGATTTACAATTCTTTGCTATCAGAAAAAGAGCCACTATAAATATTTTTGTTCATATAGGTCCTTTTCCTTTTTTAATCCCTTTGTGAAATGGAAGTAGTAGTGGCAATGTTCTGTCAAAGGCTTTGCATAGTTTTATAGTCTTTTGAACAGGGTTCCAGATTGCTCAAAAGAATGGTTGGACAAGCTAACAACTCCATCAACATTGCATTAGTGTCCCAATTTTCCCACAACCTCTCCAACATTTGTCATTTTATTTTCTGTTATATTAACCAATCTGACAGGTATGAAGTAGTACCTCAGCGTTATTTTAGTTTGCATTTCTCTAAACAATAGTGATTTAAAGAAGTGCATCATGGGAAGATGGAAGAGTAGGGCATGAAATTTCCTTGCCCTCCAAATACCACCACCCACACACACAACTAAAAATAACTATAGAATAATTCTGAAAGAGGCAAAACTAAACAGAAATCAGGAGTGAAGCAAAATAGTCAGGGGCAACTAGGGAGGAAGGTCTCTGATTTCCCTGGCCTCAGTCCTATCAACATAGGCTCTAAGGACAGGAACAGAGCAAACATCATGGAATAAACAAGCCAGCCCCCGAGGGCAAGACCAATAACCTCACTTTGTTTGCTGAGCCCAGAGGTTTGCATCATTGAGGATACCATGATCCTACTGGAATCCCAGCAGTGGACTCTGAGAGCAGCTATGTCTGCTGCTGTAGCCTTGACTCCTGAGACCTCTGCTGGCCCATAGCTGGGTAATGATGGAGTGGACACCATGGAGTCTATTATCACCAGGGCCTAAGGGCAGGAACTCAAGCTTTGCTGCTAACAAATGAAGGACTTTGGAGACCTACAGAACACAGATTAGATATCTCCTTTATCCCAGGTACAGCAGTTAAAGGGGAGAAGTGAGGAAGGAGCATGCACTGAGGAGTGTGATTGTTGAGGGATTGGGACCCTGCCAGCTGTGGCTATTCCCAGGAGAGAGGAGTCCCTGATTACTGCCAAAGGGAGAAGTGGACTAGCTACTTGCGGTTGCAGTGGCAGAACAACCTGTGGGGTTCTGGTTGGAGCACCTGAGGTCAACCACATACTGGAACTTGAGTGAGGGATCTGGGAGAACATCAGACCATGGACTATAAAAACTGGAATAACTAAATAGGACCCAGGAAAAAACATATACACAAAAAATCCTGAAACCTGTCCCAACATAGTAGGAGCCCTGGGATCACAACAAAAAGTTAATAATAATTAAGCTTATTGAACTGATCACTAAAATTAAAAAAAATTTTTTTAACGAGCAAGCAAAAGAGAAGGAACCCAATTACTAATAGATGTTATAGTGTAAGGATGGGATTTGTGCAAGGTGATGGGACAAAAGGAGCCAGAGAAGGAGTGGCTGACAGTTGGTGACAGTTACTGGCAGTTGAGACCAGAGAGGATTCTGGGGGTTTCTGAGGAAGAAGGAGAGGAGAGGGCTTCGGGCGGAGGATTATGAGGAGATAGGAGGAGGACATCTCAGGTCTAATCTAGTCCTGAGGGCTTCCTGAAGATCTTTCTTTGGACATTGAAACCCCAATTCCCTGGTCAAAAATTCCATTACATATCACCCAGCAAGACTTCAATCATTGAGTCAGCTAAGTTTTTGGACTCCATTTTGGGAGCAATCTCTTAGTCTCCTTCCCCCATTACCCAAACTTGCTGAGAGACCCATTCTGGTCTAACTTACAATTATAGAAAGGATAGAAATAGAAATAGAAACAGAAGGAGAAGAGGTGAGGGAAGAAGCTTGGGAGTGGGAACCTCAAAGATTCCCACCTGAGTGATGGACCCCATAGAAAGAGAGAAGGCATCCCAAAATCCCTCTGCCCTTCACCCCTTTCCCCAACCCCTAAATTGTGAATAATAAAAGCCATTCATGAGTCAGAAAGTGTTCCAGAGTGCCTAAGAGACAACAAGGGGTAGAGGAACCACAGCTTAGTCTGGCTGCCTCCATCTTGGAGCCAGACCACTGTGTAAATAGAATTAGCTCGATCCCATTAATAGTCAAAAATCTACTCAACCCAGGCGTGCTAATGATGTCACTCCCACCTCCCTTAGTGGGGAGGGGAGACGAGTTACCCACACGTGACAATAAGTAACAAATCAAGAATAAGGGACTGCCCTTTGGGCAGTCCAAATCAATGTAGAAACTGCCATTTGTCCATTTGAATTAGAGGTGGACCACAGGAAGTGATGAAAGACACGATCTCTTTAAGTAAGTTAGTGAACTTCCTGTGGGGGCAGTTGCCGTCTGGAACTGGAAGAAGAAGCATCTCCTGAGACCACAGACAGCTTACACTCTGTATTGTCACCTGGGTAAGTTAGGCTGGCTTCCTTGGCCTAGCTGGGCCAATTCTAAACTCTGCCTATCTGGCTGTTGGGCCCTGTGGCTTACAGCTTCATTTATTTAGCCTTCTAACCTTCTCCCTCCGTCCAGGCCTTTGGCCTGGACTAGCCTCTCCTTTTTCTCTTTATTCCTACTTTTACCTACCGATTGTAAATAAACTCTTCAACCCGATGCTGACTTGGTTCTGATTTAATTACGGAATCAACCTAAATTGTTGATTCCTGGCGGCCACATATTTTAATATATACCTATAAATACCTAAATTTTATTCCTTACACCACCTACCGTGAAGTTGACTGACCTCGGGGGAGGCTCGTGTGAACCCCACCCTCATTCAGAATTGGATTGGGGTACCACATACCTCATCTTATAGGGAAGCCTTACCCCCAACTCCTGTGGGGTGGCACAACCATCCAGGTCATCCAGTTTAGGGGTGACAACTCCTCGAAGTCTCCCAGTGTATATTTTGTACAAGGGGAGAGCTAGAAGAGAGTCTCACTTCATAGACTTTCTCTCCCTTTCTATCATAACACTGGCTACTGGCTCCTTTTTATTATTACAATAGGGACAAAGAAGACCTCAGCTCAAAAATCAGAGGACAGTGAAGTAAAAACACCTACTTCAAAAGCAGCAAAGAAATTCAATAAATGGCCACAAACTAAAAAAGAGTTTTTGGAAGAGCTTAAAAAAGACTATAAAAACCAAATGAAAGGTTGAAGGAAAATTAGAGAAAAATAAGAACAATAGAAAAAAATCAAGAAAATTATGAAAGAATGACCACCCAAATGGAAAAAGAGATCCAGAAAGTCACAGAAGAAAATACTTTATTAAGAACTAAATTGGACAAAAGGAAGCTTATAGTTTACTAAGACAAGAAGAAATAATAAAGCAAAATCAAAAGAATGAAATAAGAGACTATGAAACATCTTATCATGAAAACAACTGACTTGGAAAATAGACCTCAGAGAGGCACTATAAGAATAATTGGATTTTCAGAAAGTTATGATCAAAAACAGAATTTAGACACCATACTTTAAGAAATCAAGGAAAATCATCCAGAAATCCTTTTTAAAAAAATATTTATTTAGAATATTTTTCCATTGTTTCATGATTCATGATTTTTCCCACTCCTCTTTCCTTCCCCCTCCCAGAGCTGACAAGCAATTTCACTGGGTTATTCTTGCATCATTGTTCAAAACCTATTTCCATGTTGTTCATATTTGCAATAGAGTGATCTTTTAACACCAAAACCCCAATCATATCCCCACTGAACCATGAAATTGATCATACGTTTTTCTACTTCCACATATGCATTTCTACTCCCACAGTTCTTTCTCTGGATGTAGATAGTGTTCTTTCTCATAAGTTCCTCAGTGTTGTCCTGGATCATTGCATTGCTACTAGTATAAAAGTCTATTACATTCGATTGTGCCACAATGTGTCAGTTTCTGTGTATAATGTTCTCCTGATTCTTCTCCTTTTGTTCTGCATCAATTCTTGGAGGTCTTTCCAGTTTACATAGAAATCCTCCAGTTCATTATTCCTTTCCACTCAATAGTATTCCATCACCATCAAATACCATACTTTGTTCAGCCATTCTCCAATCGAGGGACATCCCCTTATTTTCCAATTTTTTGCCACCACTAAGAGTGTGGCTATAAATATTTTTGTAGGAGTATTTTTCCTTATTATGTCTTTGGGGTACAAATCCAGCAGTGGTATGACTGGATCAAAGGGTAGGCAGTCTTTTAAAACCCTTTGTGCATAATTCCAAATTGCCCTCCAAAAATAATTAGATTAATTCACAATTCCACCAGCAGTGTATTAGTGTTTCAATTTTGCCACATCTCCTCCAACATTTATCACTTTTCTTTGCTGCCATATTGGTCAATCTGCTAGGTGTGAGATGGTACCTCAGAGTTGTTTTTTTTATTTGCATTTCTCTAATCAGGAGCCACCCAGAAATTCTTGAAATACAGGACAAAATAGAAATTGAAAGTATCTACCAATCACCTCAAAGAACTGAAAGATTAAAATGCATAGGAATATCATTGCTAAGATCTGTAGCACCCAAGTTGAGGAGAAAATACTATGAGCAACAGGAAAAAATTTTTTTAATTCTGTGGAACTACAGTCAGAATAACACAAGACTTAGACGCCTCCACATTAAAAGAAAGAAGGCCATGGAACACAGTGTCTCATAGAGCAAAATAACCAGGGTTATAATAAAAAGTAACATCCAACAACAAAGGTGAACATAATTATAAAAAGTTTAAATATGCATATTTAATGAAAAAAGGAGTTTCAACTATTCCTGGGGGAAAACCCAGAACTCAACAGAAAATTGGAACTATAAGAAATACACAATAGGGAATGATGAAGGACTATTCATAATCACCTTTGTTTGTCATGACAAAATAACTGGAAATGTTTTTGGGGTACAAATCCAGCACTGATTTGTATGCACTGACTGGGAGAAATGACAGGATAGATTGTGACATTTGAATTTAATGAATTGTATTGTTATTAGAAATGACAAATATTAGAAGTGTAAAGAAAATAAGGGAAATATATGATGAGATAAAAAAGAAAAGAGAATAATAATAATATGCACTATGATTATGTTAAAAAATAGCCACAAAATCAAGAGAAAAAAGTATTAAAGTAAAACAAATTCAAAGGGAACTCAAAAGCAGAGGTTGTTTATATTAGCACATGCATATAATTTATACATCTTAAAATAAATTGCAAATAATGTAGAGTTTGTGGTTTTGCACATATTTTTTTTGCATTTGTTTAGATGTTTTTTGTTATTGGGGGTTACTAAGTATATAATTTTAAAAATTTAAAAATTAGTGACTTAGAGCATTTTTTCATGATTACAAATAGCTTTAATTTCTTTATCTGAAAACTGCTTGTCCATATCTTTTGACCATTTATCAACTGGAGAATGATTTACATGCTTATACTTTTGATTCAGTTCTCTATGTATTTAAAAAATGAGAATTTCATCAGAGAAACTTGCTGTGAACTTTTTTACACTTATGATTATTGTGTATTTTCCTTCATCCTATTTCTCCCTATTTATCCTCTCTTTTTCCTTTCACCTTCTCCCTCATCAGAAGTATTTTACTCCTGACCACTTTCTCTTTTTTCAGCTCCCTCTATTCTATTATTCCCTGCTCCTCCTACTTCCCTCTAGGGGAAGATAGATTTCTATTCTGAACCGAGTTTGTATGTTATTCCCTCTTTGAGGCAATTCTGATGAAAGTAAGGTTTAAACTTTGTCCACAACTTCCACATCTTCCCAAATTGTAAAAACTATTTCATGCCTTTTTAATGTGAGATAATTTATGCCATTCTACTTCTCCCTTCTCCCTTATCCAAGTGCTCCCTCTTTCTCATCCTTCATTTTCTTTTTTATATATTGTACCATAATAATCAACTCACATCTATGTCCTCTATTTATACTCCTTCTAACTGCTTTAATAATAAAGTTCTTAGGAGTTACAAGTGTCGTCTTCCCCCCTAGAAATGCAAACAGTTTAACTTTATTGAATCTTTTATAATTTCTCTTTCCTGTTCACCTTTATATGATTCTCTTGAGTCATGTATCTGAAAGTAAAATTTTCTATTCAGCTCTGCTCTTTTCATCAGGAATATTTGAAAATCCTTTATTTCATTAAATTTCCATTTTTTCCCCATGAAGGACTAAATTATTCTCAGTTTTGTGGGGAGTGTATTTCTTGGTTGAAATTCTACCTCCTTTGTCCTCTAGAATATCATATTCTAAGCTCTCTAATGTATTAACATGCAAGCTACTAAGTCTTGTGTAATTTTGATTGTGGCTCTAAGAGATTTGAATTATTCATTTATGTCTGCTTACAATATTTCTTCCTTGCTCTGGGAGCTCTAGAACTTTACCACAGTATTTCTGGGAGTTTTCATTTTGGAAGCTCTTTCAGTAGGTGATCAATGGATTCTTTCCATTTCAGTTTTACTTTCTGATTCTAGGATATCAAGTTAATTTTTCCCTGATAATTTCTTTTTTTTTTAATTTTAAATTATTTTAAAAATTAAACCCTTACCCTCCATCTTGGAGTCAATACTGTGTATTGGCTCCAAGGGCTGGGAAACATTTATACTTAACATGCAAATTAGCCATGCTCAACTCTTCATGACCCCAATTCAGTGTTTTCTTGGCAACGATTTTTGAGTAATTTGCTATTTCCTTTTCCAGCTCATTTTATAGAAGAGTAAACTAAGGTAAACAAAGTTAAGGGACTTGCCCAGAGTCACCTAGCTTTTAAGTCAAATTTAAACTCAGGAAGATGAGTCTTCTGGATTCCAAGCTCAGTGTTCTATCCACTATGCCACCTAACTGCCCTGAGAAGCTATTAATTGGAGCTGGATAGCTAGTTATAATGAAGAGATATCTAGTGATGGATTGTGGAAGAAATATGCTAGAATGTGCTCTTGAGCTGAAAGTATTATTAGAGAATAATTTTGCTGTGTCTCAGCAAGGGAAGGGAAGTATAGGTAACCTTGATCTTCAGATTAGAATAAGAATCTGCAGAGGATATTAAGGCTCTCTGTAGGGGTTGTTTTTTATTTTTTGCTGTTGTTTATTTGTTAAACTTTATTTGTTCTAGTGTTATTTTTGTTATCTTTTTGGAAATATATATATATATATGCAAATTGGACTGTTTTGGTCCTATTCACTTAACCATTTTGATTATCTCCCAGTTTTCTAAAATTCAAAGGCTATACAAAAACTCAGAATAAAAGTATAGAGTAGTGGACTGAGTGTGGACTTAGAGTCAGAAAAATCCGAGTTCAAATCCTGCCTTCATTACTTACCAGGGCTTCATGACCCTATATAAACCACTTAACTTTATTGCCCCTCAATTTCCTTTGCTGGTACATCATCCACATCATAACCCTTAACTGTGGATATATTTCAGGGCTGACTTCTGGATCAGAACTTAGTTTTTCTTTTCCCTCTACACTCACTTTCTGGTTAATCTCATTAGCGTCCACAATTTTAACTATTAACACTTTTTGCAGATGACTGCCAGTTCTTTATGTCCAATTCTACCTAAGCTTTCAGCTCTGAATAACCAAATGCTGAACACTTCAAACTGGATGTTCCAGTAAACTCTTAAACTCAACGTGTGTAAACCTTAACTTAGATATTTTCTGTATTTTCTCTTAAATCCTTTTCTCTTCCAGACTTTCCTATTTCTGACAAAGGTGCTCCCATCCTTTTGATATTTCAGGTTCATAGTCTTTGCTCTCCTTCATCCCACAAATACAGTCACTTGCCAAATCTTGTGATTTGTACTTTTATAATATTACTATTGTTTTCCTCAATAGAAATTTGTTTTTATTAAAAGGCAACAAAACTGTCTCTGGGACTCGATTGATTCCTGCCTCCTTTGACATAACTTCTTGCTCTCCTAAGGGCACTAAAAAGTATTATCCAGATGTAGTTGGGGCCAGTCTGTCTTGGTGGATTTCCAAATATCCCCAAAGTCATATCTTTTTCTGCTGATCAGACAAGTTTCTATGGAGACAAGAGGAGTAGAGTCCAGAGAAGTTAAGCTCCACTATTTTTTCATATCCTTCTTGTGTTAGAACAACACGAAATATTAAAAACTTTTTGAGTGCTTTATTTCATGTCAACATCAAACCCGATCAGAGTGCTGGTGATAAATCTAAGATCTGGTATAGTCAGAATATAAGGATGAAATGAGATAGGCTTGCAGGTCCTATTTTATTTGGGTTGGAAAAAGAGAGCTGAAAATACTGAAGGTGGGGTGATCAGACATAGGTTCACTATATGACTCTTGGTTGCAAGAATACTCCTAATTGTGTATGAAGAGTCTTATCTAGACTACATAAGTAGCTAGATGGCTCTGAGGAGACTAAGTTGCTCCATAGAGCACATATCATTGGGCAAGTTAATTAACCTCTGTTTGCCTCAGTTTCTTCAATTGTAAAATGGAGATAATAACAGCACGTATCTTGCAGGATTGTTGTCAGAATCAGATGAGATAACACTTGTAAAGGACTTAACAGTGACTGGCACATAATATATTCAATAAAAATACTTATTCCTTTCTCTTCCCAATCTCCCCCACAAGGGAACAGTCTCTTGCCTAGAGGGATTGACTCAGTGGATCCAGGAAGAGATTGCGCTGGAAAGTAAAGAAAAAGTCAAATCCAGCATTCCCTGGTTGTTGACTGTTCTGGATCACCTAGACTAGCAGCATAATCAACTGAAAGTAAACTGGGACCACACATTTAGCAACTAAAGACAGGAAGAAGCTTCTGCTTTCAGCGATTGTGCAATATAAGCTGAGGGGCAGCAAATGGAACTGGTGGCTGCCACCTAATGACTCTGCCCTAACACAACTGGGTATTGACAGACATCATTCAGGTACTCACTCTGTGGTCTTTGATACAGATTTGTTTTAAGATCAGAGACATGTGACATAGAAATTCCCATCAGTGGGTAAGAAAGCTCCAGGATTATCCTCTTACTACTACTTGACTCCCTGCCTTAAGGGAACAGTAGGGAGGACCTTCTCCATTAAGGAGCTGCTGTCCTTGCAGAAGTTCAAATAGAAACCTGATGAGTCACTGGAACAATGGCTCTTAAGGGCATAGTCTAATGCTGAGCCACTATCAGCATATTTCTTTGGCTAAGGGAGCTCTCTAAGGACATACTGTAAGAAAGTCAACTAAATTTATTAGACTTTAAAGATGAAGAATGTACTTTATCTCTTTTTAGGTGGCTGTGATGAGTAATCAATTGAACATCGTCCCTTGAAAATTATTCTCCACCGTAGCCTGCTGACCTTGAGGATCTAAAAGGAAGAGAAAGGTAAATTTCTGAATGAAATGGGTGTGAAATAGTGCTGATCAGCAACTATATTGCCCATATACAGTTGTGGATGGTTGATCCAGGGTGGACAAGAGGGCTTGTGGTTGATCACAAGGGAGCAGAGGTTCAGGTCAAAGTTCCAAGGCAGTGAGGGGCACCAGCACTCACAGCTACAGGAGAGCAGGTGACCTGGTCACAGTTCCCAGGGCCAAGAGGAGTACTGGTGCTTCTGGCTATAGGGGAGCAAGGCCCCTTACTGGGTGAAGACCAGAGCACAGACCAGGAAATCAATGACCATACGTCTTTTTGGATCATACTACCTTGGGAACACTACAAATGTGTAGACCTACAGAACTCTCTCTAAAAACAGAAGCACAAAAAAGACTAAAGCTTGGGATGGTGGCTCCCTACTACTAGGTGAGCAAAGCCCAATTTTAACATAAATTTCAAAGTCAAGAAATAAGGCTAGAAAAATGAGCTAACAGTAGCAGAAAGAACTTGACCCTAAAAAGTTAACATTATGGCAGGTGTTATGATTAAAAATGTCCAGAGATAGTATCTCAATTTATAATTATTTATTAGATAATAAAAAGTGGGCCAGAGAAAGAAAAGGCACCACTTACATGTGGTTAGTGTTCCAACCCCAAGATCAACAACACACCTATTCAGCCTAGGATTCCAAGGAAAGAACTATTTTCTCCCCATACTTCAACTTATGTTCTTTACAATGCCCCTTTCCCAAGCCTCTTTGAATGGAACACTCTGACTTTACTCCAGACAAGAGGTCTTCTGGATGCCAGGAGTCAGTCACTCAGGGGTTAGAATGGCCACACAGTGCACATACCAACTTTTCTCTGCCTGACTTTGCTGAGCTTTTTTAGTCACTTCACTATCTTAAGAAGCTTGTTTACAGATGAACAGAGAACTCGTCTCTATCCTCATTCAGCTACGGAGGATGAAGCACTTTGTAATTTCAATATTAAGATTGAACATCTTCCTCTTTAAAATTCAAAGGTTGTCTTGGGGTGCCAAAAAAGGGGTAGGAGTTAGTATTAAATTTCTAATTGCAAAATTAGCTGCAATCAAAGCCTCAAAGAAAGATGCTAATAGGATGCATACCCAATAAGGATTCTTGGAAAAGTTGAAGATGCAGATAAAGAGTAGTAGAAGAAAAATGGGAGAAACAAATTAGAATAATGCAAGAAAATTAAGAGAATGAACAGTTTGGTTAAAAAAAGTCAAAAAAAGAAAAAAACTTCTTAAAAAGCAAAATAGGCCAAATAGAAAAGGAAGTACAAAAATCCATTGAAGGAAAAAACCTCTTTAAAATAGAGAATTGTAAAAAGGCAAACATGAAAGAGAAATTATAAGGGACTCAATAATATTAAACTGATTATTTTCCTATATGTAAAGGTAATATATTTAACTCCTAAGAATTTCATCATTATCAGGGCAGTTAACAAAGTTATTTACATAGTCAGAAGGCATAGGTGTGAGTTGATTATGCTGGGATGATTAGAAAAAAAATGAAAGGATGAGAAAGATATATAGTAGGATGTACTGGGAGAGGGGGAAAAGGAGAGGTAGAATGAGAAACATTTTCTCACATAAAAATGGCATGCAAGAAAGAGCTTTTATCATAAAGAGAGAAATGGGCAGGTAGTTGGCAATGCTTGAACCTCTCTTCAGGATTGGTTAATAGAGATAAGAATATATACATATATGTATGTATGTTTGTGTGTGCATATGTGTATATATACACACACATGCACATTCAGTATTTATATAGATAACTATCTTTCCCAGTAGGCAAACAGGAAGGGAAAAGGATAAGAGAGAGGGGGAAGGGGAATGATAAAAGGGATGGTGCAACAATGGAGGCAGTGATTAAACACAAAATGGATTTTTAAAGAGGGACAGGATAAAAAGAGAGAGAAGAAGAAACAGAAGAAAATGGGATGGAGGGAAATACATAATTAGTAGTTATAATTGTGAATATGAATGAGACAACAACACCCATAAAACAGAAGCAGAAAGCAGAATGGATTAGATACCATAATCCAACAATATGTTGTTTATAAGAGACACATTTGAAACAGAAAAAGACACAGAATTAAAATATAGAGCTGGAGCATAATCTAATGTGCTTCAGCAAAAGTGAAAAAAGTTGGAGTAACAATCATGGTATCAGACAAAGTAAAAGCAAAAATAAACCTAATTAAAAGCGATAATCAGAGATGTCATGATAAATCTGTGATTAAAAGAAACTGAGACACAAAAATCCAAGCATAATTTATTGGCAAGGCTGCTAATAATTATCAAAAATAGGAGTCAGTGGTCTCTCAGTTACCAGAGATATACCTTATAGTCAAAGCAGCATTTTATACAGTTTGGTATATATAATTTCATTATATAAGGTCTACTGCCACCAAGTAAACTAAGATTGTGATTGGTTCAGAATCATGTTGTCTTGCTAAAGGAGGTCTCTAGAATCCAAAGAGTTCTGGGCGTGTGGTTCCAGAAACATGGAGTTGGTAAGAAAACAATTGATGGATGGTACCAATAAAGCTTTAGCTCCAATAGGGGGCAAGCTGGGTGGCACAGTAGATAGAGCATTGGGTCTGGAGTGAGGAAAACTTATCTTTCTGAGTTCAAATCTGTCCTCAGACACATACTAGCTGTGTGACCTTAGACATGCCACTTAACCCTGTTTGCCTTAGTTTCCTCATCTGTTAGATAGGCTGAAGAAGGAAATGGCAAGCAACTCCAGAATATTTGCTAAGAAAACCCCAAAATGAAAAAAATGAAGTTCCAATCAAATCTCAGATATCTTCTAAAGCCTCTATCCCATTTAGATCATTCATAGTAGGATTTAGGCAGACTACGGAGTGAAGATATATTGTGGACTTATAATCTGTGCCATTGTTTTTAGCAATTTCTATATATGTTACTGTGGGTAGGGTCAAATGGAAATCCTTAGTTACTTGCACCATCTCATGTAGTTCACTGCACAGATATTTTTTCTCTAGTGATAAAGATGAAGGAAACAAGAATACTTCATTATACTAGATCCCCTCATACCTGAACTTTTTATACTGATGTGTTATGGTGGCAGGCACCAAGAAGTTTCCTAAAAAAGTAATTGTTAGACTTTGATAGCTTCAAGTTCCTTAAAGCAGCTACTCACTCAATGGCTTTTGAAAAACAATTATTTTAACCTCTTATTGGGCCCCAATTAGTACTAAATAGATGACACAGGATCATACAACCACATTTTGTTTAAAGTTACTATGAGTTGGGTATGCAAGTTGGTCCCTATAACGAGATGAGTAGAGCACATCTACTCATAGCGGCTTCTATGGCTAAATGGAAACAGTACAAGAAAAATCATGCTTTTTTGGGTCTCTCCTGCATTAGTGCCCTTCACAAATAGGTGCTGACTATGCCAAAGACTGATAACTTCTACCCAGACCCTAGACCTTTCTTCTTCTGTTGACCCAAAAGGACCTCATTTAGAAGAGCTTGGCTCCTAAGAAATGTTACTTTTCCTTGTGTATAGATAGCTCTCTTTGCTCAATGGAGGCATATAAAACTGGATCTCAGCAGACGCTAATCAATTATTAGGCTATAAGTTATTACTGCTGATGATGACAGAGTTCAGAGAGGCAGATATATCATCTTTCCATATTTGAAAGTAGTTTATCTAGGCCTAGTCCCTTATCATCGTTCTTCTTATGTTTCTCTTCATTCTTGTGTTTGAACTTTAAAGTTTCTATGCAGTTGTGGTTTTTTATTAGTACTTGATTTCTTTAAAGATCCATTTTTGCCTCTGGTAGCATTATACTCAGTTTTTATGGGTAAGTTATTTTTGGCTATAAACTTATATTCTTTGCCTTCTGGAATACTGTTTGCCAAGCTCTCTGCTCGTTTATAGTGGTATCTGCTAAATCCTGTGGGATCCCAACTGTGATTCCTTCAGTATTTGAATTGGTTTTTTTCCTGGCAGCTTACAACATTTTTTCTTTGACATGGAAACAAGATCATTATCCATGGTTAAGGTAGAGGGAGGTGGAAAGGAGAGAATTTGGAACTGAAAATAAAAAGGAATTTTTTAACAAAAGAAAGCACTATTTCCAGGCATGACTGCCACTTTTACAGTGGTTAAATAATTTAATCTCCCTGGGCTGATTCATCATCTGTAAAATGAGGGCTAATTCTCTTTCAGCACTTAAATTCTGATTCTTTCATCTAAATCCTGTCTTTGTATTTCTGGAGAACGGGGACATGTAAAGAATTCTATTAGTCCATGGCTGACAAAAGCCGTCTCTCACCTTATCTCTAACATAAAAGAAAAATATTGGAGAAAAAATTAGGCTTTAATTGAAAGAACTAATAGTAAAAAAAAAAATGACATTTCAATTCTCATATACCTTTTCAAGTCTTTTGTGTCTTGAAGGAACTCCTCCTTCTTCCTAATAAAGCAAAGTAAAAAGGTATTCTTTGAGTCCTGACAACTCTTAAGTGGATACACATAACAAGGAACACAAATTATAACATCACATAGTGAAAATTAAGATAATGTGACTACTTTATGTTATTAATTGTTGGTAATAATTGAGTTCTAGATGACCATTATTAGTTTCTGTCTTGTATTCAAGGATATTTATTTGCTTTGGGAAATCTGCAGTATCTTGCCATTGATTTTTTTTTTTATGATTTGATAAAAAATGGCCTGATTTTGGTGGGGTGGGCCAAGGAACACAATTTACATTTAACACAATCAATAAACATTTATCAAGTATCTACTATGTGTCTGGCACTGTGCAATAAAAATAAACAAATAGAATGATAAATAAATGAAAGAATAAAACAGATATTTCTGTCACAGGAAGTGAAGTTGGGGAAGGATTCAGGAAAGATTTGTCCTTGAGTTGTCTCTGAAGATAAAGGCTTCAATATAATGGGTGAAATGGGGACTATCAATCAATTGAAAATTTATTAAGTATCTATGATGTACCAAGCACTGGAGTTCCATAGAGGCAAAAGAAAATTCTTGCCCCTGAGGAACTTACAGTCTAATAGAGGAGACCATACATGTAGGGTAAATAGGAAATAATTAACAGAGGAAAAGTACTAGAATTAACAGGATTTGGGAAAGACTTCCTATAAAATGATGGGATTTTAGTTGAGCCTTAAAGCAAGTCAATGAAGTCAATAGGCAGAGTTGAGGAACATGTTCTAGGCTTAGAGGACTACTAGAGAAAAATCTCAGGACCAACAACAAAATAGCCAGTATCACTAGATCGAAGAACATATGGTATGGTGTAAGTTATAAAGAGACTGGAAAGGCTGAGGGGGGACAGGTTATGAAGGACTTTGAATGCCAAGTAGAGAATTCTGTATTTGATCCTAGAGGCAATAGGGAGCCACTAGAGTTTATTGAGTGGGTAGGTGGGGTGACATGGTTGGACCTATACTTTAGGAATAACTTTGATGACTGAATAATGAAAGATGGATTGCAGTGTGAAGAGACTAGAGGCAGGCAGACCCATCAAGCTATTGCAATAATTAAGGTGTGAAGTGATGAGCACCTACACCAGAGTAATAGTAGTGGCATAGTCAAGAAGACATAATTGAGACATTGCAGAGGTGACATCAACAGGGATTGGGAGCAGATTAGATATGGGGGTGTTATATGAGAGAAAGTGGGGAGTCCAGGCTTACTCCTAGGTTGTGAATCTGAGGGACTGAGAAGATGTCACTGTCCTCTGGATTAATAGAAAAGGTAGAAGTATGGAAGGGTTTAGAAGGGAAAAAAATCTTTTGTTCAGCTTTGGACATATTGAGTTTAAGATGTTGACTGGGCAATCTAGTTTGAGATATCTGAAAGGAGGCTGGAGATGCAAGACTGGAGATTGGCATAGAGGTTGGGGTAGGATAAGGAGATTTGAGAATTATCAGCATCAAGATGATAACTAAATCCATTGTTGCTTATGAGATCACCAAGTGAGGTAGTATAGAGAGAGAGGAGAAGAAAGCTTAGGACAGAATCCTGACGGACACTGACTCTTAGAGGGAGTAATCTGGATGATACAGCAAAGGCAAGCGAGAAGTAGTAGTCGGATACATAGGAAGAGTTACAGGAGAGAGTGGTATCCTGAAAACAATGTCAAAGGCTTCAGAATGGTCAATGAGAATGAGAATTGAGAAATTGGATTTGGCCACTAAGAGATCATTGGTAACTTTGGAGAGAGCATTTTTGGTGGAATGAGAAGGTTGGAAGTGAGACTGAGAGGTTAAGAAGTACATGAGAGAAAATGGAAGCTGCAAATATAGATGGTCTTTTTGAGTTTAGCTCCAAAGGGTGGAAGAGGTATATGACAACACTTAGTGGGGATTGAAAGATCAGGTGAGGGTTTTGGGGGGATAGTTGTTATGGGGGTAATTTGAGGAAAGGTGTGTGGGATAAGGGAATTATAAAGAAAGTTGTCAGAGATTTGCTAAATGAGTAATCTAGGTTACAGGTAGGCTGGGATTAAGGAGATTCAGAATATAATAGGGCTGAAGTCAGGAGTATAACACAGAAGGGAAACAGAGATCTTCAGGGAGAGGAGAAATTAAACTAAACAGACAAAACAGCAGGCTTTACAGACTGGGACTTAGACTCAAACACTGGCAGAGGGAAATAGATTATACTGAAATTAACAATAGGTTTAGTTAATTTCACAGGAAGGGACTTGTTTTGAAGTTACACCTTCCTCCAAGATGGATACCCGGCTTCCCTTTAAGCCCAGAGTATGTTGGTTCTTTCCCTCTTCTTCCCTCTCTTGATAACTAACAGACAAATTATACTAATAGGTCTGTTGAAACACAAAAGGGTTTATTATCTTTAAAGGTTGATGTGTCAGGAAAGTGGTTCAAAGGAAGCCCTAACAGTTGTCTCAGGAACCTCAGGTGGGGGAAGGGAGGCAAAGATGAAGTCTGAGTAAGGACCAGCCTTTAACTCAACTTGCAAAATACTATTGATAACTAAAGGGAACAAAAGATGACTGACTAGTTTCTTTATATCTAATACTGTCAAATAACAATTAACCCTTCACAGATTTTGAACTCCTCTCTAATTACTCTCTTTATTAACTCCACAGACATATAAGGTAAGGGAGGGAAGGTAGGAAATAATTTTAGGGAAGGAAGATATAAAGGGTTTATCCAAAATAATAATTTTTTAAGTAAATATATCAAAGCTAGGCTAAATTTCAATACTACAGCTAGGTAAGGAAGCAGCTCGGCTGATCAGACAACCTTCCTCCACAGGAGACCCTAATCAACTGTCTTTTTCTCAAGATTCCAAAACCCTAACTGATTTAGAACTCAGCCAAAGCTAGAAAAAACTATATGACCCCCACTCTCTATACTACATAGTAGAGACAGGGGCATGTTTGTAGGCAGCAGGAAATGAACCAGTAGAGAGGGAGAGAGATTGAAAATAAGTAAAAGAATGGGAATGACAGGGAAGGCAATCTGTTGGAGGAGATGAGATGGAATGAGATACCTTGGAAAGGTAGAGGGTTAAGGCAACTTCATCCTGTAAGACAGAGTTAAAGGAGGAGAAAGTGGCAAAAGGCATCTGAGTGATAGGAATGATGAAGAGAGGAGAAGAGGGAGTTCACAGTGAATGTTCTCAACTTTTTTTTCCTGTAAAATATGAGGCAAAGCTCTCAGCTGAGATCCCATTATAACAATAATAACAATAATAATTGCATTTATATAATGCTTTAAGGCTTGCAAGGAATTTTATCTAAGTAATCTCATTTGATTCTCACAACAATAGTATGAGAAAGACACAATTATTATTCCCATTTTATAAGTAATGAAACAGAGGCTAAGAAAGGCCATATATGATTTGTCTAGGATTAATATAGCTAATAAATGTCTGAGGCCAAGCAAGTCAATGCAAGTCTTCCTGCCTTCAAATCCAGCACTTTCTCCACTGTACTGCACAATGTAGCTGCCTTCATAAAGAGCAAAGGCTGGAATCTAGAGTACATGAATGGACAATAATGTGAGATAAGGCCAGAAAGGCAGGTTGGAGTCAGATTGCGGAGAATTTTGAATGTCATGCAAAGAGTTTGTAATCAATAGCAATAATAACTGACACACGAATTTATGGTTTGCAATGTATGTTAATACATGATCTCATTCTCTGTACACAGTTTTCTGAGTTAGGTAATCCAGACATTCTCTGCATTATGCCCCAGACTGGGCAGCTGAGGCTCAAGAGGTTAATTAACTTGTTTATGGTTACAGAGTAAGTATCAAAGGTGATTTTCCAAGTCAGGTCTCTCGGCTTCCAAACCAGTGCCCTTTCCAGGCCATTCATAGGTTGGTGTGGAGAGGGGCAGAGTGGAATTCCCTAGTGGTTTTTGAAGTAGAGGAGCAGTCAACACGGTGTCAAACCAAACACGGTGTCAAAAAGGAATAGATTAGTGAGAGGAAGATCAATTACTCCAGTAATGTGGGTGAGAAGAGATAAAAGTCTGAAATAGGGTATTTGCAGTAGTAGTAAGTAAAACCCCTTAATAGTAGTTAAGAAAGGAGTGGGATGTAGATGGTGGTCAGTAATGACACACCTTTCATTGGATTACATTCTATAGTAAATAATATTTTAATGAAATTCCAATGAATTAAGGAAAATGACATATGGCTATTAAAAAGGAAACAGAAGCAAAATGATGAAAATCTCTTTACATCCCAGCATATTTGTGCAACAAATTACACTACTAGTCAGGAATTTCCTGCTATAGTGGGGTTGTCATAGCTGTATTTCCTCTCTTAGAAAATGTTCCATAACTGGCTATTATCAGTTTATCTCAGATATTCCTTTCTATTCAGTTAAATAAGAATTATTTTATGATATTTAGGAAAGAATATATCTATTCCTTACTATTTTAAAAATGATTTATGTTTTTAAGAAAGAGGCTATTGTATTTTTGCTACTTTATATATACAATTTTTGAGTTAGATTTTATTTTTGATTCCTGTTATTTTTTTATTGTATTTATTTCTGAATTGATCCCTTCATCATTTTCTACCTAGCAAGCTTTCACTTGGAAGAAAGTTTTTAAAAAAATTCATTTATTTTTCATATAAAAATTTTGGAAGCAATTATTTCATTTCTGAAAAAAAAAAGAAAAGAAAATGAAGCACGAAAACTTGAGGGCTTCTCAAATAATATGCACAGAGAAAGTGGAGCATTGGAGCCATCATACATGCCAATTGGGCAAAAACCAAAAACATGATAATTCAAGTGGAGGGCTGGCTATTAACCAGTTTGAACACACTGAAGTTTAGACATATGTAATCAAATTTGTATTTTATCAGACTGATTTTCAAGATGAATAGTATAGGAATTCTTCCACTTTAATGAAGTATTTTTTATGAAATAATTTTTTATGAAATACTTTTTTTGAAATAATTTTTAAAAGCACAAGTGTCTTTTGGTACCACATTGGTCAATATATAAGTCACATTCCTAAAATAAGGTCTCTTTGAAAGGAAAAATAAGTCCATATGTAGTTATTCTCTAAAAATATAAAGGTGCTTATAAGCTACCCTCAATTTCTTTATGCTTGAGATTAGGGAACTGGCTAGGATACAGGATCAATTCATTTCCCTTCCCATAGCCCAAAAATCACCAAAGGGGCAGATACATAGAGATGACAAGATGCTAATGTTAAATCAAATGCAAAGAATGGTTTTCAACTTGTTGCCCCTTTATAAGAAAGGTGTGAAGTTCTCTCTTTAAAGAGAGATTAAAGGGATTAAAAGGACAGCTTGTTATTGGCAGATCAAAAATAGGTTATACCCTTAGTAGCTTTTAAAAAGCAGGATATACTCTCCTGGGAGATAGCTGAGTCAAGAGAACTCTGAGAAGAATTACCCCTGACAGTCTGAAGGAGAGCCAAGTGAAAAAGAACCTGGCTCTTGAGAGAGATGGGGGTTTGGGAGGGGTGGAGGAGAGAAACAAGATTTCTCTTTTCTCTTTCCCTCCCATCAGTCATTGTGTCTTTCATTGGAGCTACTTGCTCAGTAGGAAGCATTGTACCTTGCATGGAGCAAGCCCAGTAATCCAGGCTGCCAGGCAGCAGCTCTGAAGAATGTGATCTCTAGCAATTAAGCTAGCCCTGGCTATATGGAGTTGAACTTCATAGAGAGAAAAGGCCAGAGAACCCAACAGGGTGATTTGCCCAACAGAGACACTGTGCCCAGAGGGCAGTAAAATGAGGATACCATGAGAATGAAAAAGATATCGGGGCCCTGCAGTGTTGGAAGCATGAATTGCTTAAATATATACATTTTTATATATATTAACATATTATATATATATATACATATTTTTTTCCCCTATGTGTGTTCCTCATTTCCAATGCACTTTATGTCTGTTCTAATTCTTCTCACCGCTGTGTATATTTTTGAGAGTGTGTGTGCCAGCTAAGAGGGTGTCATAGGATGGCTGCTGGCAATTGCCCTAAACCTAGATATCAAAGTGGTGTGACTGGCCTGGCACAAGCAAGGGGTATAAAAAAGGGGTTATAAAAGATTTACTTGGCTTGTAAGAATACAGTTGTCAAATAAAGCCAGGACACGTGATGATAATTCTGATGAGTGCCAAGATTTTCCCTTTGTTTCCCATTTTCTCCACAGAAAAAAATGAAAAGTAGTAATGAGTTCAGGCCATACTGAGTGGAAAATTCTGCCAGGTCCAAACAGGCAGAGGCTCCCTCACTGAGTGCTTTTATTCTGCTAATGGGGATGCCAGGGACCACATCACCAGTAGAAAGTCTTCCTTTATGCATGAAACAAAGAAACCTTTATGCTTTAGTAGCTGCTGGTCAGCAGCATTCCTTAATTACCACATGGTTTATAATCCTATCTGCTCTACAGTCTACAGACTTCTTCCCTTTAACATTTGATGTATGTCACTTCTCAAATGTAGGTAATGTATAAAGCATGTCTGTGGCCTTCTACATTCCAACCTTTGATTAGGGTCATGGTCAGTCATTTCATGATCCCTTTCATTCTTTATATTGCATGACTTTAACCTTCCCTCTACATTCAAAGAAAAAAATGATCTTATCATCCAAATCTAGAGATCTGGAGATTTCCTATCCCCTAGGTACTTTTTAGCTCTTTCCATGTGTGTGATATGGTTTGTAAATATTTAGGATAGAATAAAATATTCTAGTATGATAATAATAGCTAGTATTAGATAATGTTTTATGGTTTGCAAAGCACTTTAAAAATATTCCATTTTATTCTCACAACTCTGGGAGGTAGATGCTATTGTTAACCTCTTTTTATATATGGGGAAAGGAAGGTAGAGACTTCCAGAGTCACACAATGAGTAAGTTTCTGAGATGTAGACTGAGGCTTTCCTCACTCCAAGTCTGGCCCTCTGTCCTACCTAACCAGTTCATTTTCTGGAGGCAATAAAAAATGGGGTTTGGAAGAGGAGTGTATTAATAGCTATTCCAAAGAGAACACATGGAAATATGGCTAAGCATTAGGATCAGTGATTATTTTATGTTATTACAAAGTGGGAAATGTCCTAAGAATCAGAGCTGTCCAAAGCTGGGATGCCATGCCCTAAAGGTAGTCAGATTCCCATCACTATTTACTGGCATCACTTTAACTCTTTGGGATTCAGCTTTCTCATCTGGAAAGTGGGAGTTATACTCAGTTCCCTTTAAACAGCTCTACACCTTTGATCTCTTGATCTTATTCTAATGTTCAGATATTCCTTGATAACTACATATATAATTCAGCATTGGATGCATTAGAGATTATAGATGTCCAAGTAATTTCTGGCCACATGGTGATCTAGTCCTGAAAAGGCTTGGCATTTTTGTATGAAGTACCAAACTTGGGTTTCTCCATGACTCATGACAGCAGGAATGTTGGGCAATGCATTGCCTCAAAAAAGAGAAAACTTCTAGCTCTTTTGTATGACACGTAGAATATTTTGTTTCTAAAGGGGAAGATAAGCTGTGTTCTTTTTACAATCCTCAGCTGCTCCATGGAGAATAAGTACTCAACTAGGAGAGTGAATCCAATGTTTGTTGCCTTTTTTGATTAGTGATTTAACACCACCTAAAAGGCTGACAAATAAATCTAAGCTTGTAGGCAACCCTTAAGAGTTTGAGACATTTGTACAATGAGTGGACCAGGCCAGAAGCAGAGGAACTTTCTGCATTGGAAAAGATGGCATACCAAATTTCTCTCAAAATTTCTTTTATCATGATACTTGATATTCTGAATAACTCCTTTACCTGTAAGTTGAATATGAAATGACAGTAGAGAGACAGGAAGAAGTACATGGGGAAAACATTCCCAGACAAAGACAGTGGCAAGGAAATCAATACAATTGAGCTCCCTTCCATCAAAATCCTTCAAACAAATATAAAAAATGCACCAGAATCTTGGTGGGGAAATTCAGAAAAAGTGGAAGCAAGTTTTTTTCAGCACAGCTTGGTATAGAAAACAAGTGTGTATACATACATATATACATATATATTCAACATTAGGGACAGGGAGTACATTATACTTAGAGCACTCCAGTTTCTAGGGAGAAGCTATGCACGAGGGCAAGAAGAAGTCCTAGAATCATAGTGGGGAACCACTGGACTTGACCTAAGGCACTGTAATGGGGATAGGCATCCACTAGCAACTTTGTCTCCTATTACCTAGCTCTGGGTCACAGATCTAGGGTGGCCTGAGAAGGGAACCTGCACACAGGGGTGGAGTTCCTGGGTAGATAGGCTTTGGTTGATGTATTGAGAAAGGAGGAAGTTCATAGGCAAGCAAATGGTATGATTCAGACCCTAGGAACAGAATGGAATGTCAATGCCAGCACCTAGCCCAGCCTACAGAGGAATAACCAGGGCAGGAATCCCAGACTAAAGAAAAGCCTACAATTCCGCCACTCTGAACCAACAGCTTCCTGAGAAGGATTGAATCCAGAAGCATTCTTAGGTTAGTCAGATCAAAACCCAGGTGAGGAGCTTGCAGAGCTCAGACCAAAGGGGCCGCATTTAGATTTTGCTCTGGCTCAGATCACTGGCAGCACTGAGAGCTTGCATATCTCCAGCCTATTGCTGGGATCCTGGAATCTCAGAACACTCAAAATATTAAGAAAGCAGTAACAGAATCAGCCTAGACCTTTTCTCCAGACATTTGACAGAGTCCCATCCTAAGTCTGTCAGGAAGCAGGGTAGGAAATTGAGCAAACAACAACACAAAGAAACTCACACAAAAAAATCCAAAAAATGATTATGGTGGCAGGAAAAGTTCAAGATACAGATCTAGAAGAAGAGAATGACTCCAAAACATTTATAAGCAAAACCTCATACTAAAACATAGTGTGACCACAAAGTCAACTAGAATTCCTGGAAGAGGTAAAGCAAGAGTTAAAAAATAGAATTGCATTTCTTTGAATAATTAGGATGAGATCATTTGAGGAAGAAATTGGGGGGGAGGAATTAAAGTTATATAATAAAGAATTTGAAAGGAAATTGAACTGTAGTACAAGTTTCCCAACCAACAAATTCACTGAAAGTTAAAATAGACCTCATTCCATGAAGCGATAAGAAATATATATTTTTAAAAGTTAAAAGACTGAAAATATAGAAGAAAATGTAAAATATCTCATAGTAAAAACAACTGACTTGGAAAACAGATCAAAAGGAAAAATTTGAACATCTGACTACCATGATCAAGAAAAGAGTTTAGATATCATATTTCAAGAAATCTTAAAATTATCCAGATCATTCAGAACCAGAGGAAAAAGTTGAAGCAGAATCTACCAGGAGCTTCCTGAAGGAAACTCCAAGGAACATCATAGACAAAATCCAGAGTTTCCAGGTCAAAGAAAAAAAAAATATGCTAATAGCTAGAAAGAAAGAATTCAAATGCCTTAGGAGTCACAAATCAGGATCACATAGGGTTTAGCAGATTATTAAGGAGCAGAGAACTTGGGATCCAGTATTCCCAAAGGCAAAGGATATAAGTTTAAAGCCAAAAAACTTACCGAGCAAAACTGAGTATAATGCTACAGGGAGAAAAATGTATCTTTCAAGAAATCAAAAATTTCTAAGCATTCCTGATGAAGAAGCAAAGTTACATAGAATCTTTTAAGTTCAAACACAGAAGAAAAACATTTTTAAAAAAGCAAATACATGAACAATGATCGAATAACATGAATAAACTATTTGCTTTCTAATATAAGGAGATGATATATGTATTCCCTCTCAATCCTACCTTCATCAGTTATCACAGAGGGAGTATAAGTAGACAAGATCCAAGAGTTGTCCTGTTATGTTTTTGATCTTAAAAGAAGAATGGAAAGAGAGAGTAAAAGGAATATACTGATAGAGATGGGGAAAGAAGATTAGGGGAAATTATCTCATACTATCAAGATGCACAAGAAGACATCTATATTAAAAAGGTAGGAGATGGAGAAAAAGTAGCATTTCAGGTTCACTTTGATCTGGTCAAAAGAAGGAAGAATATACACAAACATATACAATAAATGGTGCATAAATAAATTTAAAAATGCAAAAAAAAAGAACAGAAAATGGGGGAATGACCAATATTTGATCTTCAACTGGTGAAAAACCAAGACTACACACACACACACAGGGTTCTGTACAGAAATACATTTTTCTCAACATGTTAATAAGAAAGAAAGGGGAGAAGAAAGAAGGGAGAACTGTAGTGTGGGGAGATTAAGGGAGGGATTAACTCTAAGGAAAACAAACTCTTAAGTATGTACAAAAATATTTATTACTCTTTTTGAGGTGACAAAAGAATGGAAATCTGAAGGGCTTGTTATAAATTGGAGAATTAATATACAAGTTAGAGAGTAAAAATGTAGTAGAATGCCTGGGGAGGGTTGTATAGAGTGATGAAAAGGAAACAGAACCAGGAGAACAATTTATATAATGTTAACAATATGGTAAAAACAAACAATTCGAAAGGATTTGTAATTATCATTAGTGTAATGACCCACCAACATTCCAGAGAACTAATGAAACATACTGCACTTCCTGATAGAGGTGAAGGATTCATGGTGTAAAATGAGACAAACAATTTTTGGAAAAGGCCAGTCTGAAAATTTGTTTTGATTGTCTATACATATTTGTATTGGTTTTTAATTTTCTTTTATTCTTAATTGGAATGGGGGAATTTGGGTGTGATGGTATTTTTCCTAAATCAAACTAACATAATATAATTTTAAATTTTATAAAAGAAGAGTAAAAATATTGCCAATTTTAGTTTCCTTAGGATAAATTCTACATTGTTTATCAAAATAAAAACTTATTTTTTCCAATTAAATCCAAGTAAATATCTGCTATTGAAATTATTTGTTCACTGATGATACAAAAAAATGACAACTTAAAATAAAACATCTTTATCTATCCATGTGGATCATGAGTTCATCCATGCAAGACCTTTGAAAGTGCTAAGACCAAAGTTTCTAACCAGCAAATTTTTTTCTTTTATGAATTTGTAAAACATACATATGCATTAAGAATCAAGCTATCTTTATTCTGTCTAAATTGAGAAGTATTTGATTTAATGGAACTTGCAATGGTTAATAGTTGGCAATTAATCTCAAAACAAACTGATCATATCAACATTTAAAGTTGTTCGGGTGATAGTCCATACTCAAAAAATGTACTCTCTTAAAAATACATAGAATTCTTCTTCAGCTTCATGGTGTGCTAATTGTTTTGTTCTTGTTGATTTTTTACCAGATATATCTAGCCTTTCCAGACTTTGCCTCATTTTGAAACATACTCACTGAGGATCATCCCATTCTTCCGTAAAACATGACATCCTTGGTTCCTCCAACAGGTGCTACTTGAGATCATAAAGTAAGCCAATGCCTTCATGACTTAGAAGATACAATGAAGAACATTTCAGGCATGAGGGAATCATAGTTCAAAGGCATTGAGAGAGGAGATAGAGAACTATGTATGAGAAATAGCAAATATATTAGAATGGCTGGACCATGGAGTACATGGAGAGGTGGAAAAAAAACCATGGACAGGATTAAAAAACTCAAAAGGAAGGAAGAGACCAAGTTCTGAATAGCTTTAAATGCCAAATCTCAAGGAATAAAATAGCTCCCTAAATTAAGAAATTAGCAAATAGAAGTGAATGACTCAATGAAGCATTAGGAAATAAGCACACAAAACCAAAAGAATGAAAAAAAGAAGAAAATTAGCATTTTAATATAATTTATATTCTATATGATATTCTATAATATCATTCAATTAATATAATTATTAATATTAATAAATTGATACTATAAATAAATACCTGACCAGAAAAACAACTGACCTAGAAAATAAATCTAGGAGAGACCATCTAAGACTCATGAAAATAACTGAGAGCTATGATCAAAAAAAGAACCTGAACATATTACAAGAAATCATCTGGGAAAACTATTCTGATATCCTCAAAAAGGAGGGGAAAATAGAAGTTAAAAGAATTACCTCCTGATTCTTTTATTCCAGGAATATTACAGCAAAATTCAAAAGCTCCCAGTCTAAGGAAAAAGTACTATAAGCAGTCAGAAAGAAACAATTCAAATAACTTGGAGCCACAGTCAGGATTGCACAAGACCTGGCGGCTTCTACATTAAAGGACTGAAAGGCATGGAATGTAATATTCTGAAAGGCAAAGAATCCAGACCTATAATCAAAAATTACTTATCTGGTGAAACTGATAATACTCCTCTCAGGGGAAAAGTGACATTTTATGAAAGAAAGGACTTCTAGGGCATTTCTGACCAATAAATAAATAAATAAACAGCTGAAAAAAATATCAATGAACAAATTCACCCCTCAAGAGAAGCATAAAAAGGCAAACACAAACTTAAAAATTTAGGGCTTTCAATAAATTTGAATTGAATATATTCATACCTGGAAAGATGATACTTAAGATATATCTATTATACTTGACATGCTTGAAATACTTAATGTATTCAAGAAACCTAAAGTACTTAAGATAGTAAGAAGTAGTATACATAGAAAGAAGGGAACAAGTGGAATAGGATTGATTAATAACCCCCCAAATCAAGGGACAGTAAAGAAGAACATGGGGGAGAAACAAAAAGGAGAGATACAAGGGGATAAATTATCTCACATGAAGAGGCACCTAATAGTCAATACAATAGAGGAAAATATGGGGGATGAAGTGGGCAATGCTTGAACTTTATTCTCATTGGAATTAGCTCAAAGTGGGAATAATGTATATATACTCAGGCAGCTATCGATACTTGCTATACCCTATAGGGAAATAGGAGGGAGAGGGGAATGAGAGAAGTGGAGGGTGGAAATAGATAAAAAGGCAGGTGAAGTGGAGGAGGTGGTAGTGAGAAGAAAAATAATTGTGAATAGAGAAAGGCTGAAAGGAGAGAGAAGAGTAAATAGGGAAAAATAAAATGGAGGGAAACACACAGTAATCATAACTGAATGTTGTAATGATAAATTGGACAGCCATGTTGAAATCAAGATGATGGATAGTTACCTGATTGGAATGTATAATGAACTGAGCCTGGCAGGAGCTTGGCAAGTGGCAAGGGCAGTTGAGGCTCAGGTCTAAAAGACAGGATTTTGAATTGACAGCGATCTCAGATTTGAGATTGGGTTGGAAAGGGTGGTTTGAGGGTAGGCCTTAGGTGAGCTTATTCAACCATATACCAGCAACCTATTTCAAACTACTTCATCAGTCCCTGATCCTGAATTAACCATCAAGAAGAAATATCAGCAACACCTTATCAGCAGAGTAACTTGATTTAGGTTGAGCCAATCTGGCCCAACCAGGCTGGCATCTGTCAAACCTGATTAACATCACTTTAAGATTATCAATAACATCATTATCTTTAATTAATTAAGGACTTCCTATTCCCTCCTTCTCAGCCATTATCCTGCTTTCCCTTCCCCAAGCCTGTTAATAATAAATCTTTAAACTTACTTCAGTTTTGGCTTTATCAAGAATCTTAGGGCTTTAGTAGATCACATCCTTGGGATATTTGAAGGGAAGAGGAGTATTATATCTTTCAAAAGCAGAGTTTAATTCACAGTCAACCTAAGCATTATCCATTAGTACAGAGTGTCAGTTAGACAAGATATCTGTATAATTCTAACTCCAGATTCATTGCCTGGCTGGTAACTCTGGGATACTGTTATACCTGGAGTTTGGGTTTAGCAGATCATCATTTAAACAACATCTACTGCAGCACATGATCCTTTGAGATTCACTAATTATATCTTAAGTGTTTCTCATAGGATTTACATCCACCTTTACCCTGCTTCAGATCTTTTACCATCAGGATTTACATAACAATGTGAATGGGATGAACTCACCCATAAAACAGAAAAGGATAGCAAAGTACATTAAAAGCCCCACATCCCACAATATGCTGTCTACAATAAAGAGCTTTAAAACAGGGAGATTCATACAGATAAAAGTAAGGGGCTTGAAGGGCAGCTGGGTAGCTCAGTGGATTGAGAGTCAGGCCTAGAGACAGGAGGTCCTAGGTTCAAACCCAGCCTCAGACACTTCCCAGCTGTGTGACCCTGGGCAAGTCACTTGACCCCCATTGCCCACCCTTACCACTCTTCCACCTATGAGACAATACACCAAAGTTAAGGGTTTAAAAAAAAATTAAAAAAAAAAAGTAAGGGGCTTGAGCAGAATCCATTATGCTTCAGTCAAGTTTAAAAAAAATCAGGAGTAATCATGATCTCAGACAAAGCAAGAGTAAAAATTGATGTAATCAAAAGAACTAAAGAAGGAAATCATATCTTTTTTTTTAAACCCTTAACTTCTGTGTATCGGCTCCTAGGCTTCTAGAAGAGTGGTAAGGGTAGGCAATTGGGGTTAAGTGACTTGCCCAGGGTCACACAGCTGGGAAGTGTCTGAGGCCAGATTTGAACCCAGGACCTCCCATCTCTAGGCTTGGCTCTCAATCCACTGAGCTACCCAGATGCCCCCATCATATCTTGATAAAAGGTATTGTAGACAATAAAACAATATCAATACTAAGCATATATGCAGCATATGGCATAGCATCCAAATTCCTAAAGGAGAAGTTACATGAATTATAGGAAGAAATTGACAGCCTTCCCCTCAAGTAGATAAACCTAATCAGAGTTAAATAAAGACATTAAGGAGGTAAATTAAGACTTTAGAAAAGTTAGACATGATAAGCCTCTGGAGAAAATTGAATGGGAATAGATGGGTACTGCAATATGAGATGATTATATGTCGAACTGGAGCAGTGGATATTTGTAAGAGAGGACAGTTATAATAGACATTGTAGAAATCGAAATTACACAACTAGACAAACAAATGGATATTTGGGATGAAGAAAAGTGGTGAATCAAGTATAATGCCAAGTTGAGAACCTGGTTAATTAAAAGGAGTATTAGTATACTCAAGGAGTATTAGTATACTTGATAGAAATAGGGAAGCATGGAAGAGAAGTGGGTCTGAGTGAGTTCTGTTTTGGACATACTGAGTTTAAGACAGTTATAGCACATCTAGTTTGAAATGTCCAAAAGGCAGTGGGTGGATGGCACTAAAACTCAAGGAAAAGATTAGGACTAATTAAATAGATCAGGAAGATATCTTTATCTTTTATTAAACCCATAGGATATAATGAAATTCGCAAGTGAGAAAATATCTAGAAAGATGAGAAGAGGGCCCAGAACAAAACCTGAGGATATGCCTATAGTCAGGAGTTAAGCCAACAAACATTAGTTAAGTGCTCACTATGTGCAAGGCACTGGCAAAAATATTGCTTTCTCTCAAGGATCTCACAGTATAATGGGAGAAATAATAAGAAAACAAGCAAGATATACACAGAATTACAGTATAAATTGAAAAAAACCCCAGGGGCAAGGCAGTAGCATTAAAGGGGTCAGGAAAGGCTTCTCATAGAAAGTGGAATTTTAGCTGATACTTGAAGGGAGCCAGTAGATGGAGAGGAAAAGGCAGAGAATTAAAGGGATGGATGAAAGACATGGGTGCACAGAGTTAGGAGATAGAGTGTATTTTTTTTTTCAAGGGAAAGCAGGGAGGGCTATTAGTAAATCATAGAGTAAGCAGAGAGGAAGATATAGGAATGTGAAGATAAGAAGTAAGTTTATGATGGACTTTGAATGCCAGGTAAGGATTTTAATGGAGGCAATGTCCTCCTTTATTCTTGGAGGACCAAAATGTCATCATTTTGTCGGGGCAATGTACCGTGTGTGTAGCTGTGGCTAATCAGAACAATATGAGTTTGAAGGTTCTACTGTAAGAGTTAAAACTAGATATTTTATATATGGTCACCAGAAATCAGATTAACATGATTTCAAATTTAAAATAGACCCAAGTCAGGATGACTTTTATGGAAGTTTATTTACAATTAGAAAGGTTGAAGGTAGGGAAATTGAGAGAGAGAAACTCTGGCCTGGACTAGAGGTCCGGACCAGGTAAGAATTTAGAGGCCCAGCAGAGGAGCACAGAATTAAACAAGGCTTCTAGCCACAAGGCCGCCTCCAATAAGAGAAGCCTCCTTGAGGGTAGAACCTCCAGAAACGCCAAGGGAGGAGAAAGGAAGTCAGCCTAACTTACCCAAGTGACAATTCAGAGGGAAGCAGTCTGAGGTCTCACCAGAGATCCTTCAACACCAAGTTCAAAGTGCCAACTGCCTCCACAGGAAGTTTACCATCATATTTAAAAGACAGCAGCTTTCATCACTTCCTGCATCCACCTCCAATTTCAAGTGGACAAATGGCAGGCTTAACACTGTTTCTGGACTGCCCAAAGGGCAGTCCCTTGTTTTTTATTTGTTACTTATTGTCATGTGTGGGTGACAGACCTTCCCCTCCCCACTTAATTCTTTAAAAAAAATTTTTTTTTAAACCCTTAACTTCTGTGTATTGACTTATAGGTGGAAGATTGGTAAGGGTAGGCAACGGGGGTCAAGTGACTTGCCCAGGGTCACACAGCTGGGAAGTGGCTGAGGCCAGGTTTGAACCTAGGCCCTCCTGTCTCTAGGCCTGACTCTCACTCCACTGAGCTACCCAGCTGCCCCTCCCTACTTAATTCTAAGTTGGGTGGGGTGACATTATTTTTGATGGCTAGAGTCTAATAATGAATGAGGATGAGCTAATTCCATTTACACACTACCATAGGTCAGGCACTAAAAGTCTGTATGTGTATTTGGGATAAAGATCTCTCTAAATCAGCACATCTCACATTATTGTTGAAGTATTGAAATTCTGCTTTACTCATAGAGCACGATGCCTTCTTTGTAGGCATGCCATGCTGGATGGTCCTGTGCTAGTATCTTCCATATCTCAAAACTGATAGAAAAGTTCACCTTGATAATGTCCTTATATTGCTTCTTTTCACTCTGTGTGTTTGCCTTGTCTGAGTTCTCTGTAAAATGATTTTTTAGGCAAACATATGTTTGGCATTTGAACAATGTGGCCAAACCATCAGAACTGTGCTCTCTGCAGTGGAGTCTGAATGCTTGGAAGTTCAAGTTAAGAAAGGATCTCAGTGTCCAGTACCTTATCTAACCAGATGATCTTCAAAATCTTCCTAAGTCAATTCAAATAGAAGTGATTCAGTTTCTTTGCATGGTACTGGCATACTGTCCAGATTTCACAGGCATACAACAATGAGGTTAGCCAACAGCTCTTTAGACTTTCAGTTTGGCAGGCAGCCAATACCGCTTCATTCCCATCCTTTACTTCAGAGCTTCTCAAACCCTGAACTAGCTCTGGTAATGTGTGCATCAACCTCAATTTCTTTGTGCTTATCTTTGGAAAGTATATTTCCAAGGCAAGTGAACAGCATTCAAAATTTCTCCATTTGCTGTAACCAATGCTTCCACCTTTGGATGGTGCTGTGACAGCTGGTTGAGAACCTCTCTTTTCTTGGTGGTAATTGTCTGGTAATTAGTACAAGCAGCAGAGAATCAATTCATACTCTGTTGCATCTCAGTCTCAGAGGCTGCATTGAGTGCACAATCATCTGTGAACAGAATTTTGTGCAACAGCTTTCCTACCACTTTAGTCTTGGCTTGTAGACTTTTCAAGTTAAATAATTTACCATCTGTGTAGTAGCTGACCTTGATGCTATTTTTGGCTTCATTGAAGGCATCTGACAACTTCACTGAAAACATAATGCCCAAAAGCATGGAAACAAACACAACAACTAGTCACTCCATTGGTGTCTTGGGAAAGTGAGAGAGCATCACCCATTATCCAGAACCTTTGCAAGTATGCTGTCATGGAACTTGTGTATAACACTGGTGAACTTCTCAGGGCAAACAAGTTTTGCCATGATCTTTCACAGATCCCCATGACTGACAGTATCAAAGGTCCTGGTGAGATAGATGAAAGTTGTATATAGACCTTTGTTCTGCTCCTGGACTTTCTCATGGAGTTGGCAGGCAACAAACACTATATTGACCATTCATTAACTCTTTTTGAAGCTACACTGGCTCTCAGGTAGATGACTATCTTTCAGGTGAATAATCAGTCAATTAAGAAGCACTTTGAATGACCTCCAGGAATTGATGCAGAGTGAAAGGAGCAGGTCCAGAAGGACATTGTACACAGAGACTGATACACTGTGGTAAAAATCAAATGTAATGGACTTCTGTACTAGCAGCAATGCAATGATCCAGATCAATTCTGAGGGATTTATGGAAAAGAACAGTATCCACATTCAGAGGAAGAGCTACAGGAGTGGAATCACAGAAGGAAAACAACTGCTTGAACACATGGGTTGATGTGGACATGATTTAGGATGTAGACTCTAAACAACCACCCTAGTGCAATTATCAATAATATGGAAATAGGTCTTGATCAATGACACATGAAGAAACCAGTGGAAATGTGAGTTGGCTATGGGAGACAATGGGGGTTGAAGGAAGAGTAAGAACATGAATCATGTAACCGTGGGAAATTTTTTTCTAAAAAATAAAATTTAAATAATCTTCAAAATAAAAAGAAGCATTTTGACAAGAATCTTGCCAGCAATGATTATGAGAGAGACAGCCTTGTGATTGTCACAGGACAACCTATTTCTCTTTCCTTTCTAGAAATGGATAGTGGAGGCATCCTTGATCCCCTAGAGGATAACCTCTTTCTGCCATATAACCCAGAAGATTTTTAGGAAGACCAATGATTCTCAATTTGTCTCTTCTAGACCTGTTTTCTTGATCTGTCATTTTCTCAGTGAGATATTTCATGTTTCCTTCTATTTTATTAGTCTTTTGACTGTTTTATGTGTTCTTGCTGTCTTGAGAGATTATTGGCTTCTACTTGCCCAATTTTGGTCTTTAGAGACTGGTTTCCTGCTATAATCTTTTGATTTTCCTTTTCGATTTGGTCTATTCTGTTTTTCATGGTTTCCTCCAATTTGTTTATCATTTTGTTTGAATTTTGGGCATCTTTCCCTGATTGGGAGTTTCTGTCTTTTAACCTGTTAATTTCCTTTTGAGCTATTTCCCACTTCTCTTGCCAAATCTCTTCCAGCTTTCTCATGATCTCAGATTTGAACTCTTCAAGAGCTTGTGACCAATTTTAATTTTTTTGAGAAGGTTTGGATGTGATTACTTGTTTGTTCTCCTCTGCTGTTTGCTCTGTTGTCTGGATTTTTTCTGTGTAAAAGTTGTCGAGTGTTAAAGATTTTTTTCTTAATCTTTCTCTTTTGAGGTTCTTGTGCCTGGTTTGCCATTATTATTATTTCTTTCTCAATCAGAAGTCTGGGTGAGGCAGACAGGCTCTCTGCCTATCCTATGGAGCTGTGGAGCAGTTTTCGTTTGAGTCACAGCGCTGTGCGCCCTCTCAGCTTTATCCTAGTGTCCCTGGTTGGTCTGCTCTCTTTAGGCTCCTAGTATCTCAAGTCAAGCTGTTCTCAGGGTCAAGCCTCCTGGTGGTCCCCTTGCTTGCTCCTCTGCCCGAGGCTCCTTTAACAGTCTCAGGGCACTGCTTCCACAGTCATGCACCCCTCCACACTGGGTCCCCAACCCAAGGTCTGTACCTGCGCTCAAGGTCTGTGTTCGAAGTCTGTGTTCTTTAGCTTCTTGGGGTTTTAGGTCTTGCTGCTCTTAGGAGCAGGCCCTGGTGATCCCAGGTAGCTGCCAAGAACTTAATGAATGCCCCAAATTTGCTCTAACTCTTGTGTGCTTCCTTTGGCACTGTAGGTGTTGTGTGTGTGGAGGGGTTGCTCAGCTCACATTTTAGTGAGAGCTATTTCACCCCCTTATAGCATTGAAATGCCCCAATCCCACGTACCTTCAATGCTGTGCCTTGTTGTGGGGTCCCTTCGTTCATCTGGATTTGTTTTTTATGTCCTCTTGTGGAGTTCTATATGTGTGGGTTAGGAGAGTTTAAGCACTCTGCTTCTACTCTGCTGCTGTCTTAACCCAGAAGCAACCCAGAAGATTTTAATCAACTTTTGTATGAGTAGCCATCCCCTTGCCTTCTAAATCTTTGCTGGAATGGAATTAGCACCAGGTCCTTTGCCGTACAACAGGAGCCAATTGGCATTCAAAACCTCTTCTTTAATTGAAGTTCAATTAGGGAAGGACTGACTTCAACCTGAGGTATGCAATCATGGCTCCAGCATTGATTGATGACAGTTCATCAAGAACTCTATGGAAGTGTTCAGCCCATCTCTCCAGGATCATGTCTTTATCACTGATCAGTGTGTCTCTATCAACACTAAGTAACTGAGATGTACCATAGGTCTTTGACCCATAAATAACCTTTAGGGAATTATAAAAGTGCTTTGGTTTGTTACTATCAGTGTAAAACTGAATTTCATCTGCCTTCTTACTGAGCCCCCAAATCCTGCATCTCTCTTTAAGCTTTGTTTGTACTTTACTTTAAGTTAAGTAAAAAGTTGCCTTCTTAGAGACAGATGAATTATTCTGCTGGTAAACCCTGTGGAGTTCTTGCTTTTCATTTAGTAGCTTCTGAATTTCCCTATCATTTTCACCAAACCAATCCTGATGTTTGGGAGTGTTTTGGCCAGGATGAGTAAATGTGTTCACCTGACCTTTGAAAGCTGCCCACTCCCTTTCTGCTCCACTGTTGCTAGTCATGTTTTGGCTCATCTTTCCCTCCAAGTCATCAACAAACAATTTGCCCATGAAGAAGCACTTTAACATGTTGACACTCAGTTTTCTGGTAGTCATCTTGCCTTGGGGCCATGTGAATGTTTGACTCGGAGAGGATAAATCTATGATTGCTTTCCTCATTCTTGCATCCTGTCTCTATTTTCTCCTTACAATGATATAATCTATTAAATGATAATATTTGCTGCAAGGGGGCATCCATGAAGTTTTATTGCATTTTGATAAATGGAAGGTACTGTTAATAATGAGAAAGTAATGAGATACTCAACTTTTCAGTAGTAAGTGACCACTGCTATTGTTGTTTGGTACTCCATTCCTCCCAAGGATTCCCTGCTATGTCTGATAGTCTGTGCCCATTCTGGCATTAAAGTCTTTCAGAATTACAAGCTTGTCTTCTTTTAGCACTTCGATGATGAGGGTCTCCAGATCTTCATAAAAATTTTCTCTGACCTCATCAGGGTTCTTCATGAAGGGAAAATATGTACTAATGATGGCAGAATGGCACTTTCCTGCAAGTGGCAATTACATTGTCATGAGCCTATCATTCACTTCTTTTGGGAGACATACAAGCTTGCTGACTAGATAAGATTTGGATGAAAAACCTATGCCAGCTTTTAAGTGTGCCTTATCTTAGTGACCACTCAAAAAAACTCCATGTATCTAATTTTGACTTTGGTAAATTGGGCTTCATTTGCCTGTTTTATTTCATTTAGGACTATTATTTACATGCCATACCTTCAAGTTCTTTTGCAATAGGAACTGTTCACCTTTTAGCTTTACTGGATTTTTTGTTATCCGTAAGTGTGCACACATTCCATGTACCAATGATTAGTGAAATCATTTTCACAAAAATTGTGTACATTTCTTTCTGTTTTAATGGGAGGGTAGAATCCCTGCCTGCTATAGTAAGCCAGCTGAGGTCAGACTAGGTGAAGTAGGCAATTTTTAGAGCCCCTGTTTTAGCCCCTTCCTGAGTAGTGTGGTCCTTAAAAATAATGCTCAGACCCAGAAAGGGATGCTGAATGCCATTGCCTCAGTCCAGTGATAAGACAATCCTATTCCCTGGCCTGCCTATGTGCAGGATTGTGACTATAGTTCCCAATACCAGTGCTTGGTCACTTGCCTATTGCCACAGGACTTTGAAGAAGGAATAAAATAATGAAATGATGAATAGAAAATGTAATAAAATGGTATAGGTAATTTTATAAAAATTACGATAACATTTCAACATAGAAATGTTGAAATTTAAAACACAGTACCACTCAGCCAAGCCAGGGGCTGAAGGCAAAAGTGTCTACTCTCTGAAGAAGAAGAATCCAGCAGATTGACCTTTCCAAAAGAAGTACCATGCTGTGAGAAGAGCCAAGGGGAAGCACAGCTTTCTCAAATTTGTCTGGCAACTGATGTTCATTGGCTGTATGGCCAGTGATAGCCAAGCCCAGTAGAATGCCATGCTAGTCACTGTGGGACTTCCTTACCCTATGGGAGAAGATTTTCCCATCCAGCCTAAACATCATATCCTTATAAAGAATAGGTGTGGCTGAGCTTTCACAGTAGATGTGAGATGCTCTGAGAGGAACCAGCCCAGCTCTGAACAGTGGAGCAACTCATCCATTCCCATGCCTCATAGGAAATTCTATGAGGACCCTCCAGGGAAAGTACCACCATTTCAGAGTTCTAAGTTCCATTGACTATGATTGTTGTTACTCTTATACTTTCATTTCATGCCCACAATTTCCCGCCATGGATTCGCTGTGTATCTGTGGAAGCCTGTGTCTCTAGTTTTGTGAGGGGGGTGCTTTAGAATGACTCTTCCTGCTATGCCTTTGTTAAAATAAAGAAGCTACAGGATGATTATTAAAGAGAAGCACATAGATGGGTGCTGCTAAAGCAACCGTTAGGATTATAGCCACTCACAGAATGCCTCTAAAACACAGAAAGTAGTAGTAGTCACCTCTTTAGAGACACAGTCTGCTAATACCAGTGCAAATTACATGAGTGAGCATGGCTGCCAGGGGAGAGGAGGAAGGTGTTCCATAAAAGGAAAAGCAAGTTCACAATGTAGATTTTCATTTTTATGTACAATACTCATCAGCTGTCTCAATTTGTATATGGAAGTGCTTATTTTAATTGGTATTTGTTAAGTTTGGTTTAAAAAATTTTAAAGGAAAACTAGGGGATAGACTGACTAATCTGATGATTTTTAAGCATATTTAAGCATGTTAAAATATGAGTGCAGATGGCATATAACAAATATCCTGGCATGATTTTACTCTCTGTATACTCAGAATGGACTTCCTGTTCTACATAAATTTAGTTTTTGGATTTGTAGCTATAGGGGGGAAAATCAGCTATATTTTGGCCCATGCATGGATACTAAGTCACAAGTTTAATAGCAGATTAGCTGTACTTCTATAATTCATAATTCATAATCTATAATCTATATAATCTACAATCTACATATAGATAATATAATCCATATATCTATGTAACCTATAAAATCATAATTTTATGTATTTTTAGTCTTCACCTTGAAAGCTATTTAAGCTATAAAGATTAATTTGAAGATTTTGCTATGACCATTTATTTTCTAAATCCTCTAGCTTGTCTACATTAATCATTACCCAGGAAACAATTTCACCAAAGCAAACATGAAGGAATCAGTTTTATGGAATAGGAAGAGAATATGGCTTACTTTGTGATCGAATCAGAATTCCTTCCAGATAAATGAGAGAAAGATATCTACCTCCAGGCACATTTAGCAAAATGTTTGTCAAACTCCTATTGCCAATAAAATATTCAAGAATATAGTGACACCAATAAAATAATAATAATAATAATAATAAGACTGAATTTTGATCGTTTTTAACCATGGGAATGAAGGCAGAAGTCATATTTCAACAGATGAGCAGTCTGAAAAGAAAGTTGAAATTTAAAAGTAAATATTTTGAGAATAACATAGAATGTAGTAATGTGGAGCACAAAATTTTTCTGTTCTAAAAAATATAATTAAAATAGCTCAAGTACTGTTTATTCCCTTGCTAATTATAGCCTCCACTTATTCTCAGCCTATAATTCTTTTTTTTTAGATGAAACCACCTTTATTATGTAAATTTTTGAGGAGTCTGTCCTTTGAAATCAGTGATAATGAGGCCTTTTGGTATAGGGGTTAGAGTGGGGGGACCTGGAATCTAGAAGACCCGGGATTGAATTCTGCTTTTGATACTTACTGGCTGTGTGTTCTTGGGAAAGTAATCTTTACCTTTCTGAGCCTTATTGTCCTCATCTCCACAATAAGGAGAATGATTAGATGGCCTTCTAGATCACTTCCATCTATAAATTTATGATCCTTTGTTCTCTGTTTTTTTCCCCATTTATGGAGTTAGAAGAGATCATGTTTTTGTTGAAACTTAGGCTAAGTAGGCCAGTTATGTTCATTTGGGGGGGAAGGCAGAAGTGGGGAAGGCAGAGGTGGGAATCAAGAAGTGTTTTTACTTTTGTAAAGACAAAGTAGTTGTACAACAACCAGTTAATAGTCAAGAAAAATATAGTGTGGGGAGGGGCAGTCTATAATTCTAACATAGCAACTAGCTACCATAGGATCATAGATTTAGAGCTGGAGGGAAGGAGAATCTTAGAAGACATTTAGTCCAAACCTTTCACTTTATAGATAAAGAAACTAGGGCCCAGAAAATACTATTGACTTGCTTAAGGGCACACAGATAGTAAATAGCAGATGTGGAAAATCCATTGCTCTTTTCTTTTATATCATGCTGTCATTTTAGATTTCTATCTTTTGGCATCTAATTTCTCTCTTTTTATTCACAAATACATTCATAGAACTCTTTGATTATATATTTAAAAACTTTCCAGAGCATAATATTTGTTTTATCATGTATCTGTCTTCCATAGGACATACATAGGTTACTAAAATTGTTTTTTAAAAAAAAAGATGGAAAAATATCATTTTTATTCAGTGTGATGAGATTAAAGCAGTGGTTGAATGAGCAGGCTCAAAGAATACTGATAAATAGATCAGTGCCAACCTGAAAAAACATCTTTAGCAGATCTCAATGGACTATGCCCTTATTCCAAATTTATTTAACATCTTTATCAATGATTTGGCTGAATCCAAGAAGGCCTGGTTATCAAATGGGCAAATGAGACCAAGCTGAGATAGCTAATAAATAAACTCATCAGAAATCATTAGGAACCCAAATGTTCAAAATATACTGGGTCTATGGGCCAATCTAATGGACTGAAATTTATTAAGTGAGAAATCTTACATTTAGATTAAAAAACAAAACAAAACAAAACTTCATAGGTATGAGATTGGGAAGTCCAAGCTAGACAATAGTTTTATGTTTAAAAATACTCAGTGGAAAGACCTCCAGGAATTGATGCAGAGTGAAAGGAGCAGATCCAGAAGAACATTGTACACAGAGACTGATACACTGTGGTAAAATCAAATGTAATGGACTTCTGTACTAGCAGCAATGCAATCCCAGGACAATTCTGAGGGATTTATGGAAAAGAAAGCTACCCACATTCAGAAGAAGAACTGCAGGAGAGGAAACACAGAAGAAAAGCAACTGCTTGAACACATGGGTTGAAGCGGACATGATTGGGGATGTAGACTGGAAACTACCACACCAATGCAACTAACAACAATTTGGAAATAGGTCTGATCAATGACATGTTAAAACCAGTAGAAATGCCTACTTATAAAGCTTTGTTTATCAAGGAATTATCAATTTGTAAAAATTATTTGTGAGCCATATTAAGATCAAATCCCATCAGGCTTGTTAAATTAATATTGTAGTTAAAAGCCTCAGGCAAAAAGATCTGCTTTCAAGTACCACTAATTTGCCTTTGTATCAAGTTTGTTTAACATCTTTATCAATGACTTGGATGAAGGCAAAAAAAAAAAAAAAGAGTATGAAGAAAGGAAGTGAAGACAGCCTTTGCAGAGGTCCATCTCAAGGAGTTTAACTGGAAAAGGAAGAAGAGGTAGTGATGATAGCTAGCAGGGAGGGAGGAATAAAGTGAGGAGTTCTTTATTTGTATTTCTTAAAATTTGATCATTTATTTAATTAATTTAGAATATTTTTCCATGGTTACATGATTTGTATTCTTTCTCTTCCCTTCTCCCTCCCCACCATTGAGTAATTGAACTAGGTTTTACATGTATCATTGATCAAAACCTATTTCCATATTATTAATATTTGCAATACAGTGAACATTTACCAGTTCTTTCTCTTGATATGGATAGCCTTCTTTCTCATAAGTTTCTCTGGATTGTAAAAGTCCATTATGTTTGATTGTGCCATAGTATATCAGTCTCTGCATACAATGTTCTCCTGGTTCTGCTCCTTTTGCTCTGCATCAATTCCTGGAGGTCATTCCAGTTCACATGGAATTCCTCCAGTTTATTATTCCTTTTAGCACAATAGTATTCCATCACCATCAGAAAAAAATTTGTTCAGCTATTCCCCAATCAAAGGGCATCCCCTAAAGTGAGAGTTTTTTTGAGGATGGGGAAGACATGAATCATTATGCCCATTTATAGATAGTAGGGAAAAACCAGTAGACAAGGAGGAACAATGAAGGAGACAATCTACTGGAGAAGATAGGAGGAAATGGAATTACTTGTGCAAGAAGAGGTACTTGTCTTTTCAAGGAGATGGGCAACTTCATTACTTGAAACAAGAGCAAAGGAAGAGAGTGGCAGATGATGTGCGATACTGTGAGATTAGAGAAGAAGAGAGAGTTCTTGGTGAATGACCTCTTTTTTTAAGAAATGAAAATGAAACAATATTCTCAGCTGAGAATGTAGGAAGAGGAAGAGTGGTGGAAGGCTTAAGGAGCAATGAAAAGATTTGGAAGAGCCACTATGTGAGGGAAATAGTGAATAATGAGAATGATAGAAAAGATTTACCTTGGAATAGAGAGTGCCTATTAATGTAATGTTAACAAATTTGTAATGGGTCCAGTCAGCAGTTTCATGATTTTCCTTCAGCTTTGACCTGCAGTGAGTCAGAGTCAAGGCTTTTTCCTAGGAAGGTGAAAATGATCTAGGGCTAAGAGACAGCTAGTTTTCACAGGAAATTGAGCCCTGGGTCCAGAGCTAAAATTCAACCTCAGAGACTTACTAGTTATGTGATCCTGGGCAAGTTATTTAACCTCTGTCTCTACTTTCTCACTTGTAAAATGGGGATGACAATGACATCTACCTCCCAGGGTTGTTGTGAGGATAAAATGAAGATGAAACATCTGTCAAGTATTTTATAAACTCTAAGTTGATATGAAAATGCTAGCTATTATTGTTACTTTTTTATTTCATCTTTTTGATGGAAACCCAATGTGAACCTAGACCTAATCTTTAAATAATTTTTTCTCCAGAGTAATGGGGTGACAATTTAATGAGCTAGAGTGTGAGAAAAGGAAGCTTGCCCCCCTTATCATCAGTGCCCAATTTACCAGCAGACTTGTACTGGGAGTTGTTTGAACAGTGAAGAGCTAAGGTGAAATGTAAAATGCCCACTCAGCAATCTGACAAACTACTCTACGACCTGATGAAGCTTAAATCTAAACTTCTGAGGGATTGTTATGATCATTATAAGTTACTAAATATTCAGTTGTGACAATTTGTGCTTGTTAATCTTTTGTTTTTATTATTTCTTTTATGTGTAGTAAACAAATGTTCTATATCTGATTTATATTACTCATTGGGTTCATTTCTACTCCCTGCCCCAACTTTTCTTGGGGCAACCCTAGATGTGAGTCTGAACCTAAGCCTTAAATAATTTTTCTCCAGGAAAATGTGAGGTGGCAATTTAATGTTAATATGTTATAGAATATGAGAAAAGGGATCCTATGCCCCTTCTCATTAGAGGATAGAGGTTCTCCAGAACTCCCCATGCCTAGGTCCAGAGCAGAAGGGCCTTTTAGGGAGGAGTGGAAGCAGTGCCCTGGCTCTTTTGTCTTATAGTGGTTCCTTAACACTAGACTGTGGTCCTACATGCAAAGAGTTATAAAGGGATATCCTGCTTTAGCTATGGATTAATCAAGATGTCCTTTTATGGTTACAGATTCTCTAATTCTAGATTTGATCTGGATTCTATTTTTCATTTGAATAGGAGGAAAGAAAGCACTTAGATGAGGAAGAGGGTATCAAAAGAAAATGTGAGTATCTAGGAAGGCACTTTCACCTACATTATAATTCTGCCTACTGTTAGTCCTGGAAGTATACGTTCAATTGTTTTTGTCCTATGTCCTATATTTTCTTAGAGAAATTTCCACATGACCTTGCTTCCACAGAAAGCAGGAAAAGATAGGTGAGGGAATCAATCTCATGTAAACGTGAGTCAGAATATTAAAGATTTTATGAACTAATACATTTTTTTTGTGTGTCCCTGAAACTTTTCAGTTGTTTTTGTTTGGTTTTGAAAGCTAATCTGTAAGTATGCATCATACTAGTTATTTAACTAGCTTTACTTTTCAAACGTTACAGGAACATTTTGTGCTCATTTGTAAATACAACATGCATGGATCATTTCCCAATAGTTTTAACAATAGACGTTTGTTCCCTATTGAACTTTCACCTCCTTTGTTTATCTCTCTTGGAATTCCCAACAACATCAATCATATTGTCTCCCCCTCCACATCCCACTTATGAGTATCACCACCCTGTGGAATGCTTTGAAAATAGTGCCTTAAAAATATCCTATATTTACTTATATCCCATGGGGTCTGGAGGTACAGAAAGAACAGGCTGTGGGGTGCTCTTCTCCTTCCCCAAATGAGCCCCCATTGCTTAGATCTCACTAGGTACCATTCATCTCCTCCTAGGTGGATGCTGACTTCCTCTATCCCCATCCCTGTCAGTGCTTTCCCTGTTCTTTTCCAATACTCAGATCCACTCTCCTCTTTCCAACAATTATTGATCACATGATAACTCACTTATCTTAACTGACCAAAGTATCACTAACTTGAATCCTTTCAGTAAGATGGCAGCCCATTGAACCTTCCCATCTGACCTGATATTGCACTATGAGTATTTCTGGGTTTTGCCATCTGCCCTGCCTCTAAACCCTAGAGCCCACTGGACCTTTCCATCTGTCCTGCAGTTGATCCTTCCTCTGGGTGTTGTCTCTCCTAATTAAAATGTGAACTCAATGATAGTAGAATCTTACTTTTCTATTTATATCTTCAGCACTTGTCACAAAGCTTGGTCCATAATAAGAGCTTAACAAATGCATTACTATTTCACTGTATTTAAATATGTGGGTGGGTGGGATCATGAAGGGGAGAGCATGTGGGAAATGCCAAGATATTCTTTGTTGTATGGAAAAAGTGGGGAGAAGTCTGGTTATCCGTTTAGTATTCTGAGCTAACTGGACAGCGTTCGTGATGTGAACCAATCATAATATGATATTTTAAAGTCGTTCACAGAAGGAAAAGGAAAGGAATAAGTATTTATACAGTACCTACTATTGTTAGGCGCTGTGCTAAGTGCTTTTTATAAATATCTCATTTGAACCTCACAACACTCCTATGAGGTGGGTGCTGTCCCCATGAGGCAGAGAGAGATAAAGTGACTTGCCCAGGGTCACACAGCTATTAACTATCTGAGATCAGATTTGAGTTCAAGTCTCACTACCTCTAAGCTCAGCACTTTCTCTCTCACTCCACCAGATTAAAATTGTCAAATTCTTAGAGCTTTTAAATTGCATTTTTAATCTTGGAAATGAGATGTGCAATAGAGTATCTGTCTGGTTAAAACAGTGTACTTGAACTGATATAGAAAAGCACTAAAGGTAAATTATGCATATATATGTACACACACACACACACACACACACACACACACACACACACACATATATAAGGTTCATGTCCAGATATTTTGTTTTGGATTGGATCTTTGATTTCATGGATATAAGGAACTCCCAGTGGGGAAATGCCTTCTATTGATGCAGATCAACACTTGTTCTGCAATTTATGGTTTTTGAGAGTTGGCTGGGACACTGAGGTTAAATGATGTACCTAAGGTCACAAAGTCAGTAGGTGTCATTGATGTGATTTTAAACTAGATCTGACAAAGATCAGCTCTTCATCCATTATGTTATGCTCCTTCTTACTTTTGGCTAAAATGTATTAGGTTCTAAAATGTATTAGGGCACCTTCAAAGGAAATTAGATTCGTAAGAAAATAAATTTAATGTACTTTTTGCCCCTTTAACATTTATTTTGTTTGTGTGATTTCAAAAATGGATATTTGTCTTCAGGGCAGGTCTTTAATGATTGACAGACATTTAATATTATTACTTCTGCTTTCTTCTTTTTTCCAATAAAATAGTATTTTCCTTTCCCTCCCACTTCCCCATTTGAAAGAAAAACAAAATCCTTTTAACAAATATGTATAGTCAAGCAAAAACAATTTCCACATTGTCTGTGTTCATTGTGTCTATCTCATTCTACATCTTGAATTCATTACTTTTTTGTTAGAAGGTGGGGAGCATAGTTCCCCATCAGTCCTCTGGAATCAGTCGGTCATTGCATTGGTTAGAGCTTTTAAATCTTTCAAAATTATTTGTTTTTCCAATATTGTTATTGGATAAATCGACAGTATTGTCTTAACAATGCTGAAGAGGAGGAAAATTACTAGTATGGGCTGGAGGGATGATGTTGGCAAGTATGGATGGAGTCAATCCTAATTTTGTAGTATGATGGACATTTTTGTGGGCTCAAAGATATCTTATAACTAACTACCAAGATCCTTCAGGAATGATAGTTTCTTTTGTGCCAGATTTTCAATATCTCGATCCCTTAAGATTATAATAGGCATCATTTTGCTTTTGTTCAAGTCTGAGTTTATGTCTTCTAATTTACCCTTTGGGCAGTGATTGACTCTGGCATTATTAGCTCTTTTATTTATGACTGGCAGTCTAGCCCATGACATATAATACAACCAGCCTAACCCAATATAACTCACGACATATAAATGCTTTTTTTTTCTTTGGACATATTTTTAAAAATAACAAAAGAGGCCCAAATTCAGATTGCCATTCCCCTCTAGGATTTTGGTCATTTGAGGAAAAAGAAGAGCAACTATTCTGTCTCAACAAATACTACTTTCAGTTCTGGCAGTACCTTATGTTTCACAATGTCCCAAACAGATGGAGGTCCAGAAACAACAATTTGAATGAATGGCCTCCCTCCATGCTCTGTAGAGACCAGTGTTATTTCTGAGCCATAGCCAGCTTTGAATTAAGATGAAAACAGATCCAAGATCTTACTCTAGTTAAAACTGGTGCTGACGTTCCCTAATGGAATATTCTCACCAAGTAATTCCTATAGGAAGTAGAGCCTAGATCCAAGGGGCTCTCAGAGAAATGTCAAGATGGGTTCTTTTCGAGAGGGTTTAGATTGTTGACATTATACTCTTGGCACTGTTCTTTGTTACCAAGGAGATTATCTTTGCTACTTAAGATTAAATTCAGCAGTCATGGATTCAAGTTACAGTTGTCCTTACTTGAAAATAAAGATGGCTGTGAGTCTAGCTCGATGCCTGAGTACATAAAAGTATATGAACTGCCTTATAAACTTTGATTTGAGTCACTTTTGTGAAGGGATGGGAGAAAATCTTTAGCGTAAGAACAGAGCCCTGGGTATATATGCAGAATCCTGGATATTCATCCAGAAGCCTAAATTTAAAGGAACCTGAGTGATAAGAGTGCAAGAGAGTACTGGACCTTGTCAGGAAGACCCAAGTTAAAATCCAGCCTCTGACATTTAATAGGTGTGTAAATCTGGGCAAAAGACCCTAAACTTCATTTTCCTCATCTATAAAATGAAGACAATAATATTATCAATCTCCTAGGCTTGTTGTGAAGAAAAAGTGAAATATTTGTAAAATACTTTGCAAACCTTAAAGCATTACATGAATGTTAGCTGTTGCTGCTACTACAATCATGACTACTTTTAAATTTCTGTGGGCAATAACCTGAGTTTATCAAAAAAAACATGCTAAAATGAGTAGGATGTTTTAAATCTAGATCACAGAATCATGGCAAACTTTATGCTAACCATGGCTGATACTCCAATAAGCTTTTCACAAATAGAATTGTCATCTTTTTATTTATTTTATTACCATTCATCTAAGGATATTATGAAAGAAGATGAATTTTCTCAAGCATTTATGTACAAGAAGAATGGTCAGGAGATTTAAGTCATTTGTTCAGGGCAGTCAGTCAGCAAATATATATAAAAATCCTTTGGAAAACATTCTTTGGAAAACAATTTCCTTTTATGATTTTTTAATGATTTCTTGCAATGTCGTATTTATACATTTGAGGGAGGTGGGTTGGGATGAGGAGATCAAGGTTTTCAGGTAGCTGATAATTCTTAGACTGTTGCTCTTTGATTTTCTTTTCTGGTCAGTTGTTTTTCACAATAAATACCTTTTGTTTTAGTTTTTTCACTTTTGCTTTTCTTTTAATATTTCAGGCTATCTTATAGATACAGTGATTTCCGTTTGGTCTATTCTAATTTTTGAATTCCAGCAGCTTTTTGAATAAGATTTATTCTTATCCCAATTCTTTCCTTCATTGTTCTTATTTCATTCACAGTTACTTTTTTTTACTCTTGTTTCATTTCTTCTAGGTCTTCTTGTAGTCCTTTCAACCAAGCATCTCCCTCTCCCCTCAACTCTATGTTTGCAATTATTGTAGTATTATTTCCTTCTCCTTAGTTTGGATTAATTTTATTGATAGTGGTTGACATTTTCTTCTACTATACTCTTTCTTTCTGTGCTCCAGCCTTAATTTCTGACTTATGACTCTGTGCCAGGACTAGCCTCTGTTCCATTCTGTACCCCCAGATAAGCAGATTAGACACTAGTCCTCATCTCAATAATCCGTGCTCTTTTGGATGGTTTTTACTTCCTTTGGTGTGTCTTCCCTGAAAGTGCTGATAGATTTCAGACTCTTCAGAATCATTTTGGTTCAAAGTGTAGAACTTCAAAATTCTGTAGTCTTTGAGGTCCTCTAGGTCTAGGCATTACCTGCTTCCAATTTGGACCCAAAACATTGCAATTCACCACTACAGGCTCTTGGTCTTTACTCAAGGCCACATTAACACACAGGGAGATGCACAGCCTCTAGCTCTATGCCCTTATCCAAAGCTTCAACAACATACTACAATTCATAGATGCTGCAGTAGGTAGGTGACCCAGACCCCTCCTGCCAATATTCCATCTTGTTTCCTCATCCTCCTGCAGGCTTTGCCTCTTTTTTTGCTTCCTTCTCTCTTTTTATATCATCCTAGGCTTGACGAAGGTATGCACAGTAACTACTCTTTAAATTTCTTAACGATTGTTCAGATTAGTTCTATTAATTTTTTTCATACATGAGTAAGAGCTGATTGGTTCTGCCATGGTTTAATCATTCAACTTTAGCAGAAGTTTCTTTTCTTTTTTCTATAGTAATTTTAAAAATATTTTAAAATTATGTACTTGACAAGCATCAACAAACCTAAACGTTTCTGTATACAAATGTTCGGGAATAAACCTAAATCAGAGAAGCCCTTAAGAATTTATGTTTAATTTTAGAATGAAATGAAATGATTATGTCATTTAACGTTTAACAAAAGGAAATTTACTGAGCAAAGGGAAACCAAGGATATTCCACAAATATATATATATTAAGGATACTCTGAATTGACTTAGCAGAGCAAAGCAGCCTTGCATCAACTGCCTATCATGGTCTACCTGCCAAATATCAGCAAATATTTATATTTCCACATGGTGCTTTTGTACTCAAGTGGCTAGGAAATATTTTAATTTTTAGTCCCCTGATTTAATCACGCCCAGAGGATGATTTCAGTACCTTTTCAGGAAAAACCAGCTTACTTTGCATGGGTTTGGGATATTTCTTCCATCACAATAAATCTAATGTGGGCATTCCTGGCTCCCCACATTGTAGCATGTTACTTTTCTCACTCTAGTTTTTTTTACTGTCAGAATGACACACATGACTATATTGATTTTTCCCCCAGGAATTTTAGGGATAACTGTGTTCTGGATAAAATACAATCCCCTTACAATTTTAGTTCTTGAGCTCCTAACAGTGTGCTTACATTTACACAAAACCAGCCACTCATAAAGATAACACTTTTAGATCTTAAATGTAACCACTTACTTAACAGTAAATAAACAATAATAAAAATATCACAAGTACTTATCAAAATAAATTCAGGAATAATAAATGCATTATGGTCAACATATAACCTTGGGTCATAAATGCACTCAGTACTTGTGGAGGAAAAGGAGTCACACAGAAATCTGTGGGGGTTGTACATAATGGAGGAAAACTCATGTATTCAGAGTATTTCACAATTTGGGGCTTAGACTTTAATGTCACCAGTATATTCAAGATCATCTTTATCACATGAAACTACTTCTTTGCTAATTGCTGTCATTATATTTTTCATAATTCTTCAGCTGGGCAAATCCCTTCCTTTTCCATCCTTAAAAATTCATAAGCATTTACACACTCTTTTAAATCACCACCATCCTTAAAAAAGAATAAAAAAAAATATATATATATATCCTTAACTTTGGTTAGCAATTCCCTTTAAACCACAGAACTACAAGGACCATCAGACTGGCTTTCTCTGAGAAATGTACACAAGCCCAGTTAGATGTTCACTCACCAGGATGCTCGACTGACCAATCATCTGGTGGCAATCAGAGCTCACAGCAAAACAGCTTCAGGTTGATTCCCCCTCTGAAGCTGGATGGAGAAGCACCATTCACTTCTTCATGGCTTCAATGATCTCATTCTCTAGTGGATGCCAAGGAGAAATAGTTTACACACGAGGTTGAGCCTTCCAAAATCAAGGATCTCCCAGCTAGCATCTTCCTCTGGCTGGTTGAACTTCTTCTCACTTTAGCTTTAGCAAAGGATGCCTTTTTCTTTTATGCCCTCCAATTTCTTCAGTCTTCCATCTTCACTTGCCAGACTCTTCAGTCTTACCCGACTCTGCTAGAATCAGTGACTAAAACCAAACCCATTTAGGAAGCAAATAGCTCACCTCTTATTATGAGGTAAAATTCATCAGAAAATCATTCCTTAGTCTCTAGATATAAACATGACTTTCTCTGATTTTTAACATCCTCAGGCTGAAAACAGTTAAATGCAAATGATCTGAGATACAATACCCTGCAGTTCCAACAATTCTACCATCTTCAGAAAGGTCCATTTCTAACAATGTGTGCTTCTAAAAACCGCATTTCACTAACTTAAATTATATCAATTTTAATAAATAGTCTACCTTTTTAAACCATCAAACTGTTTACTTATAAAAAGGCATCATCTCATAGCTTTTACAAAGTGTTATATTTATATTGATGTGACAGCTAATTTTCTATCCCTTACTGCTGCCACATATCTGAAAACTATTTCTTTACTCACAGATTATAGCAGTTATTATTTAACCAAAGGTCTTTTCCTATATTTTTCAGATACTTTACTGTTCTCCTATGAAGATATTGTTTTTCAGTTGTGTCTGACTCTTCATAACTGCATTTGGATTTTATTGGAAAATATATTAGTATGGCTTGCTATTTCCTTCTCCTGTAAATTTTACGGATAAGGAATTGAGGCAAATAGGGTTAAGTGACTTGGTTAGGGTCATACATACAGATTTGAACTCAAGATGAGTCTTCCTCAATCCAGACCTGGCACATTCTATCCACTGTGCCACCTAGCTGCCTTATGAAGTAGGCAATGCTTAACATCTTTTATTTATAAATTTAATTATTTCTCTTTACTGAAAAGTGATTTTTCTGTAGGACAGCTGGGTGATGTAGTGAACAGAGTGCCAGATCTGTAGTAAGGAAGATTCTCTTCCTGAGTTAAAATCTGTGTTCAGAGGTTTTTAGCTGTGTGACCCTGGGTAAGTTACTTAACTATTTGCCTCAGTCTCCTTATCTATAAAATGATCTGGAAAAGAAAATGGCATTTCATTCCAGTATTTTTTACAAGAAAACCCCAAATGGGGTCACAAAGAATTGCACATAACTAAAATGACTGAATAACAACAATAGCAAATTTTCTGCCTCCTTTGGGATCAAACTATTCCATAAGAAAGGGCAGTATCTTCAAAGTACTTTAAGAACTGTATGCACACAAAGAAAAAAAGCAGGGCTGCATATGAAGTTGTGGATCTCTAGTATATGAATTTTATTTTCAAGAGTACATATTAAGATGTTTACTTTGTTAGCAACTTACCAAAATTAAAATGATACAGAGAGGATTAGTATAGCCCCTGTGCAAGAATGACATGCAAATTCTTGAAGCATTTCATTTTAAAAAATATTACCTGAAAATCCCATATCGGTTTTCCAGTATTTGAAAATTGAAGGGTATTTCAAATGGGTACCTTGAGAAGAAATTGGAATGTTGAGCCTCCATGAGACAGAATTTCATAGCTTTTGGTTCATGAGATTCTACCTAGTTTTTGAATAACTTCAAAATGAAGAAATTCCTTTTGTGGCATGTTGGCATTGCTATATATGATTCAAACAGTTTTCATGTAGTGAGATAACTTTTTTGGGAAAGAAGGAAGTGTAGTACTTAAAATACAAAATGAAAACCTTTTTCTTTTTTTATACCAAAATCCCTGGCTTTGAAAAATGATGACATTCTGAATTAGTACTGAAATGAATTTTCTGTAGAGAATACTATCATTAAAGTGCTGTGTGATTCTCAAGATAAATCCAATTGCATTATGCTAGTGAATGGCATATAGATTTGCCGAAATTTTCTGACTTAATATAGGTGCTATCTTGAATTGGCACTTGAAAAAAATACATATGATTTAGAATGATGTTATTTTGCTTGTTATATTCAGTTAGAAATTTGAAAGGGACGAGAAAAAAATTAAATTATTACTTGAATTTAAGAGCATTAAAAAGCTCACATCTTTTAGCTTTTTCAATAAGGCTTAATTAACTCATGCAAACATTTCTATGTAAATGAATCATACTTTAACAATTTTTAAACATGTGTCAACATTATTTAATTTTAAATAGGTAATTAAATTTTTTTCTTATTAATAACTGGCCATGAATAAGCCTTTTCACATGCAGACCTGTGGATTATTTGGCTTCATTTCCTCTCTGATTTGAAATATACATCCTAGGGACTTAATTCTTTTTAAGCCTCTAATAGCAGTGTTAAGGGAAGGGTATAACTATAGCTAAACACAAAGGAAATTGCACTAATATGGCAAGTCCTTATTTCTGGTACCAGTATACCAACTGGAATATTGAAAACACAGAAAATATATTTTGTTTAATGTTTCAAAGTAGACAATTGTTAATTGCCAAACATTATTTTCTGATACTTTTACTTCTAAAATGTAGAAATTTCATTTAAAATTTTCCAGAAGGAACCTAACTCTAACTTTAGACCATGCTTATTACAATTTAGAGCTTCTTTAAAGGTTTGCTCTAAAAAGGTAGCATGTATAATGTACACTAGCCACAGGAATGAAGATCTATCAAACTGTTTTAAAATTAATATTTTTTCCATTAAAATATTGTTTAATTTGAGATATTTGCAGTAGCATCTAAGATCCATTAAGGCTTGTTATGGCAGATGATTTTCACAAATTAATTGACATTTTGGCTAAACCAAAAATAGTAAATGTTGATACTTGATAAAAGTTGACTATCTAATTTCTGTAAGTTGTACTTGTTCCAAATAAAAGGTGTAATGCTCTAATAATATATTTCTAAACAAGGAGGGGGAAAAGCATATATTAAATATGACAATACCCAGATTGCTCTTTTTGTCCATATTCCTTTCTGAACTTCCTTCCATTGTCTTCTCTGAATTTTTTAAATGTTTCATTCATTCATTCATTTTCTTCCTCCCCTATTTCCCCCACCTGACTATGACTATAATACCCGGGTTCTCCTACAACTCTTCCACATACGCCATATTAGGAAGTCATTTCTAGTGCAATGTTAAATAATATTAGTGATAATAGGTATCCTTAGTTTGCACATGATCTTATTGGGAAGTCTTGTTTGTAGATAGATACTGCTTATCATTTTAAGAAAAGCTCCATTAAATGAATGTTTTTAATAGGAATGAGTGTTGTATTTTGTCGAAAGCTTTTTCTTCATCTGTTGAGATAGCCATATTATTTTGTTGTTTTTGTTATTGATATAGTCAATTATGCTAACAGTTTTCCTAATTATTGAACTAACCCTTCATCCCTGGCATAAATCTCACCTGGTCATAGTGTTTGATCTTTGTGATATATTACTGGTAATATATTATATATTATCTCCTTGCAAGTATTTTATTTTAAAATTTTCCATCAGTATTCATTAGGGAAATTGGTCTACAGTTTCCCCCTCTATTTTGTATCTTTCTGATATAGGTGACAGCACCATATTTGTGTTGTAAAAGAAATTTGGTAGGAGTCCTTTTTTACTTATTTTTCCAAATAGTTTATATAGTATTGGAATTATTTAAATGGTTGGTAGAATTTATTTGTGAATCCATCTGGCACTGGAGATTTCTTTTCTGGGGAGTTCATTGATGGCTTCTTTGATTTATTTTTCTAAAATGGAATCATTTAAATATTCTATTTTTCTTTTAATCTGGGCAATTTCTATTTTTGTAAATATTCACTTACATTGTCAGATTGTATTGACAAATAATCTGGTAAAATAGCTCCTGATAATTGCCTTAATTTCCTTTTCTTTGGTGGTAAATTTGCCCTTTTAATTCTTGATGCTAGTAATTTGGTTTTCTTATTTCTTTTTTTAAGTCAAATTAATCAATGGTTTATCTATTTTGTTGTCCACCCAATCTCCAAACCAGCTTCTAGTTTTATTTATTAGTTCAATGGTTTTCTTACTTTCAATTTTATTAGTCTCTTCTTTTGTTTTTAAGATTTCCAATTTGGTGTTTAATTGGGTACTTTTAGTTTGTTTGTTTTTTCCCTAGGTCTTTTTTTTTTTTTTTTAGTTACATGCTCAATTCATTGATCTATTTTTTATTTTATTGATGTGAGTGTTTAAATATAAATTTTCCTTCACGAACTATTTTGGCTGCATCCCATAAATTTTGGCATGTTATCTCATTGTTGTCATTCTCTTTAGTAGAATATTTTATTATAACTATGAATTGGTTTTTGACTCACTTATTTCTTAGGATCAGATTTTTTTAGTTCCTAATTATTTTTTATCTGTTTCACAGCTCTTTATAAAATGTAATTTTTATTGCATTGTGACCTAAAAGATGTTTACTATTTCTACTTTTCTGCATTTTGTTGTGAAGTTTTTATACCCTGGTATGAAGACAATTTTTGTGTAGGTGCCATGTGTTACTGAAAACATTTTTATTTTTTTCTATTCCCATTCAATGTTCTCCAAAGGTCTAGAATAGCTAATATTTTTAAAAGTCTTTTCATCACCTTAACTTCTTTACAAAAAAGGAAGTGGGGAAAGAGAAAGAATGAGGTCAACATTGAACTTGGTCCAAAATGGAGCTCATTGTCTTTCCCCTCAAGCCTTCTTCTTTTCCTAGTTTTCCTATTATTGTCAAAGGCACCACCATCCTCCCAATTACCCATATTGGAAATTCAGGTGTCATTATTCACACTTCAGCATTGGGGAGGATAAGAAAAGACTTTTTGAAAAAGCTGAGATTTGAGAAGATTTGAAGGAACCTAGGAAAGCTTTCTTTTTAAAGAAAACTAGGAAAGCCAAGAATAGAAGATGTGGAGGGAAAGAATAGCCAGTAAAAGTGCACAGAGTTAGATGGTGGAGTGTCTAGTGCCAAGGAAGCCAGTGTCACTAAATTCCAGAGTTTGTGGGGGTGAAAAGGTTTAGGAAGCTTTTAAAGAAAGAGGGCTATGGAAAGCTTTAAAAGTCAAAAAAAAGGATTTGAAATCTTTGATCTTGGAAGTAACAGTTTCATCACTCAAATTCAATTATTTGTCAATTCTTGCTTATATAACATCACTCATACACACTACCTCCTTTCCTCTGTCACTGCCACCACTGTAGGTCATTATCTCCTCACTCCTAGTCTATTGCAGTGGAATGCTGATTGGTCCCATTGCTTTAAGTCTTTCCCCACTCTAATCCATTATCTACTCAAGTCATGAAATTGATGTTTCTAAAGCATGGATCTTGTGATCTTGAGATATCATTCCCTTATTCCACCCTATTGAATAAACTCCAGAGGTTCACTATACTTCCAGGATCAAATATAAAATCTTTTGTTTGAATTTCAAAATAATTTATAGGTTTTCTATATTTCAAATATCCTTAAACGTCACCCTCTACATATTCTGGGATCCAGTGACACTGGCTTGTTTGCTTTTCCTTGGCACTAGACACTCCATCTCCCAACTCTAGGTCATTTTTATGGGCTGCCCACCATACTTGGAATTCTCTCTCTCCATATTTTCTATTCTTGGTTTTCTTGGCTTCCTTCAAGTCTCCTCTCAAAGCCCACCTTCTATAAAAAGCCTTTTCTTATCCCCTTAATTCTAGTGCCTTTCTCTTAAGACTATCTGCAATTTATGTTGTAATCTTGTATATCTTCATTGTCCATAGTTATTCACATATTTTCTCCTCATTAGACTGTGAGCTCCTCAGGAGCAGAGATTTTTTTTCTTGTCTTCTGCCTTTCTTTGATTCCTTAGCTCTTAGCACAGAGTAATTATACAGAACTGGTCTTCTCCTATTTTGCCCTTTTTCTTCACCTAGCCAAGATCCTAAATCTTGATTATTATATTTACTTTCTCTTCTTTTAATCTCCTTTTTATGATTCTCTCTCTGAAGTTCACATTGGTTTTACATTTGACCATTCCTTCCCTTGCTTTTTTTCTTCATTAGTTCATGTTTTTTATGGATTGATTGCTTTTATGAATAGGTCAATTAGGAACTGTTGGCATTGAATAGCTAGTCCTTTTCTTTTAATTTTCTGTTAGTTTTTAAGTATTTTCTTGTATTTGATCAGGGACCCCTAATGAAATCATTGAAATCAAGGTAAATTGAGACACAAAGTCCCAAGCACAGTCAATTTATTGACAAGGCAGGAATTAAACAGTTTCAGCTTCCTCTGCAAAGCTAAGACCCCCAAATAGGCTTGTGCCCCTTTTTTATAGACAAAAAAGAGGAGTATACAAGAATAAAAGGCAGCACCAGAGATGGGGAAAATAGTATGAATCATTGCCAAGCTTGTAGCTTCATAGGTGTAAAGAATAATATGACTGGCTGGAAAATGAAAATGAGGAGTTAGCGACAACCCCTCCTTCCATCATGTTTCTAAGAAATGTTCATTGTTTGAGCCCACCTTCAAGGACAGTTTAGTTATAGTGGACTAGACTATCTTGGATAACAGACCAGACTCCCTGGCATTCTCTTGCATCGTTCAAGGATAACAGATTTCTTTGACACAAAAATAGCACAGTAATCAGCAGAGGATCTGAACTTCTAAACTTAGCTCAGAGACAATGAGTGATTTAAAGGAAAACTGAATTTCCAAACAACTCTGAGACAAATGAAACATGACTTTGGCAGTTACAAAAATGTCAACAGTGATACAGATTGGAATCAATAATAGAATAAATTTGATTTTCCAAATTTTCAGGATATATAGTTATAGTGTAAGTCCAATTTCAGACATTGAATTTGTATCACATGTGACCTATTCACAGATTGTAAAGGACTGGAAACCAGGAATGACCCATTCATGACTTATAAAAGAAATAAAAGGCAATATTTACATTTCTTTACTGCTTTAGAAGGATGAAAAAGTTCATTAATCAAACTGAGAGGATTACAGAATATTGGCCAATGCATAAAGGCAATAGACACCATATATTTGAAGGAATTAGTCATTCTCCTACATCTAGTACAAAAACCAAACTAACCTATTCTATAGTAAGTTGAGAAAGTCATTTAAGGTGATTGAGAAGAGAGTTAGTTATGAAGGGAGAACTCGGTAGGAAATCATTTTGCCCACTTTTTCTTGTACTGTGGTAACAAAGTAATTTTTACTTTTTCTTATATTCATCAGCAACGGTGTGTTTTATAGTAAGTTATGCACTTTTCCTAATAGTAGATGTAGTGTCTGGCAGAAAGAACCAGAAATTCCACCTACATGGTTAAGGTGAGCTTTGGAAAAAAGAAGGCCCAGAAACCTGTTGGAATGGCTTGTTTAAGAAAGATACTTCACGCAAAGGAATTACTATGAGTGCAGTAATGGAGGCATGAGTTGCCTTCATTGAAATAATTGATAGTCCTCCAACTCATCTATGAGTTAGTGGATTTAAATGATTACTTGTAGTTATTAATTCATAAACATTGGATTCAAAAATAAATTCTATTGGTATTTTGTTTTGTTTCTTTTATCACCATATTTATCCCAAGTATCCTTCTTTTCCCCTTCCTAGAGGACCAACCCTTATGAAAAAAAAATAATAATTTTAGAGGGAAAAATGAGTACAATGGATATATTGAAAAAGCCTCAAAACAGGTCTTCATTCAGGACCTACATGATCTTTATCATTTCATTACATTTACTTTGGATTTTTGGTGTGTCTTCGTTCTTCCTATTTCTATCATTGTAGTTACTGTATATATTGTTTTGTTGGCTCTACTTACTTCTCTCTGCATCAGTTCATACAGATAGATCTTTCCATGCTTCTCTATACTCATCACACACATCATTTTTTCTTTTTTTTAATCTAGAATATTTTCCCATAGTTACATGATTCATGATTCCCCCCACATATACACTCTTTCCTCCCCACTCACAAAGCTGACAAGCAGTTCCACTGGGTTATACATGTATCATTGTTCAAAACTATTTCCACGTTATTCATATTTGCAGTAGAGTGATCCTTTAACATCAAAACCCTAATTATATTCATATTGAGCTACGTGATCAATCATATATTTTTCTTCTGTCTTTCTGCTCCCCCAGTTCTTTCTCTGGAGGTAGATAGCGTCTTTTTCATTAGTTCCTCTGGATTTTCCTGGATCATTGCATTGCTGCTAGTAGAAAAGTCACTTACATCGATGGCACACACATCATTTTTTATAGGACGATAATATTCCATTATATTTATGCTTCACAATTTAAGAATTTTCTAATTGATGTGCATCTAATTTGTTTCCAATTCTTAATTATTATAAAGTACTGCTATAAATATTTTGTAGTATACTAGGGACTTTTCCCCTTATTGATGGCTTCCTTGGGATTTAAACTCAGTAATGAAGTCTGGTTTAAAAAGTATGGATATTTTTGTCACTTTATTTGCATAATTCAGATTGCTTTCCAAAATGATTGTACCATTTCATATTTCAAACAACAATATTAGTGTGTCTATGTTTCCACAACCCCTCCAGCATTGACTATTGCCATTTGGGGTTGTGGGTTGTTTGTTGTTGTTGTTGTTGTTTTTGCCAATTTGCAGGGTATGGCATGAAGGCTCAGGGACTGAGCATTGCATTTTATTTAAATTTTAATTAAATCAAGTAACTTCTAAAATAAATATAGTTTCAGAATGTTTGTAGGTCACAGTGGTGACCCTCTAGTAGTGATTAATACATAGCATATTAAAAGGGTAAATAGTGAGGTTTCCCCCTTTATAGAAAGAGTGGTAACTGTTTAGTAGTGTTGAAGGAGAAAAATTAAGGAAAAAAAAAAGAAATTGCTCCAACCCAAACAATAGAAGCAGTTTCCTCAGTTACACTGGCTCTACTCTAAGTAAAAGCCAAATTCAGTTATGATTAAAATAACCCTGCTAAAGTTATACAAATCTCTTCATGAATGACTAGTTTTTCAAAGAGATATAACATATTACATGGAAAAGAATAATGGATGTCTTATGAATAAACATAATAGTGTATTTGAAGTGTAATTACTCAAGTTGCTGAATGACTTGGGTCATGTGCTATTATAAAATACAGCTGGTTATTTATGAGATAAGGTAGCAATTTTTAAAAATTACTTTTTATAATATTACTGTTTTTATTTTGTTGGCATGATTTAACTTTGAGCCCTGAACATCCCTCCAATTATTTGAGTTGTGCTTTATTTCTTTAAGAAACACTTCGAAAGTGAATTTTTATAAGTATTTTGAGTGCTTTGGTAGATTGATCCATAAATATTGTATAGATATTTGGAATGGGATTTCCCTTTTATTATTGCTTCTGTAAATGTCAGAGATATCCAAGATCCCTTTCAACTGAAAAATCTCACAATTATTTGGAAATGAACTTTTAGCTAAAGTTAAACTAAATCTCTTCCCATATTATATGGTTATGGACCAATAGTTTGGCAGTTTCAAAGCAGGTCCATTCTTTTGACTAATAATAAAAGTAATAATAATAACTCATAATTGTGCATGCATATAGGTAGAAAACAAAATATTATAGGTGAGATAACTCATTTGATTAAAACTCTGTTAAGTTGGTTCATCTGTGTTGATGATATTTTATCATTAGTGTGTTATTTAGAATTTCTGGGGTTCCATTTTACAGGTATTAAGCCTCATTAGAGAAATAAGTAAGTTCTGAAATGTCATGAGCTAGTGAGCAGAATAGAAGAGACTCAAATCCAGGACTTCTAAATTATTGCTCATTCCATTAAAAACTCATAGCAGAAGTGTGAGCTATAAGGTGGCAGGATGTGATTACCAATCATTTCAGCATATTCATTACATATTGATAGTGATAAAATTTTTTCATTTAATCCAAGGGGATCGTGAGCAGGCCCTTCAGTGTTCAAGCACCACTGAGCTAGCATAAACATTTTATCCTAGTTTTTACTTATATAGTTATGAACCTAAAGCTAGGACTATGCAGTGATTTCTGAAAGAAGCCCAAAAGAAGTTAGAAAAGAAAATATTTGTAAGTTGGGTTTAACTTTTGTTGACTTGTGAATATAGATCTTTATTTATTTATTTTTATTTTTTAAAAAAACCCTTACTTTCTGTCTTGGAGTCAATACTATGTATTGGCTCCAAGGCAGAAGAGCAGTAAGGGCTAGGCAATGGGGATTAAGTGACTTGCTTAGGGTCACCCAGCTAGGAAGTGTCTGAGGCCAGATTTGAACCCAGGACCTCCATTTCTAGGCCTGGCTCTCAACCCACTGAGCCACCCAGCTGCCCCCTGTGAATATAGATTTATATTCAAAAGGATGCTCAGAAATTATCTAGTCAAACAAGGGTGCTGGAAAGATAATCTGACCCCTTTCATTTTTCAGTTGAGGAAACTCATGTTTTAGAGAAGAGATATAACTTGTACAAGGGTTTTAGACATCCCAACTCTTCCTTTATATTTTATTAGTTTAGGAAGGTAGCATTTTTATTTGTACATGCCAATAGTGCCAAAATAGCAATATATTTCATATATTCATATATTTGAAATTATGTGGACTGGTACGGTGAACCATAGCGATTAATTTAATTCATAATATAGGGAGGAATATCTAATTCAGCATCAAATAATTGTCTGAAACAAAATAATGCTCTCTCTATTCACACAAGAACCTTGAAAAGAGAGGCAATTTTTGCCTAGGGACACTGCCTAAATTTTGTTGTCTGTATGTGATGACTATGATTCAAGAACTGATGGGCTGCTCTTATCAGGGGGAGGCTTTCTAGCCACTGTGCCCTAGCAGACCATAGCTGGGATGACCAGTAGTTGGTCTTAGAGAGATGAAACCTAAAAGTTGGCAGCAGAGAACCACTATGAAACCAATGAATCAATGCCCAGCAGAAACTATCATTCCCCAAAGCCACAAACAGTCCATCAGTGGATCAATACCTCGTAGTCACCAGCAGTAATCCCAAGGCCAACAGGGAGGGATGCCATACTCATCAAGACGCAGACGCATGGAGAGAAGCATGATGACATCCCCAGAGGGTGCCATGAAGGGTCCTATATTTTTGCTTGGTGATCTCATCAGCTTCCATCAATTGAATTACTAGATCCTCCCCCAAACTCTCCACAGACCTTCAATCCTGAATCTCTACATGCCTTTTAGATATCTCAAACTGGATATCTTAAACTCACTATCTCCCAAAGTAAACTCATTATCTTTCCCCATCACCCTGTCCCCAACGCCACCTTCTACCTTCCACATCCAGTAGAAGGTGCTCTACTCAGAAGGTAAGCTCCCTCAGACTCACCCTAGGAATCATCCTGGACTTCTCACTGCCTCTTTCTTTCCACCCCACTACCCCAAATCCAACCTGTTACCAAGATCTGTTGATTTCATGTCTAACAGACACCCCTCAAATATGCTTTCTTCTTTCCTCTGACAGTGTTACTACTATCATAAAAGCCCGCATCACTTCACATCCGGACTATTGCAACAGCCTGATGGTAGGTCTGCCTGCTTCAAGTCTCTCCCTACTCCAATCCATCCTCCATTCAGTCACTGAAGTGATTTTCCCAGAACACAAGTCATATCTTGTCTCACCCGCCCTCCTCCACTCAAAAAACTCCCTCTTGTCAGGGAGTGAAGACTAGCCAGTGAGCTAGAGAAGCACCAGGAATATCAGGGATACAGCTTAGATGATGATACCTCCAGTAATCACAAATTTATTCTCCTGTGGGAGGTACTGATGCTCAACAAGAAGAACTCCAGGAGCGTCATGGACACATAGTGATGACGCTTTTGATGTGGTCAATAATTCTTCATCTTTTATCAAGATAATCTGTAGTGAGGTGGTTCAGCGGTCACAAGCCTCCTGGATGCAGCCTGTCCCAGGACCTAACTTGATCCTGAGCTTCTCCTAATATTGCTTTTATTTATTTATTGAGTCATGCAGCAAAACTTCCAGATCTTAAAAGCTAATCATATGAGAGAAGTAATACAAAACCTTTATTCCCTTAGGCTACTCTGTCTCCAGGATGTCCCATTCTTCCTTGTAAATAAGCACTCTTCCTTAACCTCATTCAGGGACAAAGAATTACCAACAAGTAAGTTAGGGGGTCCCCTTCATTCAAAGTAAATACAAATTGGACTGGAAGGACTTTTCTGGACCTCCATTCCTCAGGGAATTCCCTGGTTGCCAAAGTATAGTTGAGTATTGCCTCTTTCATAGTATATGGACCTGGGTCTTTGTAGGTAGAGATCCACTGAGCTGGTGGAGGATGTGGGGTTTTAGAATCTCTGGCTCAATCACTACCTGTTTGTGAAGGGCACTAACACTGGAGGGACTGTGGGGAAAACTTTATTGCATTTTTTGAATCTCACCCTGCATGGGAAAAGACCAGACTTGTCTAGACCAGACTTCTTTATTGCTTAACTTAGGACGTGCAGGACGTGCTGACTCCAGAGACCTTCCAGGTCTAGCACAGCATGCCTCTCTTCCGCATAGAGGTTGTGCCCCTTACTTGAAAGTACCTCTCTTATTACATGTAAGGACCAATTCCCCTGGCTTCCTTGTTTCCAAACTCTGACCCTATATAACGAATAACCCAGGGAGGCTCAGGAAATCTGGCCATCTAGTTTGGTTCTCCCCACTGCCAGATGACTTAATAAACTTCTTTCTTAAACATTTTTTTTTTTTTGGTTCTGGGTTCATTCTCCATCACCAAGACCCATGCAAACATGATTTTTTAAATGTACTATTTCCATTCAGCAATAGAAGCCTCCTGTGCTCTATGCATCTTATTAGAGGGACAACTTGCATCAATGAACCCAAATCTGGCAAATATGGTCAGAGAGTATTTAGCTCGTACTATTTGTTCAGTAGCAACTGAGTCTTGTTATAGGCTAGTAATTGCTTTTCAAAAGTGTGAGTAGATGATGTGGGAAATTTGGAACTCCAAAAGCCCAATAATTGTTTGTACTAACCACCTCTTGGTGCCTGCAAAGGGGTCCACTTAGACTAATTCTGATGGATTGCAAAAATATGGGAATCATCAAGGCTAATCAGGAGAAACTGCTGGATAGCCTGCTTCGTTTCTTCTAAAGCTGTAGTCTGTTCTGGGTCCCACTCAAAAGAGGCACCCTTGGGAGTGACTTAATAAAGGAATACAGTTTTGGTATTATAATGAAAACCATATGATTATACTAATAACTATCGAAAAGACTTTTAACAAACTCATTATTCATTTCTCTTAAAAACTTCAAAACATAGAAAAAATGGACTCTATTCAACATAGTAAGTGGTATTTATGAATAAGACCCTATTCAACCCCAAATCAAACATTGTATTTAACAGAAAAAAGATAGAATATTTTCCAATAAGATTAAGGGTAAAGCAAGGATGTCCATTATTGCTATTATTATTTAACATAGTTTCAGGAAAGCTAGCTAGAGAAATATGAAAGAAATTGTGGAAATAAACACATGCAAAGAGGACACAAAAATTATTCCTTATTGTGATAAAGTAGAGAGAAAAAGAGGATAATTTTTAAAAACTTGATGCATAGAAGAGAAAAGAAAGATCCAAAAGAAATAGACTAATTTCTTTTATGCTTGAAAATTTTATTTAATTAATAAATTTAGGATATTTTTCCATGGTTACAAGATACATGTCCTTTCCCTCCCCTTCCCCAACCCCTTCCCATAGCCAACATGCAATTCCACTGGGTTTTACATGTCATTGATCAAGACCTATTTCCATACCATTGAGAAAAAGACTAATTTTTAAAGTAATCTGTAGAATCTATTATATGCTTTTAAAAAAAGCAAGTAATATATAATAAAAATCCAAAGGATTAATAAATTCACATTTTGTGTTCTGCTGTGTGTATAGAAATGCTCTTTTTAATATATAGATTCAAAAATTTTAAAAATTAAAATAGAAAAGCATGTTTTGTGTTTTTTGTTAAATATAAAGAGATCTATTCTCAGTGATTATGTTTCTTCAAAGAGAGTTATAAGTTAAAAATATTAATTGAAAGAATTAACAACTTTAGCAAAGTAGCAGGATATAAAATAAAAGTATAAAAATCATCAATACTGTATTACCAATAAAATCCAAATGAAATTTCATTCTTTTTTCTTTTTTTTTAAACCCTTACCTTCTTTCTTGGAGTCAATACTGTGTATTGGCTCCAAGGCAGAAGAGTGGTTAGGGTAGGCAATGGGGGTCAAATGACTTGCCCAGGGTCACACAGCTGGGACGTGTCTAAGGCCAAATCTGAACCTAGCACCTCCCGTTTCTTGGCCTGGCTCTCAATCCACTGAGCTACCCAGCTGCCCCCGAGAAATTCCATTCTTAATTATTAAAGAATATAGATAATTTCTGGGAGTTCACTTGCCAGAATACACACACACACACACACACAAACACATACACACATACATATATATGTATATATATACATATATATATTAAATGAATGTAACTATGAAATTCTTTTACAAGAATTTTAAAAGTCTTAACTGATTGGAGAAGAATAAATTTCTCATATTTGAGCTGTGTTAATATAATAAAAATGACAAAACAACTTGATTTAATCTATAAATTCAATGCTACCTTTTTTTAAATTAAAATGTTATCTTTTCCATTAGCATTTTTATTTTTCCCTCCCATTCCCATCCACCAATAAAATAAAAACAATTCTCTTATAATAAACATGCCTTGTCAACCAAAAATTCTTATACCGTGCATGTCCCAAAACAGAAATAATCCCAATCCTTTACTGTTTAATCATTTTAGATTAGCTACAGTGTCAGGCTAGTCAAACTATTAGGGAAATATTTTATGTATTTTGTCAAAATTATAGCAAAACTTCACCTGGAGGAACAAAAGGAACAAAAACAAGAATATCAAGGGAAATAATGAAAAGGAGTGGGAAGTCAGGGAGCCTTGCAGTATTACAAAGCAGGCCACAAAACCTATAGGGTACTTGATTAAAAAATAGAAAAGTTGGTCATGGGAAATATTAGGTGCAGAAGATCATAACAACATAGTATTTGATAAACCTAAGAATACTATTGGTTGAGTTAGAGTCACTTTTCAAGTTAAAGACTCATTTCTTTGATAATGCTGAAAAATCTCAAAAGTAGTCTTGGAGAAATTAGGTTTCGACCATTGATTCATAACATATGCCACAATAAACTCAGCATATATACCTGTCATGGAGAGCTATGTAGTATAGTGGATAGAATACTGGGTCTGGAGTCAGAAAGAAATGAGTTCAAATCCAGCCTCAGACACTTACTAGCTATGTGACCCTAGGCAAATCACTTAACCCTGATGGCCTCAGTCTCCACATCTGTAAAATGAGCTAGAGAAGAAAAGACCCAACCTCTCCAGTGTCTTTGCCAACAAAACCCCAAATAGAGGCACAAAGAGTAAGACATGACTGAAAAATACCTGACCTAGACATAAAGGTCATATCCTAAACAAATAAGAGCCATCGAAGAGACACCTTTGTTACCTATAGATAGGAGAAGAGTATTACTAAACTAAATATGGAAAGGGTCACAAGAGAAGAAATGGAAATCAGATTTAGAGAGGAAATAGCTTGAGGGAAAAATACTTTTTTTCCATAAAGTGATTTTATTTTTATAGAAAAAAAATCTGACATCTAAGAATATAGAGGATATTGAAATAACTGAACTTCCAACCAAGCTTCCAAATAATAACAGCTTTTCTGCATGCAGTTGCATTTGTGAAAGGAGGCATGAAACCTAATTGGTGGAAAGAATGCTGAACACGACATGATACTGAATAACTGTGAAAAGAGTGCAATTGGTTCCAGAGGTTTTTGGGAGAGAAATGTATCTGGATCAACATTCTTCAGGAGAGAGCTCCGTGAAAAGACTTGTGGCTACAGACATGTAGGAGAAACATTAGCAAGTTCCTCATCTCCATATTACCTCCCTAGAGACTGTAAGACTCTTTTTGGGTCAAATTTTGGGTGATATCAAGGCTTTTCACTTTTTTCTCCTCATTTTTGCTGAGATCTCATCTCATTTTCAGTAAAGAAATTACTCTTGTATATGTTCTGGTATATTCTGATTTGTAGAATTTCAATTTCTGCTTTTTGGCTTGGATAAATGGACATGCTTGCTATTAGTTATTTGTGATGGTCTTTTGGGTAGACAACACTTGAGAAGGAACTAAATTGGTGATTGATTGGGGCTGAGGAGATGATTGCTTTCCTCTCTATGAGCAACATAGAAGTGAATTTTGTTTTGAATGCTTTGCTCAAAATCATGCCTGTAGATCAGCTATATTTAAGAGGGAAGACATGCAGAAATCCAGGAGACAGATGAGTGAAGAAGCCTGATGTAGTTTTGCCTGATTATACTTATTTATTAGTGCTTTTATTTGGAGGAGTCATAATGTGAAGGAGAAAGGGGTTATTGATAATGATACAAGAAAAAAGAAGAGAAAGAAACAATAGAACATTTAAAAATTAAACATAAAATAACAAAGCTCAGAAGGCTATCTGGCAAGACAATGCTATTAATAATGTTAAATTTGACATATAACAAACTAACAACTCTCTTTTATATCCTCTCTGTCTTTCTTTTTTCTTTCTTTCTTTTTTTTCCTCTCTCTCTTTCATATGTGGAAATGCTCATGTTTTGGATGACTTTAAACTTGGTGATAAATTATTTTTGAAGACATGACAATATATTTGGGCTCTTAGCTGTGCTTCTAATTTTTTGGATTTCAACATAAATATCTCAAGTATATTGTCGTATTAAACCTCTTTCAACTCCTGGGGCCTCCTCATCCTGAAATAACTATTATCTCCTGTAGTCTTTTTACCCTGGAACATCTTCCAGCTCTGTTTCTGACTTTCTAGTCTTCAACAACATATCCCTTTGATGGATATCTTCACACCTTATTTATTCCCGGTTCCCCTCTACTTTCCAAGTCCCTTTTGTGTGCTATCTTCCCCCATTACAATATAAGCTCCTTGAAGGCAGGGACTATCTTTTTGCTTCTATTTATATCTTAATGTTGTTTTTCATCCTTTGTTTTCAAAGAGGATGTGTGTGATGCCTTGATTTGTGTAAGAATTGGAATTAAATGAGGAAGAATTGCACAAAATCTTCTGTGATGTCCTTGGCATCTTCAATATCTGGGACCAAGCTCTATGCAGTCTAAAGAGCCAACTTCAGCTGAGTCTGGTCCATTGGAACAAATTGTTCTCATCTGTTCTTTCCAAAAGGGGAAATATTCCCATGCTTGGGGTAGACATCTCCCTAACTCATTGCCAGTTTTGAGGTCAACCTCATTTAGTCTACCTGCTGAGATGGTTTTACTGGGATTTGGCCACTGTGTCCTCCCTGAACACCCCATACAATCCAATTAATTAAAAGATAACTGATTGGGGAAAGGCATTTCCCAAAATGCAATGAGATAAAGACTCCCAAAACATGTTCCAAAATAGTCAGACTTGTAGTGGGCTAGATGAATATATATCAAAGGATATACAGACAATTATCAAAGAGGAGATACAAACTCTTAAAAGCCACATAAAAAGAAGATATTCCCAAAGAGATAGGTAAATAACAATTTAAAAATGTTAACATATTGCCCATAGAGCTTCAAAAAATGATCAAATATGATAAAATTCAATGATGGTGAAGCTATGGGGAAACAGGGCTTTCTAAAAAGCAATGCAGTACTTGACATAAAATAGGTAATTAATAAATATTTGTTATTTTGCCTGGCCTCTATATAGGCGAATGTCTTGTGTTTGCTGAATTAAATCAGAATCTAAAAATGTGTGTGTGTGTGTGTGTGTGTGTGTGTGTGTGTGTGTGTGTGTGTGAGCTTTAAATCTCATTCCTTACTTCCTATTGAAATCTTTTCTAAAAATCCCTGATATATAATCTTGTTAAAAATAGAAATATTAAATGTTATCTCTCAGGCTTTTTGCAAATGCCTTTGAAAGAGATGTAGACTAGGGTAGAATATAAGTATTTTGCAAGTAGGGATTGTTTCATTCTTTGTACTTATATCCCCACAGCCTAACACAGTGGCTGGCATATAGCAAGTACTTAATAATTACTTGATGATTGATCTATTTTATTATCAAAATTACTATTATTAATAATTGTCTAGGTGGTGTGAGGAATAAAGTCCTGGATTTAGAATCACAAAGACCTGAGTTTGAATGGTGCCTCCAGCACCTACTAGTTATCTGGATATACCACTTAAGCTCCATTTGCTCATTTCCAAAGGGGAGGTTATAATAGCACCTACCTTTTAAGGTTGGTATGACGATCAAATGCAATTTTACATATATATTGCATATATATTTAAAATAGTATTTTAGAAACCATAAGGTGGTATATAAATGCTAGCTATTATTGTTATCCTTAAAATCATTATCATTATTATTTCATAGCAAATTCTAGTTTATAATCATAATATAGTTCCTGAGAGGCAGCATGATATGGTGAATAAAAATATGACCTTGGAGTTCTAAAGATTTGGTTTTGAATTATCTATGAAACTTGTTATTTGAATGACTCTGGGCACTTCTCTTTATGTCTTTGTGAACTCTTTGAGGTTTATCTGCTAAGTTAAGTTGACAAGCATTTATAAAGGTTTTACTAAGTTGTGGAGACTTGAAAAACAGAGAAAGACAAAATGAAATCCCTACCCCTTCAATAAGTTGAAATTCTAATAGGGTAGACAACACATAAACAATTTGGTACCTAGAAGATACATGTAGAGAAGATGAAGATAATCAAAGTGGAGGGCATTAACAGCTTGGAAAAAGGAAAAAGCCTGTTGAATTTGGTCAGATTTTGTTTGAGGCTTGAAGGAGTCAGGAAAACTAAGAAGCAGAATTGATGGAATAGAGCATTCCAGCCTTGGGAGATAGTGCAAAAGCACTCAAATAAGAGCAGAATTTGATGTTCGAAAAATTGGAAGTGGGTTGGCATTGCTAGACCATAAAAGGCTAGAAAGGGAGGAAGGGGGTCTGGTTATAAAGATCTTTAAATAAAGAAAGAAGTTTACATTTGATCTTAGCACTAACAAGAAAGCACTTGAACCTATTGAGTAGAGAGGCATTATATTTCAACTTATACTTTAGAATGATCATCGTGGTAGCTGCGTAGAGGATGGATTGGAATAGAGTAAAATGTGAGGTTGGGAGCCAAGTTAGAAGGCTATTGTAACAGTCTAGGTGAGAAGCAATAAGTGCCTGATTGGATGAGTAGAGAGGAGAGAATATATGTGGGAGATGGTAGGAAGGTAGAAATGAAAAGATTTGGCAAAGGATTTAGCTATGCTGAGTGAGTCAAAGTGAGAAGCTGAAGATGTCACTGAAATTGCAAACCTAGATGATTGGGAGCCTAAGGGGACTCCTAATACCATAAGGAAGTTGAAAAGTTGAGAAGAGGGAAGGTTTGGGAGAAAATGAATTCACCCTTGAGCATGTCAAGTTTTGAGATGCCTACAAGACATCCAGATTTGTGATGTCTAATTGGCAGCTATTGATGTGTGAATGTCCTCAGGAGCTGGTTCTGTGATCCTTCTTGTTTTGAAAATATGAAGAAATGATTTGAGCATAACGTGAACTTCATTTTTGTTTATTGAAGATTATGCCTGTGAAAGAACACAGAAATACTGCACCACTTTACAATAATTCATAAGTTGCGAAACTCCTGATTTCTGCCTCCACAAGCAAACTTCAGGTTTTTTCAAGGTCGAACGCTATATTTGTTACATATCTTTTGGTATAGTAGGAGGTGTGGGTGGAGGAGGGCTGGTTGATCTCTATCCTCTCTCTACCTTCCACCATGGCTGAGACCCAGTTTGGTCCTGCCCCAGAATTTTGGTCTCCACCCTTTCATCCATGACTCAACTCTGCCAGCCCAGGCCCTGTGGGAACTTGGATGCAGACTGAGCAATAGTCTGAGGCCCATAGACTGCTGTTATTTATTGTAGTACGTATGTATCTATTAACCATTTAACATCTATAAAATTGTTATCATTTTTATTAGGTTTCTATCTGTTTTTGTATCATGTATGGACTTTTTGGTGCCCCTAACCCCATTTCTCCCATAAGCCCTGTTGTTTTTATTTCATGGCTTTATATAGTCTGGTAATTTTTAGAAATATAAAAGTTGTGTTATAGCAGAACTAACTACCTAATAGGAATCAGCAAATGAAACCAAGAAAGAGTGCTTAGAAAATCTGGAGAATAACCAGAAGAGAGTAAAGACACAAAAACCTAATGAGAAGAGCATATCTAAGGGGGAAGCAGTGATCAACCACAAGAGGCATCAAAAAGAGGACTGAGGAAAAAAGTCATTAAAGAAGCAATTAAGACATCATTGAACATATTGAATATAGCAGTTTTATTTGAATAATACAGTTGGAAGATTGTAGAAGGTTTAGGAAAGAATGAAAAGAGAGGGGGCCAAAGCACTGAGAGAGCTTTCTCAAATGTAGATATGAAAAGAAGGAGAGATATATAGGACAAATGCAGGGATGGTAGGATCAAGTGAAAGTTTTTAAGGTTGGGAGAGTCATAGAGGTATTTGTGGGCAGCAAAGAAGGAGACAGTAGATAGTATAGAAAAAAGGGAATGAAGAATAGAAAGAGGCAGATGAGAGATTTGCAATGGCAGGTCTCATACTCACTTATTTCAATAGAATGTGAAAATGAGGGAGCTATAACAAAAAGAGCAATCTACTAGAGAAGTCTAGAAGAGATTGAATCAAGAGTTGCATGAAAAGGAGTTGGCAGTCTCAAGTAAAAAGGTCATCTTTGCATCTTAGCCTAGGACGATGGAAGCATAGTAAGTAAAGATGTCTAAATGATATGGGATGGAGTTGGCTCTGATACCAGTGCTCAGTTCATGTTCAATGTGAGGACAAAATGAAGTGATCTAAAGTCTTTGAATTGTTAACAAAAGGAGATTTATTTTGACTTAATAGTAATAATATGCAACAGGGATACTGTGTCACTTAGCTTCTCTGGAAGTGCCCAATTCCCCCACCCCCACTACTTCCATATGGAAATGTGTCTGGTCCTCAGGACAAAATAGGGTGAAGGTCAGGGTGACTCATTTGTCTTTAGAAATCTACGAGGTCTGATAAATCCATATTGCCCATTTCTGGGATATTTTTTGCCTTTAGATTACATGGGAATTGCATTGAAAAAGCAGGGACCAATCAAATCCATTGAATAGCTTCATTACCTTTTTGTAAAAAGTTAATCTCATCAGACAGGGACAGAACCAAAATGGCAGAGAAGGCAGATAGAACCACCTGATTTCTTCCAAATTACCCTCCATAAAACTATGATAAAACACCTCAAAATGAATTCTGGAGCAGCATAACCCACAAAAAGATGGGGTGAAATAATTTTTCAGTGCAAAATAACTTAGAAGGCCAGCACATAAGATTTATTGCAGCAGGATGGAAGTAGCGTGCAAAGCAGCATGCCAAGGCAGGCCCCACCAAGGCAACAGGCCTTGGGGGCTGCTGAATCAGTGGTAAAGCCTTTTGGAATTCTCAGCCACAGATAATAAGGGAGGTTAGACAACTTCTCAGAAGGAGATTACATAGGTGCTTTGCTGACTCTGGGTGCAAGACTCTTTTCACATTGCCTAAACACAAATCCAGGACAATCCTGGGTGCTAGTATCAGGGTGAAGATGAGAATTAACACTCACTAGCACTTGCTAGGGAGCAAGGGACCTGAATCATAGTTCAAAGGGGGAAAAGAATATTTATGGCTACTCACAGACCAGAACACATGCCTGGAGAGTATTAAACATACAGGTCCTTATATCATACTGCCTTGCAAGAATTAAAACAGATAAATCCCTAGGTCTGGCTCCGAAGGTACAGAGGACTTGAAGCTTGGACTAGTGCTTCATTTACCATAGTTACAGAGTCCAATTTTAATACTTTTTTAAATTGAAAGAAAAGAAAAAGGCTGGAAAATTAGCAAACAACAACAACAAAAGAAACTCATTGTAGAAAGTTATTTGGGTGGCAGGGAAGACCAAAACACAAATTCGGAAGAAGGCAATGAAGTCAAGATGGGTGTATCCAAAGCCTTCAAGAAAAATATGAATTAGTCTCAAGCTCAAAAAGAATTAATGGAGGAACTCAAAAAGGATTTAAAAAATCAAATAAGAGAGAGAGAAGAAAAATTGGGATAAGAAATGAGAGTGATATAGGAAAACCATGAAAAAAGAGTCAGCTACTTGGTAAAAGAGGCACAAAAAATACCAAAGAAAATTATGTTTTTTAAATAGAATAGATCCATTGGTAAAAGAAGTATAAAAATCCACTGAAGAGAAGAACTTCTTACAAAGAAGAATTAGCTAAATGGGAAAAGAGTACAAAAATTCACTGAAGAGAAGGATGTCTTAAAAGTTAGATTTGGCCATATGGAAAAATTCCCCAAGAAAAAGAACTCTCTTTAAAAAGTGGAATTAGCAAAATGGAAAAGGAAGTAGAAAAGTTCATTCAAGAAAATCATGTCTTAAAAATTAAAATTGGGCGAGCGAAACCTAGTGACTACCTGAGATATCAAGAAATAATTTTAAAAGTCAAAAGAATGAAAAAATGGAAGAAAATGTGAAATATGTCATTAAAGAAATAACAGACCTGGAAAATAAGTTGAGGAGAAATAATCTAAAAATTATCGGACTACCTGAAAGCCATAATTTTAAAAAAAGGGCTTATGTATCATCTTTCAAGAAATTATCAAAGAAAAATGCCCTGATATTCCAGAACCCAAGGGCAAAATAGAAATTGAAAGAATCCACCAGTCACATCTTGAGAGATTACTTCCAAAAAGATTACTCCCAGGAATATTATAGCTAAATTCCAGAACTCCCAGTTCAAATAGAAAATTTTGAAAGCTGCCAAAAAGAAACAATTCAATATCATGGAGCCACAGTCAGGATAATACAAGATTTAGCAGTGTATATACATTAAAGGATCAGAGGGCCTGGAATATGATATTCTAGGAGACAAAGGAGCTAGAACTTCAACCAAGAGTCACTTACCCAGCAAAATTAAGCATAATCTTTAAAGGGGGAAAAATGGCTTTTTGATAAAATAGAGGACTTTCAAAACATTCCTAATGAAAAGACCTGAGCAGAATCTTAAATACAAGCCACAAGAGAAGCATAAAAAAGTGAACAAGAAAGAGAAATCAAAAGACATTCGATAAGATTAAACTGTTTACATCCTGATGTGGGGAGATGATTCTTTTAACTCTAAGAATGTTATTATTATTAGGGCAGTCAGAAGGACAATACATAGACAGAGGCCAAGGATGTGAATTGAATATTAAGGGATGATAAAAAAAAATAAAATTAAGGCAGGAGAGAGGGGAATGCATTGGAAAGAAGGGGAATGAATATAAAATGGGATAAAAATAAAAGAGTCATGAAAGAACTTTTACAGTGGAGGGGAAAACAAGAGAGGTAAGGAGGGAAGCACATGAACCTTGATCTCATCTGAATTAGCTAAATGAAGGAAGGGCATACATATTCATTTGGGTTTAGAGATCTATCTTACTCCCATGGAAAGTAGGAGGAGAGGTGAATAAGAGAAGGGAGTAAGGCTGATAGAAAAGAGGACAAATTGAGGGAGGGAGATGGTGGTCAGAAATTAAACAGGGGAAAATAGGATGGAGAGTAAAACACACCAATATTAATGGTTGAAAAAATTTTTACAAGTTCTCTAATAAGAATTTAATTTCTCAAATACATAGAGAAATGAGTCCATAAGAATACAAGTCATTTTCCAGTTGATAAATAGTCAAAGAATATGAACAGGAAATTCTCAGAAAAAGTAATTAAAGCTCTCTATGGTCATTCAAAAGTGCTCTAGATCACTATTAATTAGAGAAATGCAAATTAAGACAGCTATGAGGAACCACTCCATACCTATCAAATTGACTTTTATAATGGAGAAGGAAAATGACTAAATTTGGAGGAGATGTGGGGAAATTGAGACACTAATGCACTGTCAGGGGAGTAGACCTATGCCCAAAAGGTTATAAAACAGTTCATAGCCTTTAATCTAGCAACATCATTACTAGGTTTAAATTCTAAATAGAGAAAAAAAAAACAAAAAACAAAAAAGGGAAGAACCTATATGTATAAAAATATTTAAAGAAACTCTTTTTGGGGAAAGGGCAAAGATTTGGAAAGTGAGGATATAATAATAATATTATAAAAATAATATATTATAATATAAAAATATAAAAACATAAAAACAATTGGGGAATGGCTAAGTCATAGTATATGATTATAATGCAATATGATTGGGTAGTAAGAAATGACCAGAAGGAGGAGCCCAGAAAAACCTGGAAAGACTTACACAAACTGAAACAGAATGAAATAAATAGAACCCAAAGAACACTGTACACAACGACAGGCAACTAGTTGGCTTATTGGATAGAAATTCAGAATGCAGATAGGAGGTCTTGTATTTAAATCTTGCTTCAGACACTTCCTAGCTATGAGACCCTGGACAAGTCACTTAACCCCAATTGCTTAGCCTTTACTACTATTCCGCATTGGAATCCTAACACATAAGATTAGGGTTTATTAAAAAACAGTAATAGGAAAATTAGGAAGAACAGAGGACTTGTTGGGAGAGAGGAAAGGAGAGAGATAATGAGTTCAGTTTGGAACATGTTGAGATTAAGATGTCTATAAGATATTCAGTTTAAAAAGTCCAGTGAACAGTTGGAGATATGAAATTTTAAGTCAGGACTAGATAAATAGATTTGAGGAATATTAGCATATATGAACCATTTTAGGAAACTGTCTGGAGCTATGCCCCCAAAGAAGAAGAAGAAATAGTTGAGAGCAAGTGTAGCATCTAAGTGACATGCAACATGAAGTTGGAAGGGATTCTGTGAAGGGAAAAAAAATAATTACAGGATTGATGGTTTCTGGGTATCTGATGTCCCCATATATTCTGTCCATGTGTACCTCACTACTACACTGTTTTAAATTCATGATCACTCTTCTCCACAAGGACTCCAGGGGACAAAATATCCCATATTTTGGGAAAGCATTTATTTCACTTTTATCCTTGCTATTCATTCTCAGTAAATATCTCTTTGTAGATGAAAGTTGATGTTGAATGATAAAAAGGGAGCACACTGAATCAGAATTCATGAGTGATTGTATTAGAAACCAAGTTATTCTCCAAACCAAGAAAGGCTCAGGAGTTAGTTACCCTCTGGGGACACAAATTGTCAGTGAAGTTTAAGTTGGGAAAGTGAGCCCAGAGAGAATTCTATACTTGCATGCTTTTTATCATCATCATCATCATCATCACCATCATCATCATGCTCTACAAATTGGGAAAAAGGGAAAGGCTCTGATTTATGAGTGTACGTGTGCGTATGTACTTGTGTATGTGTGGGAGGTGTCAGTGTACTTTGAGAAAGTCCTCTGACTTTACTGTTAACTATAAAGTGGGAACAAAAAGAATCTACATCTGTATAGCCTGTCAAGGTAAGCATTTCTATTTCTAATCATAAGACCAACACATTTTTAAAAGGTATGCTTAATGGTAGGCAAAACAAGGAAATCCTGATATAACAAAGAATTAATTTTTAAATTAAACAGCATTTTTTGATTAAAGAGCATTTTTTTGATTCCTCTTGGAACAATTCTCTATATGACTATTGTATACAAAAGGTTGTTATTGCAGTGAAGTAGCATTTTTAGCTCTTTCCAGACCTGTTTGTAAAGACATTCCATCCTTCCCTCTTCCTTAAAACATATCTCTTAGTGAATTCGTTGTCTTTCAAGCATCAAATGTTAATGCAACCCTGGCACCCCATGCTGATATTTAAAAGTACAAAATGAGAGGTTTTAATCCTTAGCAAAAACACTGTGTTGAGGCAACACATGCTTCTCAGTGTCTGTATTATTAAAGGATAAGATATTTATATGATTATGAAAGCAGTTGGAAGCCCAAAATTTGAGGTCTCATTATGTTCAGTTAGAGGAGAACTTTTTAAATATATATTCCATAACCCAGGAGGTCTTTCTTTCATTTAAATATTTGTGTTATTCCATCTCTTGCCATCATAAGGTAAAGAGAAAGGCATTGGGATAACAGACATAACAGAAGGCAAACTATTCAAATGGTATAAATTGTTTCTCGGCGACAATAAAATGTTGTGGGTAAACATGATCTCTTATTTTGAATGACATGATAAAAATCTGACAACAGGTGTGGGAACTTAGGTCAATATTATAAATAGAATGGAAAGGTTAGTGGGCAAAGAGTATGGCTACTTTGGGAGTATTGTGTTAATTTCTGTAACAGGGATTCACTTGTGGAAGTTATTTTATGTCATTGTATATCATCTGTGAAATGATGTCAGAATAATGCTCTGTCCTATCTCTGCTAATTATTATCTGTTTGACCTTGACTAAGTCACTTCTGCTTTCTAGGTTTCAGCTTCCTCAATTTTTTAAGAGACTGGACTGGATAAATAGTTCACAAAATATGGAGCAGGGACTCTTCCTGAGATACTTTCAGGTCTTCAAGGACAAAATTATGTACATAATAATAATGCTATATATGATGTTTTGATGTCTAATGTGTTAAATATTGATAGCTATAACCCACTTAAACAAAAACTCTTATGGAGGGTCCTCAATTTTTCAGCATAAAGAGGTGCTAAAAATGAGAGCCACTACACTACATAATCTCTAAGGAACTTTCCTGCCCTTCCCTTTATGATTATGAGATTAATCAACATGCCCACTATAAAGTATATGGGGGAAAGGATTAAAGAATCTGAGAACTTCAGAGCTAGAAGGGATCTTTTGAATTCATCTGGTCTAATCCTCTCATTTTATAGATGAAAGTCCAAAGTTACATTCCTGGTAAGTGAAAGAACTGGGACAATAACATAGGTCTTCTAACTCCTTTAGTGAGTCTGAGTCAAAGCTTTGCCTATAGTAATAAATGAAAATAAGCTGAAAATCATTCTCAGACCTATCAAATTCCTCCAAGATTCTTTTTATAATCTTATGATTCTCTTGACATTCTCTGCTTAGCTAGTTGCTAATAAATATAAATTACACAATGGTGCTTGATATATTTCAAAGCCCTCTCAGAAATCATATTACTGTTGTGTGTTTTGTTTTTTAACTAGACCTAGGATTTCATAGGTGTAAGAAGCTCTCAGTGAAGAATTTCCTCTATCATTGCCTATCAGCACATTCTTTGTAATTTACATATTTAGAGAGTTACCTAGTTAATGGAGAGGTGGAAAGACTTACTAAAGGAATACTGTTAGTATTTGTTAGAGGAAGGACCAAAATCCAGGTTTCCCTGACCTAAAGAACTAATTCTTCTCTACTATGGTATGCTTCCTCTCCATGATAACAATTAGGATTTAAAAAAATTTTTTTTCTTATTCATTTTACTTTGTTTAAAAATGTTTTATTGATGCTTTAAAAATATTATTTCCTAATACCACCCTCCAGGGAATCCTTTTTTCTTAAACAAGAAAAAAGAAAAGTTTAGTAGAAATTGATCATCCCTGACAACGTATGTATACCTCATTCAGCACACTTATTTGTATGACCCTGAGAAAGACATTCAACCTCTGTTTGCCTCAGTTACTTACTTGTAAAGTGGGGATAATAATAGCACTTGTCTCTCAGAATTGTTGCAAGGATAAAATAAGATAATAATTGTAAAGGGCTTAGCACAGTGCCTGGAACATAGTAAGCACTACACAATTATTATTGTTATAATCATCATTATTATTATGACCAAAAACACCATTAGAAATATGAAGGCCCATCAGGCTCACCTTCCTCCACACTATACCTCTACCAGTCAATGATTACATTATGTTCTAATCTAATCAACTACTTCAGTTGTTTGGACAAGATTGATGTGAGTTTGGTACTTGAATAAAATGAAATATCTGTATATCATTCAACAGTTAACAACAGGAAATTTACTTAGTCATTGCAGAAGGATTTTCAATAAGGATAGTCATTGAAGATTTCTCAGCTGATTTTATTTAGCAAAGCTCCCTTGCCTTAGTTGCCCATTATGTTGCACTAGTCAAGTCTCTAAAAGTGCTTGGAACTCCCTATGGCTCTCTTGTACTCAGCAAAGTGATTCAACAGACCTGTGTTGTTTTGTTTTGTTTTTGTCTCCTGAGTCAAATAAGTCTTTAAGATGATCTCAATACCCTTTAAGGAAAAAATGAAACCATCTTAGCTTTCAGGAGGGCAAGAATTAGGCTATTATTCCTACCAGAGGAGGAACTAATGTAATCACCACATGGAAGAAGCTGTGGAATCTATTTCCTGAAAAGCATAATGAGATATAATGGAAGTGTCTCGGTCTCTGATTTGGAACATGTATAGGCATTCCATAATTCATTATGATCTGCTAACTAAGTGGATTAGATGGGATTGTAACAATTAAATTTAGGTTTGACTCAATATGAGAGTTATAAAAGTGAGATTGTGGTTGCCATTTATAAAAGTAATTAACTTCTTAAATAAAAAAATCTGTCAGTAGTTCTTAATAATTTATTTATTTTCATTTATCCCAAAACTTTAATTAATTAATTAAGAATATTATTCCATGGTTATATGATTCATGTTCTTTCTCTTCCCTCCTCCCAACCCCCTCCCATAGCCAACATGCAATTCCACTGGGTTTTACATGTGTCATTAATTAAGACCTATTTCCATATTATTAATATTTGCACTAGGTGATCATTTAGAGTCTACATCCTCAATCATATCTCTATTGACCCATGTGATCAAGCAGTTGTCTTTCTTCTGTGTTTCTGCTCCCACAGTTCTTTCTCTGGATGTGGGTAGCATCTTTCTCATAAGTCCCTCAGAATTGTCCTGGATCACTGCATTGTTGATAGTAGAGAAGTCCATTACATTTGATTGTGCCACAGTGTATCCATCTCTGTGTATATGGTTCTGCTCCTTTCACTCTGAATCAATTCCTGGAATTCCAAGTCACATGGAATTCCTCTAGTTCATTATTTCTTTTAGCACAATGGTATTCCATCACCAACAAATACCACAATTTGTTCAGCCATTTTCCAATCTGAGGGCATCCCTTCATTTTCCAATTTTTTTGCCACCACAAAGAGTGCAGTTATAAATATTTTTGTACAAGTCTTTTTCCTTATTATCTCTTTGGGGTATAAACCCAGCAGTGGTGTGGCTGGATCAAAGGGCAGATAGTCTTTTAAAGCCCTTTGGGCATAGTTCCAAATTGCCATCTAGAATGGTTGGATCAATCCACAACTCCACCAGCAGTGCCTTAATGTCCCAATTTTACCACATCCCCTTCTTAATAACTATATATGTATATATATATACATATATATATTCAGCAAAAGAGAGAAATGTAAGAGGGAAATAAAAAATATTTCCTAGCTAAATACCCTATAATTGCTGTTCCAAAGAAATTCAGCTCGACTCCAACAAAAGTCCCCTCAGGTCCCAATCTCCACATGGAAGTCCAATAACCTCTTCAATATGGGTCTCACCAGTGTAAGCCTCTTCCATCAGTTCCAGTCATTTACCCAGAAAACCTCCAGCACAGAATCATGCATAATCCTCCTTACAGAGTCTCCTCTAGAAGAGCCAAGGAATGAATGAAATCTTTTCAGTCTTGCCTGTTATAGTCCTTTTTCCACATCACTTCCTGTTTCTCTCCCACTTCACAGGAACCAATCACAGCCTCCCAAATTGCCTATCACTGCACTAGGGGCAGTGCCTGTGGGATCCACCTCCCATCTTCTGAGGATGTGAATTCTTATCAAAAGGATTCACAAGTTTCTGACTGATTGAGTTAAAAGGGTGGGGCACTCCAAAGTACTTGATTAAGTTAAGATAAAGAAATTCCCTTTCAGAGGATCAATAGAAGAGATGGCAGATTGAGACTGTCTAGCTAGAACTACATGCATTCAAAAGGCACTAATTAGACAGATCCTTGCTCTTGGTCTAGCTCATCCCTATCTGGCTATATTCCAAGGAGAGAAACAATGCTATAAGAGCAGTGGCTTCAGACCATGACCATTTACTCCCATAATCCATTATTTCGCACTATAATTATTTATGTACATCGTGTCTTTCAATACATATGAACTGCATGAGACCAGAAACTGTGTCTTATTTACATGTACTTCCCTTGGTTTCTAGTACAGTGAGTGAATGAACAAATAAAAAAGCCTTAAGTGTTTATTTACTATGTGTCAAGCACTAGGGGATACAAAAAGAAAAGCCAAATAAATAAGTGCTCTCAAGGAGTAAGACCACACACATTGGAGATTTCAGCTGTGAGTGAAAAGGAAAGGTCTAATGGTGCTTATAGTGCAGAGGCAAAGCAGAAGGTAATGTAGCTTAGCAATCATTCAGACAAACTAATGGTTCTATGAATCTGAGGATAAAGAAAGCAAGTACAGAGCAGATCAGAGGCGAAATGACAGTTCAACATTTTCATCTGCTTTGATGGGTTTGTGTAAGCTAGCCATGCCCCCTTCTGTTTCTGAAGGAAGAAGTGCTATCAAAATATTGAGAACTACATAAAAGCACTTAAACTTATTATTAGAACATTTGCAAATAATTTTCAAGCCCCACTGCAGCAGGTAATCTTTTAATAATGACTCAACTCAGATGAAACCTTCTCTGACAGAAGTGACTCATTTTCCCATGACCTCTCATAGCATTGAAATAACATCTAGTTTCTGATTCTGCTTTATTGTATAATTTTGTGTGTATATATCTGTATATATATATATATATCACAAGCACGCACATACACATATAGTTTATAGATTTTCTTTTCTGAAAAGAAGCATAATATAATGGATAGCTGCCACTGAAACTAAGAAAATCACCTCTGACATATACCAGCTTGTCTGTCTTTGAGCAAGACATTTCATTTCTAAATGTTCTAGACCACTCTCTGAGGGAGGGGTCCCTAACTTTTTTTGTGTCATAGACCTCTAGAGCATGGTGAAAAAGCCTATGGAACCCTTTTCAGAAGAATACTTTCTAAATGAATAAAAATAAAGCATATAGGATTACAAAGGAGACCAGTTACATTAAAATAAAGATGTAATTTTTTTCCCCATCTAAGCTCACAAATCCCCTCAAATCTGTCTATAGTATGGGATTCCATGGTCACCAGGTTAAGAATTCCTAGTCTAAGACTATGAATTAAAGAGGAGTTACCCATTTGAATTGGTAGAGGGAGTTTCCTCACCCATGAGTTCCTTATTCAAAATTAAACCACGGATCCAGACCCTATTCCTTGTTATAAATTCTCTTATTGGATGACTATGAGTATTTCATGGTCAGGGATCAACAATTCATCTTTGTATATGCTAAAGCTTAATATAGTACCTCCTAAGTATTTAATAAATATTCATTAAATTAAAAATAAAATTCTCTTCTTCCTATTAGACTCACCTGTAGAGAAAATAATATTATTTGGCATATTATTATAGAGTTATAAATTCGGAGCTGGAAGGGACTTTAGAGGTCATGTAGTTCAACTCCATTTTGTAGACGAGGAAATTGAAACTCAGAGTAGCAAAGTAAACTCTTGAGTTCCTGCAGGAAATAGGTAGCAGAATTGGAATTTGAACTCATCTTTTTCTTATAAATCCAGGGCTCTTTATTGTACCAAGATACCTTTGCTTTTTAAAAGAGGTTTGGTGACTAACAAGTATTAAAAGAGTAATCAATTAATTTTACCTAGTAAAGAACCTAGGTCAGAAAAGTTTCTCATATATAGTTGCATTAATAAATAACAAGAATGTAGTGAGTAAGAATGTACCATGTATCTTTCCAAGGAAAAAAGGGAATCTGAGACACAGCTGAAACCAACTGCCACATGAATGACCTAGAAGGCAGTAAGATGTAATGGAGCAAACTTCCCAGCTGTGTGACCCTGGGCAAGTCACTTGACCCCCATTGCCTATCCTTACCACTCTTCTGCCTTGGAGTCAATACTATGTATTGACTCCAAGACGGAAGGTAAGGGGTTAAAAAAATGTGATGGAGCAAATACTGAATTTGACATTAGGAAGATCTGAGTTTGAATGTCATTACCAACTGTGTGACCCTGGGCAAGTTACTTAACCTCTCTGAGGCTTAGTTTGGTCATTTATAAAAAGGAAGGGTTAGACTTGATCATCTCTTGGACAACTTTCAATTCTAAATCTGTGATCCCTATCAAACTTATCAGACAACCAACAACAAACATCGTCTGCAAAATAAAACCTCATAAACATCAGTAGCTAAGAGCAAATATTACAGAGTATTAGTTAGAATGACGTCTTTTCCTGGCAATGTTATCAACGGCTAATTTCTTGCTTTAAACGAGGCAGTAGTAATTAAAGCCCTGCAAAAAAGCTTAGCTTTGTTTTTTGTTTTTTAAGGTCAGAATTTTTCTCTCATCTTTCCTTGTAAATTTGTCTTCATCTGAACCATTCATTTTTTCAACAGATCAAAGAAATGGCTGCTAATGTTCAATTATTGCATCCAAGAACTTTGTAACTTTGTTTGGAATCTCTTTTGGGGGAGATATTATTGTCTTGGTTTCCATTATCCTGGAATCACCCATATCTTCAAGAGTAATGCAAGTTATGTGGTAAGTAATTTGATCAGTTAGATCATTTCCATAATTAGAACAAGAACATATCTTCCTGAAGTATGTGTCCATGTCTTAAGTCACACATAAGGGAATGTAATGTTCAAAGCTCTCCTCTGCATATAAATAGCATCTAGCACTCCTCCCTGCCAACCTTTTTTTTTTTTTCTCATGTGAGTAGCAACTACACAACCTCAGCTAGACACATTTATGATGTTGTCATCTGCTTAATGTATCTGTTTGGTGACTGACAAAGCACAAGTCAAAACATCTCAAATAGAAACTATTTTTGTCGTTACTTAATGTGTGCTTTGGACACCCACTTATTCTAGATGAGAACAAAGCCTCTGAGGGCTGCTTACCTCCCATATTTAGAACATTATACTTGGAGAGTGCTTTGCTACAGTGTTTTAACAACTCTCACAGAATCGACTTGGACAGATATCTCCGGTGGAGTACCCCAAGAAGTCTGTGCTGGGTCTTCTATTCTTTATCAAATTTTTTTTTATCAATGATTTGGATAAATAAAGGATAGAGGGATAGATGGCATACTTATCAGATCTCCTCTGGGTCATTCCCCCATCTTCCATTTGAATGGATAGATCAAGCACCCAGAGGATGCCTAACTATTACTCTCAGGGTTCTAGAGGTAACTGAGTGGTTTGGTTTCTAATACTGTATCTCTTTTACTAAAATGGCATAGCAAGAACAGTAGTGCTCTCCAAAAGTCTGGGCCATATTCTTCCATAAATATAGAGAGCATCCATGGGGAGAATAGGCACAAATTAAAATTATGAAGGTCCTGAGGCACACATGTAGAGAACACATGTGGAAAAAGGGTAACACACAACTTGTGGCACTGAAAGTCCTTTTCTTCTTCATGGAATCCTCAGAAATGTTTCCCAGGTAAAGGTCTATTTTAGACTTCAAGGATTTTTGTCTAGAATCAATATCTAGCGCTTTTTTCCACTTTGAGGAATCACACACATTTAAGCCATCACTATCCTCAGATGGCTCTTCCACCACCTTTAAGAAGGCAACTCAAGATATCCCTACTTTGCTCAAAGTCACAAAAGAGATACAAAAGGAGAGTCACTACCTTTGTATATCCACAAAGTTCCAGTTCAGCAACCACTGTCATTGATTCTGGTTTATAGCCAATTAGTAGAGTCTTTTTTTTTTTTTTGTATCACACAATACTAATATTTTAGTCTCAGATGGTTGGAAACAGGCTTATTATTAGCATCCATGTGATCATTTGGAATGGACTCAGACAGGAAATATGCATCCTCCAAGGACTGCCTTCTACATTCAATAGACCAGCCTACCCAAGTTATACAAGCAATGATCTACTAATTTCTAAATCTAATGGTCATTTCTCAGTCTTTATTCTTCTTGACCTACAAACAGCATTTGACTGTCACCTCTACCTCTGTTTCTTACTCTGTTTTCATGTCACGTCTCTCACCTACCTGTCTGGTCACTCCTTTTCAGTCTCCTTTGCAAGATCATTATCCTTGTCCTATGCATAGGCACATCCCTGGGCTATGTACTCTCCCCTCTCCTTTTATTCACCCTTTTAACTCTACTCTTTCTTGGTGAATGTGAACATCATCTTTGTGCAGATGACTTCCAAATATATATGAATACAAATTCCTATCGTCTATGTATACATGTATGCATGCATGTATGTATTTATCTTTCTATCATGTTTATTTTCAGCCAAAGTCTCTCCTGAACTTCAGTCCCACATTACCAACCACTATTAGACAACTGGATTCCTAGAAGCATCCTGAATTCTTCAACTTGTCCAAAAAGGTACTCATTCTCTTTCCCCCAAACCCTTCCCTATATCCGTATTCTCTGTTTCTATTGAGGGTACTTCAGGGACCCAGTTTTTCACCCTCAGTTTTCCTCGATTCCTTTCCCTCTCACTCTTCATATCCAATTAGTTGTCAAGTCTTGGCAATTCTAATTCAACAATATAGCTCTCATCTTTCCCTGTTTCTCTATTCACACAATAACCAGCCCGGGTGAAACTCTCATTATCCCTTTCTTGAATTTTGTAACAGTCTTCTAACTGATCCCCCAGCCTGAAGTCTCTCCTCTCTCCAATCCATCTTCTACCAAGCTGCCAAATTGCTATTAATAAGGCATTGATATTCTTAAGGCACAGATCTGACCATGCTACTCTCTTGTTCAAGAAATGGTTATCTTTTTACTTTAATAAAAATACAGACTTTTCTGTTTTTATAACCCAACTTCCACATACATTTTTGGGCTAATCATATGTTACTCTCCTTCTGTGCTCTACCTTTTAACCAAATTGGCCTACCTGCTATTATCTATACATAATATTTCATTGCCTTTCTCTAGGCTATTGCCAGGAAGACCCTTCATAGTCTGCCTCAAAGAATCCTGAGCTTCCTTCAAAGCTTCAAGTATCACCTCCTACAAGAAACCTATTCTATTATCCTTGGAAATTACTTTGCATTTTCATCAGAAAATATTTTGCATTTAATTTTCTATATACCTGTGAGTTCTTAGAAAGCAGGAATGATTTCATTTTTATCTTAGTATCCTAAGGGCCTAGTACAGTTTTTAGTACATATTCAATGACTGTTTGTTGAATTAAATCTAGGTGACACAAAGCTGAGAGAGATTTCTAATATACTGTGTAAGAGGGAAATAGGTTTTAAAGCATTTGGAAGCTTAGACAGACAGGCAGGAGCTGAGATTCCAACCTGGAACACAATGGACTCTCTCAAAAAGGCAGATGGGGTTTTGAAGGAGTTGGGAAAGCACTGGCCTGAGAGACCTGTGGATTTGGGTATCTCTAAGCAACACCTGAGACCTTATAACTAGAAGGATCAAGGAGTAGAGGTTGAGATTTCTGACTTGCTTGGTGGACAAGCAAAGTCAATCTCCCTGATTTCCCTCTGAAGAGTTATTTGGCTGGATCCTGTGCTCTTGGACTATACTTGGACTACAACTGATTGAGACCTATTGACCATCTACATGAGATCCCATTTGTCCCTTGTGTCTCAGCTGCCTGTTTTGAGTAGTGTAAGAATTTCCCAGATCTTTAACTTTTTTTTTTTTTTTTTTTTTTGGTTTTTAAACCCTTAACTTCTGTGTATTAGCTCATAGGTGGAAGAGTGGTAAGGGTGGGCAACGGGGGTCAAGTGACTCGCCCAGGGTCACACAGCTGGGAAGTGTCTGAGGCCGGATTTGAACCTAGGACCTCCCGTCTCTAGGCCTGGCTCTCAATCCACTGAGCTACCCAGCTGCCCCCCCCCCCCAGATCTTTAACTTTTAACTCTGAATTTGATCCTTAGTGTTTTAGGTTAAGTGTGACCTTTCCCAATTATCCCTAGCTCCTTTTTTGAGAGAGTCCACTGTGTTCCAGGTTGGAATCTCAGCTCCTTCCTGTCTGTCTAAGCTTCCAAAATGCTTTAAAACCTATTTCCCTCTTACAGCTGGATGATAGTGTTCAGAAAGATCTTCCCAAATTAAAAAAAATTGAGCTGAATCTAGTAAGATGAAATATAACCTGGATAACTTTTAAATATTAAATGTGAATCTAAGAAAGGCTTCATATAAAAATAGGGGAAAAAAGGTAGACAATTTTATCTGAAAAAAAAAATATGGTTACAGTAGACAGTCAGGTTAATAGAAGTCAAAAAAGTAATATTTTGGGGCAGCTGGGTAGCTCAGTGGATTGAGAACCAGGCCTAGAGACAGGAGGTCCTAGGTTCAAAACTGGCCTTAGACACTTCTTAGCTGTGTAACCTGGACAAGTCACTTAACCCCCATTTCCTAGCCCTTACCACTCTTTTGCCTTGGAACCAATATACAGTATTGATCTCAAGATGGAAGGTAAGGGTTTTTTTTTAAAAAAAAAGTGATTTGATTTCTTTTGTTTTACCACAGAGAGCAAGTTTACATTTGCTGTAAGGAAAGTTTCTCTAATAATTAGAGCTATTCCAAAGTGAAAAAGCCTATCTTAGGACATAATGGAACATATTGGAGGTCTTTAAGCACAGCTGAATGTTGGATGTGTCACTGGAGGAATAATTTGTGTGTGTGTGTATGTGTTATTGTTGAATTAAATGAATTTAAAAAGTTCCTTTCAATTCCAAAATTCAGTTATTTTCTAAATCTCTATATAATGATAAGTGGCAACAAAATTTTAGATAAAGAAAAAAGAGACATGAGGGGGGAATTAGGTAAAAAAAAGTCTGAATTTATTCATGGTAGTTATTTTAGATAACAGCACTCCAAACCTTATTAGAGGAAACAAAACATTGACATTAGGCCCATGTATCAAAATCTTCATCCAAAATTTGAAGTTCCCATTTTGGGATTTATTGGTCATCTATCTTGCCTCCAGTTTTCCTCCCCATAAGCAGTCCTATAAAAAGATACCAGAATAGTCTATGAAACAGTTTTCATCATATCTTTCCCTTTTTCCACTTCTGGATTAAGATGGCTGTAGTGTAAAACAGGGCAGTTAACTCTTCTTACCACCAACCCATACATGATATAAGGACAAAAAAAAACAAATCCAGATGAATGAAGGGACCCCACAATACGGCTCAGTATTGAAGGTACATGGGATTTGGGCATTTCCAAGCTATAAGGGGGAGAAATAGCTCTCATCAAAAAAACCTCTCCCACCCCACCTATAGTACCAGAGTCAGAGGCAGCCCACCAGAGTTAGAGTGAGCAGGGGGAGGTAGGGGCAAATTCTAGCTTCTTGGCAGCTAACTGGGACCACCAGGAGCTTACCCCTGAGAGCAGCAAGACTTGAGACCCCAAGAAGCCAAAGAGTGCAGACCTTGGGTGCAGGGATAGGACTGTGAGGGGCAACAGATGGTGGAAGCAGCATGCTGAGTCACGAGGAAAAAACAAACAAACCTCAGGCAGAGAAGCAAGTGAGGGACAATTTCTAGGTTCTTGGCAGCTGACTAGGATCACCAAGGGCTTGACCCTGAGAACAGCTAGACTTGAGACCCCAGGAGCCTAACGAGTGCAGACATTGGGCACGAAGATAGAGCTGAGAGGGGCAGCACTGCATTGTGACTCCTAAAGTAGCCTCAGGCAAAAACTGCTCCACAGCTCTATACACAGAGAGCCTTCCCACCTTACTCAGACTTTTGTCTGAGAAGGAAAAACCAGCATAATAATGGCAAACAATGCCCAAGAATTAATCACCAGAAAGAACAAGAGAAAAGTACTCGATAACTTTTACATAGAAAAAATCCAGACCACAGAGTAGATAGCAGAGGAGGACAAACCAGTAAACACATCCAAACCTCCAATAAATGAAAATTGGTCACAAGCTCTTGAAGAGTTCAAATCTGAGATCATGAGAAAGATGGAAGAGATTTGGCAAGAAAAGCAGGAAATAGCTCAAAAGGAAATTAACAGCTTAAAAGACAGAAACTCCCAATTGGTGAAAGATGCCCCCAAATCAAACAAAATGATAAGCAAATTGGAGACCCAAATTAAACAGCAGGAGACTATGAAAAAGAGGATAGACCAAATCAAAAAGGAAAATCAAAAGATTATAGCAGAAAACCAGTCTCTAAAGACCAGAATTGGGCAAGTAGAAGCCAATGATCTCACAAGATAGCAAGAACTAATAAAGCAAAGTCAAAAGAATGACAAAATAGAAGGAAACATGAAATATCTCCCTTTTTCCTACTATATAAAAACAAACAAATTATTCAACAACTTTTTTTATAGGTTCACAGGTTTAGAGCTGGGAAAAAAGCCTTAGGCAAAATCCCAGGGCATAAAAGTTCCTCATGAAGGAACCTATCCTGTTTAAGAGTTATAAGATTATAGTAATGTATTGTAAAGAGGAGTAAGTTCCACCATAATTTTATTAGCTTTATTTACTATTCTTTCTTTTCATGCATATTCTGCCAGCTTAATTTCATTATTACTGTTATGGTGCTTTTGCTCAGTTCCTAGTAAGGAAACCAGACTCTGCCCTTCCCAGCTTTATCATGAGGAGGCCAATCTCCTCACCTCTCAAGGTTTCAGTTGTTCATATTAAAATAAGATGGCAGATTATATGAACTTAAACTTTGATTTTAAACCATGGTTTCTTTTTGGAATGCCTTCCCTCGTTGCTGCTAATCCTTACCCCTCACCTCTTTTAAAATGTGGCAGAATGAGAGCTTAGCAACTTTGTCATAACTCCCCCCAAGCCTCTTCCAAAATGACCACAGAAAATATACCAAATCATATCTGAGCAGGAAAGTAAAAAAAGTCAGAAAGAGAGTTTTTCTGACACTGGGATTGGGGTTGACCAGGAGCATAGTGTTGTACAGCAGTACAGTATAGAAATTGCAGCATTGACACAGACTAGCCAGCACCCAGGGACAGTTAAGGACTGAATACCTGAGCTGAGAGATCCTAAGGGACTCCAGTTGCCCAATACCCAATTCTAAGTTACTTTTCCAGGGTGGAGAGGAATAGTCATGGTTGTGAAGGATCAGAGGAACAGACATACTTTTGTGTTAAGTGGAGTACAGATTAGGAAGTAAGCAAAGAGACCTCTTCCCATAACGCACCATTTTGGAAGCCTCCAAAACGTATAGGTCCCCAGAGTGAGCTGTGAAAGCAGCAGCAGAACATAAAAGATAAAAGTTCAGATTAGTAATTTCCACCAGAGGTAAATGGAGCCCCAAATCTATATCTCTTAGTTAAAGGAAGTCAAATCTTGCAATTAGCCAGAAAAAAAAGGATTTAAATATCTGAGGCCACAGTTGGAATCACAAAATTTAGCAACTATCACCACAAAGGAGTATAAGACTTGTATTATGTTATTGAAGACGGCAAAGCTAGAATTATAACCAAGAATAACCTACCCAGAAAAGTGAGTATAATCCTACAAGGAAAAAAATAGACAATTAACTAGAGGAATTTTAAGCATTCCTAATGAAGAAAACCAGAACTAAATAGAAATTTTGACAGATGTTCACATTATGCTGAACCATTTTAAGATAACTTCCTCTCTCCTGCTGACATGTACTTGCTTCACATTTTTAGTCATACTGTAATCTTTACCAGAGACAGTCTTTAGTGTTCTAAGGAAATTGCTGCCATGTGGGAATTTGCAATTGTTTGTCTTCCATGACATCAACGAAGATAAGCGATCAGACAATAATTAGCCAAATCTTTCATTAAGATACTGATAGCACAAGCTGTGTCAAATATGCTAACACTAAAAAGAGTGATCTTATTATAGGGAATCTATTATTTCTTTATGATATTCATAAACATATAATCCTTTATAATTCCTATTTTGAACTTGAACAAGATAGCTAATCAAAACCGTGGAACACTAAGATATGACAGTGCTGCTCTGGGTCTTACACTGTAAATGCCCATTCCTAAAAAGCTAATTTTTTGTGGCTAGCTAATTCATAGCAACTGATAATCATAGAGGAGATGGCATGAGCAACATCATGAGAAAATCCACATCCAATGCCTTAAGATTTCCCCAAGACCCATGCTAAGACAAATAGTCAGCTAAACTGTGGAGGTCTGACCTCCCATGGAAGTATGAGTTGGGAATATGAGTTCAGGGGCTATGTTGTAAAAGGAAACATTATATATATTTAAGATTCCAACTTATTTGAGGACTTAAAAAAGAGTTCAGAGAAGCCTGGAAAAAAATAGATTCTGACTAGAGAGAATCTTGAAAATCCTCTAAAGAAGATGAATCCTACCACACGATGGACATTCCCACTATGTTAAACATATATTTATATAATCCTTTATATGTATAAAGCACATTACACACTTTATCTTATTTCCTCCTCACTACAACCTAGTGAAGGTGCTATGCAAGTAGTTTTCCCATTTTACAAGTGCTGAAATAGCTTCATAGAGGTTAAAGGCTTTAATCTAGGTTATAAAATTAGTAATTTGTGGACTCAACCCCAGAGCTTCTAATCTGAATCCTTCACAATCTTGTTCTTGTCTACCTTTCCAGATATTTCACTTTAATTCCAAGATTTAAACAAACTAGGCTATTTTATTCTTGAAACTCAGATTTTGACGTCTTGACTGCAAAAGTTTTAGACAAATAGATATACACAAATGACGTTATGTTTCCTGCGCTCAAAAAACTTAGTATTCAACCCATGAAGACAGGAGGAATTAACTTGAAATTGTGGTTTGGCTTCTAGTAACTGTCATGTGGGCACAAGCCCCTGCTTAGTGCTATAAAAATGTGCAATTTTTTATGTCCACATCTGCTTATCATTTGAGAAGAGAGGTAAGAAAGAATCTGAATTTTCTACTTTAGGACATTTTTGTGGTAATGTAGACATTTCTGTGAAATTCAGATATGAGAAAATCAAACTTAAGAGTACATAAGAGCAATTGTTTTAAAAGTGAAAAAATTCCCAAAGTTCTAGAAGTCCCCAGACAATCTTACATTCAATACATTCAATTGTATTTGTTAACTGGCTAGTTAGTTTTTCTCCCTGCCCTTCTCCTAGTAAATATGTAGGCTCATATAAACACATACATATACTTATGCTAAATAAAACATTATATCAAAAAGTCTTATGTAATAAAATGCTGCTTACTTGCAGTTTTAGGGGCTGGCAAAAGACTTGTGCAGAAGTAAGCAAGGACTACTTTCAGTTTGCTCTTTTCTAACCTCTGAAGTTGTATCTCACCTTCAGCTTAGTTATAAAGCACTACAAGCCACTCATGTTTTGTTTTTTTGGTTTATTTTAATTCAGTAGCATAGTAAGAAAGAGTATAGGCTCATAGTCAGTGATCCTTGAGCAAGAGAAAGCATGGCTGTTTGGCCCTGTGATACTTGAGCTTCCCTTTGTTTCTAAGAAGTACAATTTCTTTGGTTCCCTGTAGTCCCACACTGATGTGAACAATAATGTTCATATTGTTCTCTGCAGGAAAATCTTCTTTAGAAACATTTACTTTTTGTGTTTTGTTTTTGTGAGGACCCGATTTAGGGGTTATTATCTTTGATTCCCTGATTTTTAGTCTCTGTCTTGGACATTCTCTGCTATCTCTTGCCTCTGCTTCTAAAGCCATTCCTTGGGGGTCTTTGAGGTTGAAGCAAAACAAAGCAAGCAAACAAATAAAATTTCCGTCTCCGCTCATTTCCTTGTATTGAATGCATTTTTATATGACTCACTTTGTGTTTCCGTGTGTCTTGTAACTTCTTTTGTCTCAATTTGATGAAAGTAGGGCTTATGAGATGCCCTTTTCCCTTATCCTTTCTCAGAATTTGTTTACTCTTTATCTCATGTATCCCATTAAATAAGATAGGAATATTCCTCTCCTTTTTCCTTTCCTCCTCAATATAATTTCCTATCATTTCCATTTCCTTATTTTCCTTAGATCATCAAAAGAGAACAAATCTATGCCCAGGTCCCCATCTATCTTATTTGATTTTCTCTTTGACCATTCAAAACACTAAGGTCCTAAGAAGACATGTATTTCTCTTCTCTTTATGAGCTTATAAATAATTCATTCTTGGATAGACCATTATGATTGATTTTAATTTTTGCAACTTTCTATGTTTCTCTTGTCTCCTGCATTTCCACTTAAACTATCCATTTATAGTTGGCAATTCTTGTGAAAACATCATCATTTGAACATGCCTTTATGGGAAAAGATCTTAGTAGTATACAATTATGTGAATTTTCTGTGTTTTCAATATTGGATTTTAAACAGTGGCATATTTTAGCAAATATTTTTCCAAATACCACTTTTTATGATTTTATCTTAATATTATTTGTCCAAAAATTTTAATTTGTTACACTCAAAATTCTTTCTTTCCTAACTATAGTTATGAAAGATACTTGATCTTGATATTATCTGATTTTTTTCTTTATAATTGAAACCAGGAAACTGGTCAGAAAGAGACTACAGGAGACTTCTGTGGTGGCACTATACATAGGACTAGATGCTGTTTAGCAACTCCATTGTCTACACTCACTTCTTGGTTATAGTTAAAGGGCATCATAATTAAAGGGTAAGGAGGAGGAGTTTCAGGCAAGAGGGAGGGAAAACCCTATCACTTCTGCTTCCAAGAAATCAAGGACTCTGTGGAGCAGAATCATTTGCAATCCAAAGGGATCAAGGGCTCTTCCCGGGTAAGAACCAGAGTACAGACTAGGAGGACAGTGACCACACTTCTTTTCATAGCACACAACCTTGGAAGCATTGAAAAATTCCAACCCTTCCCAAACTGGCTCTGTAAATAGCTGTATAAAACTCTCCTGAAGCTTGAGACAGTACCCCTCAACTCTTCTTCCTCCCCTCATGTTTGGGACAGAGCCCAACATTAACATAAAATTACAAATCAAGAAATAGAGTGGGAAAATGAGCACATAGAAAAAGAAGCTGACCATAAGAAGGAACTTTGGTCACAGAGAAGGTGACACAAATTGAGAAGAAGATAAGTCAAAAAAGCTACAAGTAAAGCCTTAAAGAAAAATGTGAATTGAGCACAAGTCCAAAAAGAATTTCTGGAAGAGCTCTAAAAATGATTTTCAAACTCAAAGAAGAGATTTGGCCTTTCTGGGAGAGTAGAATTATAATGACATAGTAAGGCTCAGGAACTCACCTGAACTCTCCCAAGTTGTCCTACAAACAGCTTTAAAATGTCTCAACCTATGAGAAAGAATGCTATTCACATCCAGAGAAAGAACTGTGGAAGTAGAAACACAGAAGAAAAAACATGAAGGAAGGTGGCCTGGCCATACCAAACATCAAATTAAATTTATAATTTATAATTATATAATTTTATATATACATATAAGTAAAAATTATATAATTATAATTTATAATAATAATAGAATATAATGAATGTATTATAAAATGGTAATTTAAAAAATCTGGCACTGGCTAAGAAATAGAGTGGTTGAATCAGTGGAATAGATTGAGTATAATATATAGTAATGAATGATCATAGCAATCTACTGTCTGATTAACCCAAAGAGCCAAGCTTTGAGGACAAGAATTAACTATTTGACAGAAACTGCTGGGAAAACTGGAAAGTGTTTTGGCAGAAATTTGGTATATATCAACATTGCACATTGTATACAAAATAAAATCAGAATAGGTATGTGATTTAGACATAAGGGGCAATGCCTTAAGCAAATTTGGGCCACATAGAAAAATTTTTCTGTCAGATCTTTGGATAACAGAAGAATTTATATCCAAAAGAGACACAGAGCATTACAAGATATAAAATGGTAATTTTGTTATATTAAATTAATGATTCCTGGGTCCTTTATAATTCCAACTATGATTCCATGGTACTTGATTTTTCTTTTTTTGACTGCTTACAGAATTTTCTTCTTGGTCTAAGAAGTCTAGAAATTGGGTATAATAGTCCTGGAAGTTTTTAATTTGGTATTCTTTCTGGAGGTGATTAGTGGGTTCTTTCAATTTCAATTTTCTGTTCTTGTTCCAGATTATCAGGGCAATTCCCCCCAATAATTTCTTGCAATATAGGTCATGGCTTTAAGGTAGTCCAAGAATTTTGAGATTTTATCTTCTGATCTATTTTACAGGTCAATTGTTTTTCCAGTAAGATTTTCCAGATTTTCTTCTATTTTTTTCTCTTGATCAATATCAAAAAAGAGTTTGAATTGGAACCAGTTTTTGCAAGATGCTATAATTTGCTTATGTTTCAAAGTCCACCTGAGGAATTGTATCATGAAGGAAATTTTGCAAATACTCATCAGGACTATTCATTTATGCAGTTCCTCAGTTTTGCTTGAAAATTCTCCATTTTATTAAAGGTCCATTTTTCTTCCTTTAGGATTTCAGTCAGTTTTGGGAGGTAAGTTATTTTTTTTATTGTAAGCATTTACTTTTGCCTTTTGGAATATTTTATTCTACAATATTTGTTCTCCTTAATTGATGTCAAGTGATGTGTAATCCTAACCATGATTCCTTGGTACTTGAACACATTCTTTTTGGTTACTTGAAGTATTTTCTTTAACTTGGAAGTTGTGGATTTTTACCATTACCTCCTTGGATGCTTTCAGTTTTAGGTTTATTTTAAGAGATAACTAATAGGTGGCTCAGTGGATTGAGAACCAGACCTAGAGATGGGGGTCCTAGGTTCAAATCTGGCTTCAGACAGTTCCTAGCTGTGTGATCCTGGGCAAGTCACTTGACCCCCATTGCCTAGCCCAGTGATGGGCAGCCTTTTGAGCTTGGTGTATCAAAATTCACCAAAAAAAAATAAGCAAAACTTGGGTGATGTGTCACTTTGAGAAAAAAAAAACACATAATTTTGTGATATTTATAGTTTAAATAACAAAAATGTATAATTGTAATATATAACTATATTTAATAAACCAAAATAGGTAGATTAATATAGGTAGAATTGTCATCTATAGTGCACAGAGTGTCTACATTAAACTACAGCAAATGTTTCATCCTTGGCATGAGGCTCCATACTTCTCTGCATGCGACCACATGTGGCCATGTGTCATCAAAATGGCTTTGCATGTCAGTGCTGACATGTGTGCCGTCACTGGCCCAGCCCTTACCACTCTTCTTCCTTATAACCAATACTGTGTTTTGGTTCTAAACAGAAGGTAAGGGTTAAAAAAAAAAAGATAACTAATAGGTTATTCTAATTTCAACTTTAAGTTTTAATTCTAATAGATATGGGTAGTTGATTATTTTTGATATGTGGTATTCAGATTTTTATTTAGTGCTCATTTTCATAGAGTTCTATGACTCCAAATGTAGTAGGGACTCCTCTCTACTCCGTGGAGCATGCCAATTTGCCCTTTCTGGCTCCAGGTAAAAGAATAGAAGTTTGGTTTTCCTAGCCTTAGAACTCATGACTAAAGAGTTTGCAATTGGCTGTTGAGTGAGACCAATAAATAACAATAGTTTTTAAGAAAAAAAAATCTTTTCTGAATGGGTCTTTCTTAGCCATGGCTAGGCTGTTTTGTGTGATTATAATGAGTGATAAGGTCCTTATCTACTGTAGTATCACAGGTGGCCCCCACCAGTGCTCTCCATGTGAGTTTGTGCTAGGGATTTTGATTGGCTCAACTCCTTTTTTGTTTGTTCTTTCCTAATTTTCAGTAAATGATTATCTGATAATGGACTTTTCCAAGGCTTGCAGAAATCTTGTAAATTCCAAAGTATACAAAAATCCTGGAAGGTAGCTGTAATGTCTTCCAACCTCATCTTCTACAATTATCACTCACTAACTCTTCAAGGATCATGTATATCAAATCCTACTACTCAAACAAAATTCTCATAGTTGGTTTTTCTCAACCTTCAGGATACTCTCCTTGTTTTCTTAGTGAGTTCAGGGATTGATTTGCAGACTTTCCTCACCAACTCCAATACTCATACTTGGGGACTTCAATATACATATGAATACCCCTTCAAATTTCCTAACCTGTCAGTTTCTCTATTTACTTATTTTCTATGAACTACTTTTCCACCTCATCTCAACCATATACAGATATGGTCTTACCTTTGATCTTGACACCACTTCCATATTCATGAACTATGATATTATCTATGATTAACTATGATGTTATCATGATCTGTCATTCCAATCTACCCTTTGCCTTAAAAACCCAGATCCTGATCTTGATCCTTTTCATGACCTCCAATCCCTCTGCTCCTTAGTTCTTTCCCAGGCAATCACTCCATGTACTTTCTGGCTCTTCTCACTGTCTTCTCCATCCTGATTCCTTCTCTTCGATCCTTTTCTTCCTTATCCTATCATCAAACTTGCTCTGACAAGTCTCAGCCTTGTATACTCCTATTATCTACTACACTTAGTCATGCTCATATGCTGCTGAATGAGCCTGGAGAAAATCATGAAACTGTGTTGACTAGAACCACTTCAAATTTATGTTAAATTATCAGCATTGGGCCCTCACTGTGGCAAGGCAATGATTTTATACCTCTTTAGTTGACTATCCTAGTCATCAAAGCAGCTCTGGAAACATTTTCATCTCTCTTAATACTTCAAAGAATTCTCAGCTGAGAGCCTTGCCTCTTATTTCACAGAAAAATTGAAGTCATTTGCCTAGAGCTCTATCTTTTCCCCTCCTCTCATATAACTCAAATGTCTTTTTCAGCTCTCTCTTCCTTCACCTTGTGATGTACATTAAGAGGGCCCCTTCTCTTTGCCAAGGCAAACTTCTCTAAATACACAAGTGATCCCTTTCCATCCCACCTTCTCTAATAGATTGCTACCTTTATCATGCTATTATTTACCTTCAAAATCATTCTGTCTACTGGTTGCTTCTCTTGCTACCTACAAACATTTCCATGACTACCCTTTATTAAAAAATCCCTCATTTCATCCATCCATACCTGCTGCCTATCATCACATATCTCTCCTTCCTTCTGTTACTAAACTATTTGAAAAATATACAGTCAGTTCCTCAATTTGTTTTCCTCTCATTCTATAGTCTGACTTTCATACGCACAATTCAACTGAAACTGCTCTCTTTAAAGTTACCAATGATATCGTAATCACCAGATCTAATGTCCTTCTCTTAATCTTCATCCTTATTGACCTCTCAATAGCCTTTTATACTGTTTATCGCCTTCTTTTCCTTAATAATGTCTCTCACTAGGCTTTATGTGGTAATATTTTCTCCTGGTTCTCTGCCAATCTGTTTGACCATTCCTTCTCAGTCTCTTTTGCTAGATTTTCATCCAAATCATGCTCGCTAACTGTGGGTGTCTCACAGGGTTCTGTCCCAGGTTCTTGTCTCTTTTCACTCCCTATTCCATTTGACTATCTCATGAGCTCACATTAGATACAATTATTTCTATATTTATGATTCTCAAATGTACTTATCCAATCCTAATCTCTTTAGTGGTCTCTAATTTTGAACCTCCAACTAACTCCCTTTTGGACATCTCAAACTGAATATTACAAAGACATCTTAATCTCAAGATGTTCAAAACTAAATTCAATTGCCATGTTAACTGGATATTAGTGCTCATACCATGCTGAGATACTCTGTGTCCCATATACTTGACCTAAGTCTTGCAAAACTTTCATTTGTCAATTGAAAGTTGATACAACACTTTTATTTCGTCCAGGATCATATATAAAATATAAAATCCTCTGTTTGGCATTCAAAGTCCTTTATAACCTCTTCCTAACTTTTCCAAATTCTGAGTCAGTAAAAGTAAGATAATTGGAATATGGTGGTGATTTGAGGTCAACTGACCAAGATAGCTCTGCATTCTACATTCTCAATATTCATTACTACTCCTATACAGGGTCCAGTGAGTCCAAGTAAGAAGGACCCATAAACAAATGATGAGGAGGTCCAACTAACTGTTCTACTGTAATTTTTCCCTCTGGTCTCATCATTTTTTCCTAAGTAATACCAAAGCCAAAAATTCTCCTGTTAGATGCATTCAATTTGTGTTTGGTCTTCTTTCCGCATTTATAACCTAAGATAGTTGTGTCTCAATATTTTAGGTTTTTTACCTAAACGTAGGTGTTCATATGTCAATTTCATATTCTCCATTTCCTTGTCCCTTTAGTTTTCTAAGAAGAATAATTTATTCTATTGATCCAACTTTCACCAAATTTTCTGGAAATTTCTGCCATTAAATCTAGATCTACAAGCATGATTTTCCTGCTTAATTTCTGTGGCTCCTACATACTATTACTGAATTTTTTGGGAGTGGAGTTTTTGTAAGGTAGATTCCCAAATGTTCAATTATTTTCATATGGTCTATCAGTAGACCATGAGTCAATGACTATTTCTATTCCATAGTAGTCTTTAGGAACACCGTTAAACCAAGTCAACCATATATTCCTTTGACCACTTGGAAGGAAGAAAACAAACCCACTCTGTGCCAGTCATTGTGTTGAGTGCTTTTACGAATATTACCTTATTTGATCCTCACAATACTAAAAGATAGGTGCTATTAATATCTTTATTTTACAATTGTGGAAACTGAGTCAGACAGCAATTAAGTGACTGGCTCAGGTCTTACATAGCTAGGAAATGCCTGAGACTGGATTCGAAGTCAGGTCTTCCTAAGTCTACTATAGCCACATAAGCTTTTTCAAAGGATTCCATTCCTCTTCTTGCCATTCTCAATAGGTGGTTATTTACCTGAAGCAAGTATTTTGACAATTTACCTTTATTGATTTTGCTAAGCTTTATTAACATCATCTCAATTTATTAGATCAAGGTTGTAAAACTTTTCAAGTTTGGGGAAGAATTCCTAAAGTGACGCAAGGATTCCTTTTCCTAAGAGAAAGATTCTTTAGCACTTTGCATTAAATGATTCATTTTGTCCTTCTCAGTTGCCTGCCAGACATAGACATTCTGATGTATACTTATCTGAGACTTTTTCTGAGTCTTCCTTAAGACTCCTTCCCTATTTAAATTTCTGTCTTGGACCTACTATGTGAGCTCTTGAGCATAAACCTAAGTTATGAGATATCTAGTCACCTGTGAAACTTTTCCAAGTAACCCTAACTCACAAAAAATCAATCCAAAGCCACTTGGGAATAGTGTGTATGAGCCACAGACACTAAGCAGGAAAGTCACCCTGGCAGATCCAGCTTGATATTGATGCTTCTTTGGTTGTTTCAGGGAATCTAGCTGGACCTTGTTTTATTGATAGGTGACGTTCCTCTGTACAACTCAAAGGAATTAGCCCATGGTCTATAGGAAACAATCCTTTATATGATTTAGGGGAATTAGCCTTCCTCTTACGACTGGCAAAGCACTCTTTTTCTGTCATAGAAAATATGGATTCAGCATCACCCAGATAAAACATTTCTTTCTTTTAGTGGATTCTTCTGGTCTTGTTTTGCTAAAGGTTACTCTATAGTTTTCCAATTATTTTGCAGTTTTCTTAAATAGTTTTATATTTTCAAAGCTTACGTTATATATATTATAAAGTTTAATGCCTGTAAACAACAGCACATTCCAAATGCAGCTTCTATATTTTCAAAGTTTTATCCACATATGACAGTTTTTAAGTACATCCTGCAGTAGCTTTGTCTTTTAAATATGCATTAAATGTTAAGCTTTCACATTGAAATGAGTCATGCAATGCACATTTTTGTTGTTCAATTGTTTCTAACTCTGTGAACCCATTTGAAATTTTCTTGAGAAACATAGATTTTCTTTTTCCTTCTCTAGACCATTTTACAGATGAACTAGGACAAACATAGTTAAGTGACTTACTCAGGGTCACACTGTGTAAAAGTGAAATTTGGGAGATGTCATCTTTAAGTATATATATGTATTTTCTATGGACAGGGGGAAATTATCAAACTACATTTCCCGTGGTCCAACGGGTTTCCGGTTCTGGTTCTTTGGGCGTGGGGAGGCCTACGTCTCCATGCAGAGAAGAGTTTAAATCTCCTGGGTTAGGAGGGAGTGGCCTCAATAATGACTGGAGCGGCAGTTTTGAATTCTTATAAGCGCGTGGTCAAGTGACTTTATCTATCAAAATGGCTTTAATTAAATTACTAATTTCTATATTTATAGCAGCCTTTATTATTTTTCATATTTATAACTGCTAGTAAATGTCTAAGGCTAAATTTGAACTCGGGAAGATGAGCCTTCCTGACTCCAGGCCCAACACTCTATTTCATCACCTAGCTGCCTCAAATGTACACTTAGCACCTAACAAATAAAGTAGGCATGTAATTAATAGAAAAACAAGGCCACAATTATATTCTAATCATTGAATTATAGATAAGCCAAATGGTTAAAATAAAAAACTTTGAAACGGATAGTTTCAGCAAGTACATACTTATGGCACCTTTAGAAGAATTAATTAATATTTATATAATAAAAATTAATAATTAAACAATAAATAATTAAATAATAGCCCTTCATATTTATGCTGATCATCTGATTAGAGCAGATAGGGAAGTTTTAAAAATACAAAATGAAATAAACAAAAAGGAACACTAAAAGTAGTAATCAAGAGTAAAAAAACTATATATATATATATATTTTAATTAAAACCCTTATCTTCCCTCTTAGAATCAATACTGCATATCAGTTCCAAGGCAGAAGAGTGGTAAGGTCTAGGCAATGGGGGTTAAGTGACTTGCCCAGGGTCACATAGCTGGGAAGTGTCTGAGGCCAGATTTGAACCTAGGACCTCCCATCTCTAGGCCTGGCTCTCAAACCACTGAGCCACCCAGCTGCCCCCAAAGCTATATATTTTTAAACAGGCTATAGAACTTCAATGAGAAAGAAACAAATGTTTATTAATCATGAATTGATATTGTAAAATCCCCTTAAAAGAAATGAGCAACAATGCATGAGTTAACATCAGCTTATAAAACATTCAAGGAAAATGAAATGAAAATAAAATGTAAGCAGAAAAAGCTTAAATGTTCAGAGTGAAAGGATTACTGAATAAATAATGAAACCTATATAAAGATCAGAGGTAAAAATAAATAAATAAAGCACCCAGTTCTCAAGTAGAACCACCAGGTGGCACTGACAATATCTCCAGCCAAACAGCCTCTCCTAAATGTGAATTTACTAAAACAGAACTTGCTTCTTTCCACCTTCTGACTTTTCCAAATCCAGTGGCCTTTCAGAGCACAGGGAAGAAATGGTAGTCCATTCTGACTTATTCATCCCTCCCCTCCTTCCCTACCTACCTCCTAACAAATATAAAACAATATTGAGTTCAGGGATAGTTTCCTTCTTCCTCCAAATATACTTGACTGTTTTCGTAGGCGGCTCCTTGAACCCCTAGCCAGAAAATTTTTTCCTCTGGCACAATTAACTGATTATATAGGAACAAACCCCAATATTTTTCAAATCTGCTTCCCTCCTGTGGTTTTGCCCTCCTCTAGTTCTCGGTCTCATTGCCAGCATTCAATTAAGCAGAACTGGAACAAATTCAAATGGTCATCTAGAGATATTTAATATACGAATATTGAGATAATCTTGAAAATAATGTTTTGAAGAAATGTCCGCTTTAAAAGTGGCTCTACCCTGCAGCCACATGCTGATGGAAGAGTCAAGTGCAGTGGGCTCCCTTCCATGCCTTTCTTTTCTGGCCAACTAGATAGCAGTCACAAAGCTGCCTGGGCTTCTCAGATTCTTTGGGCTGGGGGTGGGTATGCCAGACATTGCTTGCCTCAACCTGTGCTTTGGAAAGGAGTTTAGCTAATGTTGACTTTAATACTTTTTAAACCATGTTGGTTTTAAGAAATCAGAAGGCTGCTCTGGTTTGCTGGAAAAGTAAAGAATAGAACAATGCTTTATCTGTGGAAAACTCACTCTATCTTGTATCCTCTTCTATTCTATAGTTACTTTATTATATACTGTCCTATATCGCATACACCTGTACCTTGATTTAATTTTCTTATTAAGTTATTTTTATATGTAATTATATATTCACATATAGTTATATATAAATATAATTAATTAAATGAATAATAATCCTATTTCTTGTTAAAGCAGAATTTTTTTTAATAATGAGAATGTTTTTACTTTCATGTATTTCTGATTTTTCTTAATGATTGTAATAGCTACAGCCATTGTAAAAACATTGATTCCTGTAGGCTCTTTGCCTAGACTGTGCCTCCTATATTATATGATCTTGTTTACACTCCCATACCTTCATGAATCTGATCAGTCAGATGATTAATTACAAAATACTTTGTTTTCAGAACCAAGGAGACTAAACATTTACTGCTGCGGGGGCGGGTGGGTTATGTATTAAAAAGTCTGTAGAAAAATCAAGTTAAAATACTAACTCAGAAATTCTCAGAAGTAATGAGTCAGCACTATTCCCTAGCCAGTAAAACATCTTGACTTTTAGAAATTGTCTCAAAGTTTTATTTCACATATCCACAACTGCTCTATAGTTCAGGAAATAAGTTCACACTGTGGCAATGTCCTTATTTCAAACATCCACCATTTCCCGCCCATCTACTTGTTCCAAATTCACATGCTGGGGATTAGGGGTAAACCAGACTGTCCTAATCTCTAATAATAATGACGGATCTCTATCTTTCTCTCATTCCTTCAGACTAAATGCCTGTGTTGTATATACCTCAGGGGTATTGAGAATTTGGTTCCAGATCACCACAGCAAATACTGCAATTAAGTGAGTCACTCGAATTTTTTTGTGTCCCAGTGCAAATGAAAGTTATGTTTATATGCATATACTGTGTGTAACTATATACACAGATACACACATTTTCCGAATAGTTATTAAATTTTCAGTAGCATTATGCCAACCATCATGTTCGGTACATCACGATCTTTTTGCTGATGGAGAGTCATGGCTCAGTGTTGATGGCTGCTGACTGGTGAGGGTGGTGGTTGCTGAAGGCGGAGGTGGCTGTATCAATTTCTTAAAATAAGACAACAGTGAAGTTTACTGCATTAGTTCATTCTTTGTAATGGACTTCTCTACTAGCAGCAATGCAATGACCCAGGACAACTCTGAGGGAATTATGAGAAAGATACTCTCCACATCAGAGAAAGAACCGTGGGAGTGGAAACACAGAAGAAAAACAACTTCCTGATCACAAGGGTGGATGGGGATATGATTGGGGATATTGACTCAAAATGAACACCCACTGTAAATATCAATAATATGGAAATAGGTCTTGATCAATGACACATGTAAAACCCAGTGGAATTGTGGATAGGCTACGGGAGGGGGTGAGAGGAGGAGAGGGATAGAACATGAATCCTATAACCATGGAAAAATGTTATAAATTAATAAAATTACAAATAAATAATAAAATCAATTTATTCTTCCTTTCACGAAAGTTTTCTCCAAAGCATATTTGGAATGCATCTAGCTAGGAACTGATCTCTCACCCACACCAGAGTCACAAACTGCCTGAAAATGGTTTAGCTGGTCCAAGCCAGTTAAAAACTGCTTCTATAGTTTCTTTGGAAACTCCCTATTGCTACACTTCAGGACCCCTGTTTTAGCCAGATATCATTCATCACTTCTCAAAATTCCCCAGCTATATCTATAAACTTTTGACTGATCTACAAAACAATTTATGTAAGTTACTAGTCCTGACTTGCAATCCTCTTGCCTCAAAGACCCTTGTTACTGCAAGCTTTTAGTATTGGTTTTTTTTTTTTTTTTTTTTTACGTTGTTATATCTGATACTTTTTGGTAGCATCTTACCCACAGCGTACCTTTCAAAATTAGACTCAATCCTTTCAAACTCTGCTTTATCAACTATGTTTATTTAACATTCTTCAATATTATTGTATCTTAGGAAATAGTGAGGCCCAAGGAAAAGGAGAAGGATGGGGGAACAGGTTGGTAGGATATATATATTTATGGATTAAATTCATTGTCTTATACAGTCACAGTTCATGATGCCCCAAAACAATCACAATAGAAACATCACTATGTAATCATCACAGTGTAATCACTGTGTAATATCCTTAATGGACATAATAGTAATGAAAAAGTTCAAAATAGTGTGAGAATTAACAAAATGTGACATAGAGATACAATATGAATACATGCTATTAGAAAAATGGCACAGATAGCCTTGCTTAAGCCAGGGGTTGCCACAAACCTTCAATTTATTTTTTTAAATGCAATATCTATGACACACAATAAAGTGAAGTGCAATGAAACAAAGTATGCCTATAATCAGTGCTACATTTCTGATCTCATAGGCTTCATACTCCTCTACAGTAACTCAATTTCTTCTTGTTTTTTGGCTATAATAATTCCTGGGAATGTTCATTTTGGGTTCTCTTTCAGGAGGTGATTGTGTATTCTTTTAATTTCTATTTTACTCTCTAGACCTAAAGGATACTTACCCCTGATAATTTCATGAAATATGATATCCAGACTCTTCTACTGGTCTTAGGTTTCAGGCAGTTCAATAAGTCTTAAATTGCCTCTCTTTGACGTATTTTCTAGGTCAGTTGTTTCCCCAAAGAGATATTTCCCATTTTCTTCTATTTTTTCACACTTTTGCCTTTGTTTCATTATTTCTTGAAGTCACATAGATTTATTAGCACTGACTGGTCCTACTCTAACTTCTAAGAAATGATTTTCTTTGGTGAGCTTTAGAACCTCATTTGCCATCTGGCCAATTCTGCTTTTTAAAAAGTTCTTTTCCTCAGTGAATTTTTTGCCTCTTTTACCATTAGGCCAATACTGGAGGTTTTTTAAATGTTTTTTTTTAATTCAGCATTTTTTGTGCTTCTTTTATTGAGCTTTTAGCTCTCTTTTCATGATTTTCTTGCATCACTCTCAATTCTTTCCTCAAAATTTTTTCTACCACTCATCTCTTTCTTTCATTCTTCTAGGAATTCTTGCTGGCTTTGGGTTCAATTATCATTTTCCTTTGAGGCTTTGTTTATATATATTACTGTATTCTCCTAAGTTAATGTTTAATTCTCCCTGCCACTATAATGGCAGCTAGGTGGCACAATGGATTGAGTACAGGGCTTGGAGTCAGGAAGACTCATCTTCCTGAATTCAAATCTGACCTCAGATATTTATTAGCTGTGTGACATTGGGCAAGTTGCTTAAACCATGTTTGCTTCAGTTTCTTTATATGTAAAATTAGCTAGAGAAGGAAACAATAAACGACTCTGGTATCATTACCAAGAAAACTCCAAATGGGGTCATGAAGAATTGGGCACAACTAAAATGATCAAACAACAACCAAACTACCATAGTAGCCTTTTATGGTCAAGTTCTTTTTTTAATTCTTTTTTTTTTTTTTGCCCATTTTCCCAGTTTATTTTTTCACTTAAAATTTTATGTTCAAGTTCAGGTCTGTTCACCTGGGGATGGAGGTGAATGATATTCTAAGCTTCAGGCTTTTTCTTGCTGCTATTTTCAGAGCTAGTTCTGGGTGGTCTGTAAGTTTTCAATGCTTCCAAGGTGATATTATTGAGAGAGAGAGAGAGATATGGTCACTGATTTTGGTCTTTTCCTAGGAAGGGTCTTGGCTCCCCTGCAACCACAAGTATTGGTGCTCATCTTGGCCCTGGGATGGGGTACCAGGTCCCTTACTCCCTTGTGATGGATCACAAGAGCTCCTCTCCATTCTGAAACTCTGCCCCAGAACTGCTTATAGGCAATAGAGTGGCAAATAGTATTAGCTGTAGTGCCAGAAAAGGGTCTCCCCTGAAATATCTTTCTGAGAAATTTTCTGACTCCATTACCATCCCTGGGCTGAGAGCTACCAAAGCTGCTTCAATTGCTGATATAATTGCTGCCACCTCTAAGGCCCACTGAAGGGGTTCCTGCTTCACTTTGAGTCTGAGCCCACCCCAGTGTTATAGACTTCTACATTCTTCCTAAGTTGTCTTGGACAGGAAAAATGTCTACCACTGATTTTTTGTTGACTCTGCCACTCCAGAATTTGATTTGATGCCTAATTTAAAGTTGTTTAGAGGACTGTTGGGAGAGTTCAGCTGGGTCCCAGCCTGTACTCTGCCATCTTGGCTCTGCCTTCATTATGATTTCAGCACTCATTTGTTACTTAACTCTACAGTTAAATAGCCAAAAGAAATAGAAGTCTGTACAACTGAACAACTGAAAGGCTTTTAAGTCTCTAGTTAATTTGGAAAGTATAAGCAAAAATAGCTTCTTGAGGGCATGTAACTGGGCAGCAACTTTGGCTATGGAGACTAATTAGGGGGCCCAGAAAAGCCAGTTATACAAATTTTATAGAGGAAAGGTCTAACTTTTTTTAAAACTGTTAAATTGTATTTGCCAGTATAGCAATTCTCCTTCCTTTTAATAGGACTTGATGTTCAATAATTAGTTCTGAAATTAGTATATTTTAGAGGGAGGGATATTTATTTTTCATCTGAAGTAGAAATAATACTATGTAGATTGTCGGTTTTTCTAGGCAGTCACAAGTTAATGCTTTGTAGTCCTACATGGAGGAGCAAAGTTTGGGCATTTGTTACACTATTAATGGCATGAATGTTACAACTAGGAGGGACTAGGATTTTGCTTTTTCCAGTGATTTTTAGAAATTATCTCTTTATTACTGTCCTATTGCTTCCCACACAGATTTTTTTTATTTGTTTAGATTCAGCCAGGAGTGGTACAATAGACAATATTAATCTTATCCTGCCTGATTTAACCTGGCCTAACATGGTATTAAGAGAGATACTGATCACTGTAGAAGGTCTCCATTTTTAGTGTATGGTGTCCTCCCAATCCTTCTGTTAGTGCCCTCTCTTCTTGACTACCTTGTTTTTATTTCGCATTTATTTATTTGTTAGCATTTATTATTATATATGTTCTACTTATTTAATTTATTATGTATCTCTACATTTATTATGTATTTATTCTCTACATATTTATTATATATATATGTATATATTAGATGTATAAGAGATGTCTCCTCTAATAAAATATTAGAATATAGTCTCCTTGAAAGTAGAGATTGTTTTGTTATGCTGTATTTGTAGCCCTAGTGCCTGGCACATAGTAGATGCTTCATAAAATCTTGTTGATTGATTATTTGTAAAAAACTTTTAGGGGGCAGCTGGGTAGCTCAGTGGATTGAGAGTCAGGCCTAGAGACAGGAGGTCCTAGCTTCAAACCCGGCCTCAGCCACTTCCCAGCTGTGTGACCCTGGGCAAGTCACTTGACCCCCATTGCCCACCCTTACCACTCTTCCACCTATGAGACAATACACC